>NC_081777.1:28437442-28799176 GCF_963082965.1 Carassius carassius
ACACACTTACCAACACACTGGAATTTCCATCAGCGATGCTGCAGTGTGTAGCGGGATCTGGAGGGCATGTCTGGAATTAGTAAACACCTACAGACCAACACCACACCGAGCAGCATACCTGATCTCTCTCTCTCTCTCTCTCTCTCTCTCTCTCTCCCTCCCTCCCTCCGCCCCTGTCTCAGTTGATGACTCATCCTTCTGAATCACCCAAATAGTTCCGTTGCTATTTTTAGTCTCATTTCTGGGTTTGGGAGCAGAAACTCCCTCAGTTTTTTCTTCTTTCTTTTGTTTGATGTTTTAGCAGACTCTCACGATCTCTCTCACTGTCTGTCTCTCTTATGTAGATGGCAGATGGTTCAAACTTTTTTTATGATGCCGCCTTGTGTCATTCGCAGAATTATTGGTGGTGTTTGCTAAGGTAACCATCTCTGTGACTACTGCTGTTAGTTTAGGTTAGTGATTTGAAATCCATGACTTTAAGTATACACGAGGCATTTAATATCCTGCATCATTTGGACTATAGACTTGAATGATACCAGAAATTATGTCACTTGAGTGGTGCTTTTATTTTTCCATTTAATCAGACGTGCAGTTTTCACCGGTGGGCAGTAAAAAGGGAAAAACCCTGTAGACTTGCATTGAAGGAGTGAACTGAGACATTTCAAGAGACCAGAATATCATAGAGTGGTGGATTTTATTTTTTTTTGACTTGGGCCAGTGTTTTTAAATCTAGTTCATCTTGTTAGTGTGTTATTTTATAATGTGTTTAAATACAGTACCTTGTAAATTCATTCAGTTCTCCCCGCAAGTCTTTTTCTCTCACACACACACACACACACACTCACACACACACACACACACACACACACACACACTCACACACACTGATACACATCCATTGTGTTCAGATTACAATAATTTTTTAGGTCTTGGTTTTAGTGAGCAAATGTACAGCTAACAAGTGTTTAAACACCTTTTTGACCTGGCACCACAAAATCTGCATTTTTTTTTTTTGATCAAAAATACAGTATAGCAGTAATATTGTGAAATGTTTTTACAGTTTAAAATAACTGTTTTCTATTTGAATATATTTTAAAATGCAATTTATTCCTGTGATCAAATCTGAATTTTCAGCATCATTACTCCAGTCTTCAGTGTCACATTATCCTTCAGAAATCATTTTAATATGCAGATTTGCTGCTCAAGAAACATTTATTTTTATTATCAATGTTGAAAGCAGTTGTGCTTCTTAATATTTTTGGGGAAACCTTGATATGTTCTTCTGTATCTTTTAGTAAATTTGAACAGCATTTAATTGAAATAGAAATGTATTTATTTATCTATTAATATAATCTATTTTGATAATTGAATGCATCCATACTAAATAAAAGTATTGAGTGTCTACTACAGCGACTCACAAATCAGGCAACCAACTGGACCTCATCTACACGCGCTGTTGCTCTGTGGACAACTCTTCAGTTGCTCCACTGCACACCTCAGACCACTTCCTCATTACTGCTAACCTAGCACTTACTCCTGAAGCGGCACACACTCCAATGCAGGTCACCTTTCGACGGAACCTACACTCACTCAAAGGTCTCCATCTCGCCAATCTTCTGTGGTTTCATCCTCAGATGAAACTTTCTCTTCTCTTCTTAATCCGCCTCCACCACCTCCTCCATCGACTCTTACAGCGGACGACTTCTCAGTTTTCTTCACAAATAAGACAAGAACCATCAGTGACCAATTCTCCACACCACAGACTGAGGACAACTTCACAATGGCCGACGCACACTCTTTCTCCTCCTTCTCCCCACTCTCAGAGATGGATGTTTCCAAACTTCTCCTGTCCAATCATCCTACTACTTGTCCACTTGTCCGATCCCCACTGACCTCCTTCAAGCAATCTTTACTTTAGTCATACCTTCGCTTATTCACGTTATCAACTCCTCTCTTCACTCTGGAACATTTCCCTCAGCATTTAAGCAGGCTCGGGTAAGCCCACTGCTCAAGAAACCATCTCTAAATCCAGCGCTTTTTGAAAACTACAGACCGGTATCCCTTCTTCCATTCATTGCAAAGACACTTGAGCAAGCTGTGTTCAACCAGCTTTCAATGTTCCTTGTACAGAACAACCACCTGGACAGCAACCAATCTGGCTTCAAAAGTGGCCACTCAACTGAGACTGCTCTGCTCTCGGTTACTGAAGCCCTGCGACTAGCAAGAGCAGCTTCAAAATCCTCAGTACTCATCTTACTGGACCTGTCTGCTGCTTTTGACACTGTTAATCACCAGATTCTCCTGTCCACCCTCAGAAAGATGGGCATCTCTGGAACCGCACTCCTGAGGATTAAGTCCTACCTCTCTGACAGATCCTTCAGTGTGTCTTGGAGGGGTGATGTTTCTAAGTCACAACACCTTGCTACTGGGGTTCCTCAAGGCTCAGTATTTGGACCACTTTTCTTCTCCATCTACATGACGTCATTAGGATCTGTCATTCAGAAGCATGGCTTTTCTTATCACTGCTACGCTGATGACACCCAACTCTACTTCGCATTCCAACCAGATGACCCGACGGTAGCTGCTCGCATTTCAGCCTGTCTGAGTGACATTTCTAGCTGGATGAATGACCATCACCTTCAGCTTATCCTTACGAAGACAGAACTCCTGGTGATTCCAGCTAACCCATCGCTTCATCACAACTTCTCTATACAGCTGGGTTCGTCAACCGTTACTCCTTACAGGACAGCCAGAAACCTAGGAGTTGTGATGGATCATCAATTAAGCTTCACAGACCACATTGCTACAATGACCCGGTCCTGCAGATTTGCCTTATACAACATTAGGAAGATTAGACCCTTCCTGTCAGAGCAAGCCACCCAACTTCTTGTCCAAGCTCTTGTTCTCTCCAGACTGGACTATTGTAATGCTCTCCTTCCTGCATGTACTGTCAAGCCTCTGCAATTGATCCAGAATGCAGCAGCGAGGGTTGTCTTCAATGAGACAAAAAAAACTCACGTTACTCCTCTCCTCATCAGTTTACACTGGCTACCAGTAGCCGCTCGCATCAAAATTCAAGGTACTGATGCTTGCCTACAAGACGACCACTGGCACGGCACCAACATACCTAAACTCACTGGTTAAATCTTATGTGCCCTCCAGAAGTTTGCGCTCTGCAAGTGAACAACGCCTTGTGGTGCCATCCCAAAGAAGTTCAAAATCACTCTCACGGTCCTTCTCCTGGACTACGCCCAGCTGGTAGAATGACCTCCCAATCTCAGTTCGTACAGCTGAGTCTTTACTCATTTTCAAGAAACATCTAAAGACTCATATTTTTCGCCAGCACTTAACCAACTAATAATTAGCACTTTTCCTTCTTTTCTTGTCTTTTCATTAAAAAAAAAAAAAAAAAAAAAAAACCTGACTATGCGTCCTGTACTAGACTAACTGAGACTTGTCATGGCACTTGTATACTGTTGTGGTTCTCTTGTTGACCTGACTGCTTCTATTGTTCTCATTTGTAAGTCGCTTTGGATAAAAGCGTCTGCGAAATGATTAAATATAAATGTAAATCTCTTTCAAATTTTTTAACAGTAGTGTGTAAAGAGATATTTGGCCCAATGAATGTCACATTAAGAAACATTTGTTAGATTTATGTGTGAGAGACAGACAGAGATTTCAGAGAGTTACTGGAATTTCTCTGTATGACATTTATGTTGTTAGTAGTGATTAATTGAATCAGTAGGGCAAGTTTGAGTTTCGTTTCCATGGATACTGCCCTCTTCTTGAAAATGTAGATATTGTATTGACCCGAGAGCATGATTTATAAAGCCATCTGCATGAGGACAGACTATGAACACTTCTGGATTGAAAAGTGTCCAGTGTACTTCCAGTTCAGATGTCAATATATCATTAACATTTCCAGTGTGTGATAATCAGAGGTGGGTAGAGTACCCAAAAACTGTACTCAAGTAAAAGTAAAAATACTTCTAGAAATATTTACTCAAGTAAAAGTAAAAGTACTAGTCTTGAATAGTTACTTGAGTAAGAGTAAAAGAGTATCGGATAAAAAATCTACTCAAGTAGTTAGTTACTAGTTACTTTGGGTCATATATACTGAGCCTATTTTTATTTAGATATATAGATAAAATGTATGTAATGTATGTGTGCGTGTATAAATTTATATATTTCATCAGCCTTTACTCCAATTTATGTAATTTATTATAAAACCCTGTCTGTTTACTTAAGTAACAGATATAGGTGTCATGCCATAACATATTTTTAATACGACTGACTTTATATTAAATGTGAATTTAACATTAAAAGTTAATGTGATATAAATATTGCTACTAATCTTTCATTGTTCAGAAAGAGAGCAAATAACATTTACATTATTAAAGATCATTTTCACTGACGGTCTAGATTTCAATCACTCTCAGAAACTCCCATTAAAATCACTGAAACTGTTAACACTGTGAAATCAATATCTTAATTATAGATTCGTACACACATCTGCACTTTGTTGTTTCTGACGAGAGAATTCGCCAGAAAGAGGTATTCAGTCAGCGAGCGAGTGAAGGAAGCACCGCATTTTAGCGATGACTCATCGGAACACCTCTGATTGGCCAATGCTTTAATCAGCTCAAAAGAATCATGTGTGATTGGTTATAATGCGCAGTGCTGTAAAAACACGTCTGTCTCTGGCTCAGCGCCAACAAACGATCACAGATCTGAATTTAGCAGCTGGACTTGCTGAACGTATTCGCACCGGTGTGATTGTATTAAAATTCATAAAATCTTAATCGGCTATTTTTTGTCTTTTGGAAGCTGCATTCAACTTGACTCCCCTCTGTTATAAGCCACACACGTACAACAAACTAATGTCAGAGGTATCGTGTACTGTAATCGAATGTAGCCCAAGTTATTACCTGTTGAACAGTAGACAGCACACGCGGTGTTCATCTAATAAGGATCTCCATCGCTAGCAAATAATAGCCTTTGCAGATTTGCTTTCAATTCAGTGCAGTTCCATAGCCACGTTTTCAACGCTGCTGATGTTAAACGTTACAACTCTGAGTGAACCACTTCAGACGCTCAGCGCGCGCGGCAGTGAACTGAACGACTCATTCAAACTGATTCATGAACCAATTCACTTGTTTGCCAATTGGTTTGATCGAGCCTTTGAACAGAATTGACTCAAAAGAATGAATCATTCGCGAATGGGCATCACTCATTTCCCAGAGAAAAGTAGACTGCGCGTTTTGGAATAAACTGAAGCATTTATAACATTTATTGCATTAAGATAAAGTAACGAGAGGAGCGTCGCCCACAGTAACGAAGTAAAAGTACAGATTTTTCCCCAAAAATTTACTCAAGTAAGAGTATAAAGTACCCATCTTTAAATATACTCCGAAAAGTATTAGTTACCCCCAAAAATTACTCAAGTAAATGTAACGAAGTAAATGTAACTCGTTACTACCCACCTCTGGTGATAATAAAATATTTATCCAGTTGAGGTCGTCCCAGAATGTCCCCAGTGGCTGCTCAGCTAGTGTGCAGTGTGTGGCTGTATGTTTAGGGTTGTAGCTTCCTAGTGTTTGCTCTGTCAGGGCCATTGATTAGCATGTCTGTTGCTTATCTCAGCTTCTTGTTCCAAACCGTGTTGAGTGTACTACATACATCTGCAGCTGTCTTCTAAGGGAGTATCTTAATCGAAATGGAACCTGATAAGTGTTTGATTTGGAACGCTCTACATAGACAGCAACTCTGAAAATGTGCTTAGATTCTGTGTATAGTGATATTATCTTGTGCTATGCTAACAATATCTTGTTCTAAGTACCAAGTACAGTACAGATTAAACTATTATTAGATAAGGTTTTGGTGTGGAATGAAATAGTATTTATAATAAGGTAGATCTCTAGGTTTTGGAACAGAGCTATAAGGGGAAAAAAATGATGTAGAGAGCGTTTTCACTCAGAAATTGCTAGTAAATCTTAATGACAAGGAAATTGCAAGTAGCAGACTGAATTAAATGTGACATTTTAAAGTAGAAAAACTGAAATGGCATTTTCTTGTAAAACATACTCCAGTAATGTTTTATTTATAACTTCGGAAAATCATTTTTGACAGTGTATGTGAAACACTGAATACTGAGAGAGCATTTCTGTGCCACACACACATGCGCATATTTTCTCGAGTACACTGAGACTCTTACATTTTCTTGAGTTAATGGTATGGTGTAGAAAATAAGTTTTAAAATGTGTTATTTTCTCATTCTGAGAGGCTAAAAACAATCCAGGGGGTTAAATTGTCTTTCTTATCACTGTCACTCAGTGAAAATATGTCAGGCCCATTCGGGGCTGTCAAAAAGATTTTCTGTCACATGGAGAGTAGTGTTTGACTCTGTGACTAAAGCATAAAGACAGTGACAGAGGAAGAAAGAGAGAAAGAGGCCATTTCTGCTACCTACAGAGGCAGTATGAAAAGACATTAGCGGTATGTGCGCTCCCAGAGTGAAGGCTGTTTCGAAAGGTAGGAAACCCATAATTTTTGGAATTCTTGCTTCAGCCAAACTCTAATGCAGACAAGGCAATCCCAGAATGCATTATAATGAGTTCCGTAATTAATTCAAGATGGTGGAAGTGGCGATAAAATGTGGAGTATAAATACACTTGAATTTCTTCAAATAATATGAAAGGTCACTAAAAAACAGTTGGTTGTCATTAAAAATTTATTGTTTTGTCCAATATTTGTGTGTGGAGTATACATTATGGTTTAAAATTTTGGGGTCAGCAAGATTTTTTTCATGTTTTTGCCAAGGGTGCATTTATTTAATAAAGATATAGGTAAAAACAATAATATTGGGAATAGGGATGCCACTTACGATTATATTGGTAATCGAGTAATCAGTTGATAATTCTGGTGATTAATTTACTAATTATTATTTTGTTTTTTGGTAATGAAAATAGACCTTCATAAGCAATAGCCTTTAAAATTACATAAAATGCAAATGTAATAGCAATGAGGCAACAATAACAAGTTCATATAAAGTATCAAAAACAAGTAATCGCATGGTTTTATTGACCAAAACTGTTAAAATACATCATGTATTTAAAAAGTCAAACTAATGTACATTATGCATTATATCATATGCATACAGAGGGCACAAGCTAATCCTTGTTTTATATTGAGTAAGTAACAGAGTGAGGGTTTACACTTTTATTTTATTTAGCATATTGAGAAATATATTGATGTATTTTCCTGTGTTTGCCTAGGTTTATAAATGATGAACCTTACAAATCTAAAGAAATGATGATGAATGTTATAATAAAGCCAAACTCACGACAATATGAGATGGAGATTGAGACTCTCCAGACCTGTAGATGATAACGGTTCGCAAGAAGCAGCATTTACTGTGAACGCAACTGCTATGAGACACGCATGTAAGTAATCAAAGCACATAAATTAAACTTGCATTGAATATGTTTATTTAATTGAATTGCAGCGTGTGAATTCACAATAGCATTATGCTTTATTATGAATTTTAAATGGATTTAATATATCATGCTGCCTTGGTAAATGTCTAATAATGTGTTTCATGGACTCTCTTTCATGAAATGCACCACTTTAGGTATTTTGCCGGTTACTTTACATGGGCAAAATGCAATCGAGGATTTTTTTTAAATTGAGTACTCTAATTAAATCGAGGAACCATGACAGCCCTAATTGGGAAATTATCTAAAATAACTATTTTCTGTTTTAATGTTTTAAAAAATTGAATTTGTTTCCGTGATGTCAAAGTGGAAACATGATCCTTCAGAAATTTTAATATGCTGATAAAAGAAACATATTTTATTGTTATCGAAGTTGAAAACATTTCTTGGGAAACGGAATGCATTTTGTCAGGATACTTTGATGAATCGGGAGTCCAAAAGAACAGTGTTTATTTGAAATATAAATCTTTTGTAACACTGTAAATGCCTTCACTGTCACCTTTGATCAATTTAATGCATCCTCGCTGAATGAAAGCATCAATTTCTTAGAAAATAAATCTTATTGGCCCCAAACTGTTAAACGATAATGGGTTGGATTCACAGGGAACACTCATACTGATAAAATGTATATCCTGAATGCACTGTAAGTCACTTTAGATAATAACCCTCTGGCAAATGAATGAATAAATGTGCATTTAGAAAACGAGGGAAAATGGAAGTGAGAGATATCGGTAAGTGAGAGGGAAGTTAGTGAAATAACAGCAGGAATGTATTCCATTAAATTAGCTTTCATGTTATTAATTTCTTTTCTGCAGGTTAAATGTGATTTCATTGTACGGGGGCTGTTTTGCATACTATTCAGAGATAGTTACCATGGGAAACACGGATAGTCTGAATATGGATGTATATGTTTAACCTTGCTTAATCCTGAAGAGAAAGTTTTATAACAGAGCAAACTATATTTGTAACTATGTATTGCCATGTTGTTGCAAGGGTGTTCTGCTTAGTTGTAAACAGAAAAAAAAATTGGATGCTGAAACAATTTTCACAGAGGATTTAACAATTAATTACAAAGAAATGTGGGGTAATGTTGAATTAAATGTTACATTAAAAAAAAGATTTAAAGCGTATTTTCTTTTAAAAGATACTATAGTAATCTTTTATAACTTTGAAAAAGAAATTTTACATGGTAGGTTCTTTGGTGTGCTGGTCTGTAGATACAGCTTGAGTTCTTCATCAAAAGTGATATCATTTCCTCAGCACTAATGATTATGTGCCTGCACCGGCTGAAGTGAAGTGTATGAAGCGTGTCACATGATCAGATGTGTTTGGATCGGTGTGACTGTCGAGCGGGTGAAGGTGAGAGTGTGAAATCTAATGAAAGCCTGTAATCTGTAAACTTGAACCCACAACCTTCAGGTTACAAGTCCGACTCTCCAACCATTATGACTGCCCAAATATACTGTGTAGTAGACTGATATTAATTATCCTTGAGTTTTGGAAAGGCTCTATATAAACTATTATTATTATTATTATTCATATTATTCATATTATTATTATTATTATTATTATTGCTGCTGCTGCTGCTATTATTTATAGTAGAATAGTAGAGTTTTTATTTATTTATTTATTTATTCATTCATTGGAAATGTTCTATATAAATAATGATGATGATGATAATGATGATCATTATTATTATTATAAATATTATTGATAATACATTTTAGGGATTAATCTGACTGATTGTAAACTATCCTTAAGTTTGGAAAGGCGCAATATATAAATATAAATAATGTATAGTAGTATAATTGTTTTGTTATTTATAAATTGCAAAATAATAATATTAATACACAGGACGACTACTTTGTTTTACGCTACTTTTTAAGACCTATTTTTTACATCAGCATACAATTAGAATAACTTTTTTTCAAATTCCTACTTGTTATATATTATTGTGGTTGTATAGAAATGTGGTCAAATATTGTTTATTACTGCTCTATTGACTGATTTGATATTTTTCTCTGTTTACACAATCCTTGTAACATCAGCAGAAAAGTCATTTCAGAGACAGAGAAAGCTGATCGTTTCAAACCCCACAAGAGTTGATTACAAAATGATCAGCATTTTGTGACTGAGAAAGATGCTAAACTTCAGCAGTATCCATACCAAAGGACTATACGACTCTTTACATAGGAAAGCTTGTGCTGAAGTTCTGCTTACTGCTCATGTACACTGCTGTACGTTTTTAGTAAAAGAAAAGATTTCTTCCCTCTGAGTCTCCCAGATTCATCTCTCTCAGGTCTCACCATTCATAATCCTCATCCTATGACTTGAGAAAAATGGGTTGCTTGCCATATGAGAGACAGTCAAATGCAGCAACCCCTTTCTCTCATCTCGGCACAAAAATGGGTTGGCACCGTGCAGGGCAGCCAGGGGCCATGGAGAGAAAGAGAGATGTCTGGGAGAAAGCAGGAGATATTAAAAACCATGTTGAGGATGAAGGGAGAGAGTGTAAGCATGAGGTAATGCTGAAATCACATCAGCAGCTATTCTACTTCTGAACACTCTGATCAAGCATGAAAAAGAGACCTGCCACCCCATTGATCTGACCTATTTACTGCACCGTGTGTGTGTGTGTGTGTGTGTGTGTGTGTGTGTGTGTGTGTGTGTGTGTGTGTGTGTGTGTGTGTGTGTGTGTGTGTGTGTGTGTGTGTGTGTGTGTGTGTGTGTGCGTGTTAGAGCACCACTGAGAAATTAAAGTCTGCTAATTTAATATTTGGAATGAATTGGTTTGTTTGGGTCTTCCGCTCTACTGTTTTGAATGGCTTGAATGGTTTTAAAGGACACTCTGAAAGCAAGCTCAGACCATATCAGTAAGCTGTGGAGATGAGAACAGGGCTGAATGCATCCATCAGTTTGGTGAACTGGGACGCTGTTGTCTGGCCAAAAGCACAAGCTCTTCTTAGTTTACTGGCCCTTCAGCTCTAGATATGCACAGCAGAGATACAACTACACCAGCAGTATGGCAACAACAATCAATTCATCTGATGGCATTCGGCCATTTCGAGATTAGCAGCATCAGCTGATAACCTGATCAATTGGTCAATTAACAGACATTCACTAAACAAGTGTTTGTCTCCCCACTTTGCCAATTCCAAATTCAACTGACAGTTCTGTCACTAGATAGTTAACTGTTCCTGTTTGTTTTGTTTTGTTTTTCTATCATTGAATTGTGTTAGAACATTATATTAGCCAACATACATTTCATTTGATAAATTAATTAATTAATTTATTTATTTATTTATTTCAAAGGTATCATTTTAAATATTTTGTAATTTATTTATATTTATGAACTCATTAACTCTAACCCAACTTGATATATTTTAGGAACATTACAACTTTATAGTTATTTAATATATTTACTTTATAATGTATTGTTTCAGATATTTTGTAATGTATTAATGTATTCATGATTTAGGTTTGTCTGTGTGTATATAATTTTTATTTAGAATTTACAATAGAAATATTTTAGATATATAGTAGTTTGTATAATTCTAATTATTATTATTTTCATTTATTTAAAGTTTTACAATTTATCATAATTTTATAATTTTTATAATGTATGTCTATTGGTTCATATACTTTATCAAACTATTTATTAATTTATAACATGGTCATAAGGTCATATTTTAATATCTATTTGTTTTGTTGTATTGTTATTTGTATTAATAATTTATAAATTTTATTAGAATTGTAAATAATTTAGGTATATTTATTTATAAAAAGATATATATTTATCTGTATAATATTAAAATGCTATTTATACATAGTTTCTGTTATATATTTATCTTTTAATTGTAACAGTATTATCTGTTACTTTGGTATTTTTCATACGCACCACTAGGGGGCGCATGAGCGTTAGAACCTCTTGTATTTAAAAGGGTAGTAGTATAGAAGAAGTCAGTTTGTATGGAAGAGGGAAGCGTGGTTTTATCCAAGCACCTCCTGCCAGTGTTGGGGGTAATGCATTACAAGTAACGCGAGTTACGTAATCAGATTACTTTTTTCAAGTAACTAGTAAAGTAACGCATTACTTTTTAATTTACAAGAAAATATCTGAGTTACTTTTTCAAAAAAGTAACGCCAGTTACTTTGTATTCCCATTTTTTGACTGACAAGCCTCCTGTTCCCATATTGGGAGAAATCGGAAGTATGGAGGCATTGTGTGCGCTGTGTGAACATGATGTTACTGTAGTTCTAGACTAAATGTGAATGTACATTAATTCATCCCACTCACAAAAAAAAAAAAAAAAAACAAAACAGATTTAGTATTCATCAAAATTAATCAAAACAGTGAAATGCAAACTCAGAATATGACGCAAACCTGCAATAACTAAATATATTAAATAACACAAATGTATCTATTCCCATTTTATCAACAGTGTCTTTGCTGCTGACCTTTATTGATCCAGTTCAACCATACTAATAATTAAAAAATGACTTTAGATAAACTAATAATTGTGCTTCATTGTTTTCTTTTTATTGCTGAAGAGTGTTGAACCTTCTTCTCCTGTGTTCTACTGTACAGACGTGAATTTACTTTTCCTTCAGCCTGAGGTTTATTCATTACACTTTTTGGTGTGAAAGGGCTTTTACATTTGCTATAAATAGAACTTATATTAAAAACAATCAAGCCCTGCTCATATTTAAAAAGTAACGTGAAAGTAACGCAAAAGTAATGTAACACATTACTTTCCATAAAAAGTAACTAAGTAACGCATTTAGTTACTTTTTTAGGGAGTAACGCAATATTGTAAGGCATTACTTTTAAAAGTAACTTTCCCCAACACTGCCTCCTGCAACACTCATTGGAGTCCTGATTGAGAAACTTTGTTTCCAGTTTCAATCATATGGACTCTTTATATGTTACTTTATATTTTGAGAATTGTTGAATCCATATGAGTTGCTAAGGCTCAACTGAAATGGACATCACGTGGTTTCTAATCAATGGATTGATCTCACTGCATTACCTTGTGGATTATCAAGTATCCTAAATACAAGAATGTGACTGTGGGCTATCTAGTTTTTTTGGTGGATTTCCTTGGATTACTGAAAGAGCACTTGAAGGTTTTTTTTTGGACTTGGACATCATCCTAAAATTGAACTGATTAGATAGTTTAATTTTTTTTATTTGACATTCTTTTATTATTGATTTTCATTTGTCATTATTTTTCTATTGATTAAGTCTTTCTTTACAGACTTTCTGTGTGGATACTGCTTTCCTTTGTTGGAACTGGTTTCATTTCAATTCATTTTCTTATAAATGCATTTGTTTTGTTTATTTCTTCTGTTTCCTAAATTGATATAAAGGTATAAAAAGTTAATTCCTGTCTTTATTGTTTGTGGTTATACACTGGTGAAAAAACTAAGATTTTGCGGTAATATGGTCTTAGTTGGTGGGCCCCTCCTATTATTCAGATATATATAGCTGCATGCTACTAAGGTGGACAGAGTCTATATAATTATATATTTTAGAATTTATTAATGTATTCATTATTTATGTATATTTATTTATTTATTTATTTAGAGATATATATTTATCTTATATACCTTAAGTGTCATTTATCTGTAAAGACAGTTATAAAGCAATAAGGTCAAAAACATTTTTTTCATTTCCTGTTTCGATGGGGATGAAAAAAGTTATTTATACCCGCAGCGGATAAACCCTTCAAGATGGCTTGGTGCCTTTTCCACATAGCTGATGTAAATCAGAGAAATCCTTACAGAACCTCATATCCTGGAGATCTATCCTGCCATTTGTTTTGATATATATATCTGCATATTAGACTTCTTTAAGGCTTTAAGTGTGCTTTCATTTCAAAATCTGTTTGAGTTCTGGCCATCCACATCCCATCTGTGGCATACGGACGCTTCCCATAATCCCTCGCTGGCACCGAGGCCCTGCCATGCATTATGCTGTTCATTTAAAATAGGAGCATATTTTACAAAAACATTTAGCACTTTAAACTGTTTAAGCCAGAGGGGAGTGTGATTGTTTATGGGGTTTCAATCATTGATCACGTCATCAAGTTGCCACGATGAAGCTTTGAGACTCCGAAGGCCTTTATAGACTGTCACTCAACTGATCAAGACTTAACAGAAAGTCATTTTTGCTATTGAAATACGTGATTTGCCATTGAAGTCATTCATTATTTCTCCCAAGATGGCTTGATTCTCCTGCATGGATTTGAGTCATTTCCTGAAGGGTTTTTTTTTTTTTTTTTTTTTTTTTTTGCTCTATACTTATGCAAGAGTGTTTTCAGGTTACTCATAATTTTTCTGACAGCCTTTTTATCTCACTATGAGTTTAGTGAAGCAGTGCCAGTGCATGTGTGTGTGGGATTGTGTTCATTTGGCCACTCTATTGAAATAAATGGTCTAGTTGTTCGTTTAGCCATCTGGAATGGATGTGACTCAGCTGTGCTTTACGAACTTTTAATCTAATTTCCGGATCCTGTCTGTATGGCGGTTCACATGATGCAAACAACTGCATCAACATATCCCATTCCTGAACAGATAATATATTGATTCATAAACAGTGTGTGTGGATGCAGTTTGTCATTTGACAGATGATTGCTGCTAGTATCCCTCAGATCTCTCTCTCTCTCTCTCTCTCTCTCTCTCTCTCTCTCTCTCTCCTCTTCCTGTAAGAATGATAAATGATTGCATTATTCTTCCTCTGGGCACAGATGGCAAAGATCTGTGTAATCAACTACATACACATGCACATGTCCATATGTTGATTTTATTTTTACGCAGTTATTAATAAATATTATGCATAATGGGTAATGCAGAGTTTTTTGTGTTTAATCATTGTGTAAATTTTATAATTTATAATTGTGTATATAATGTATTTATTATAATGTATAATTGTAACGTAATTATTACGCATAATTTAAAATCAGTTTATATATGTATATAGTTTATTAGATAACTTAAAATTAAAGTATATTCATATACTTCACTAATTTCATGATTGATATGTTAAATAAAAATAAATAAATAACAGCACCACTTGTCTCGTACGTATTCTGTGATTTCGAAGCAGCTCAAGCTGTTTCTCGTCGTGCTGTGTGAAATACAGACTGAACAGTGGCTCAAAACACCCGACTGCTGTATGAGGCTGGATAAAGCAAACCAGTGTCGCGCTAGTAAAGTTTTGATGGACAACTATTGTAATCAAACTAAAGACGATTACAGTGACAGCGTGTTTTGGAGAAGTTTGTGAGGCTCAGTGGTGTTTATGTATGTATGGGCATCAGATGCTTCAAACACGATCGCTTGTTAGAGGAAATGTTCACTGATGACATCGAGTTGCCTTCAGATTGCTGAATTTCCCCACATTCAGAATATTTTCATTTTCCATTTGTATTTTGGTGTGTTTAGTGATTCTGAATGGATCCGTATAGTAGCTACATGCAGTCCTTTGGCATCTCCCTGTGGTCTTGATTGGCATTGCAGGTTGACTTACTGTTACTGTGTAACTGAGCCTTAAGTACTTTTAAGTTAAGTTTTTAATAATGTCTGCTGTGACATTTTTTGCAAAGTATGTTTTTAAAAAAAGAACACTGAAGGTTTAAATCTGTCTTGAATTTATTTTGTTTAAAAATAATAAAATGAAACAGAAAAGTTATAACACTAGAATACCTAGGATTTTGTGAATGGAAAAGGTTGGGGGGCCTTGGAGTAAAAAAAAAAGGTTGAGAACCACTGCTATATGCAATACTAATACCAGTGCTTATATATGTGCGTATATATCACCCTCTTTCTCTCTCATTCTCTCTTTCCCTCTCCTGTGAATTTGATCTGTGCGTCCGTCCTTGCCTTCAAGTCATTAAAATGCTAATGCATGCTTTAACTTCTCAATTCTGTGGTGACAGAGTAGGACACAGTCAGTAGATGTTACTCTCGCTTTTCCTCTCTCTCTCTCTCTCTTATATTCTTTCTTTTGAAATGTAATCAAATATAAATGTAATGTAATTATTAATCACATTAGTCTCTGTAAAGTGACTAAAGTGGGAGTATAACAGGCTGAATTTTAGACTTAGTTATGGAATTGTGAGTGTGTTTAAAGCAGGTTTTTTTCTATCTATTTTCTATCTGTTTTATGTATCTCTAAATTAATGTATTTATTTATTAAAATGTGTTTATTCTATAATTTAGCATAAATAATTTGTAATTAACATATGTATTTATTTGTATTCATTTATATGCATTTATTTCTGTATATTACGTATACTACTGTATATTTCATTTGAAATATTTTGTTAAATACTTTCATCATTTTATTTTGTAATATATAATATACTATAATAGAACATAATTTACTATTAAATTTCCATTTTTATCATCTCTCTGATCCTTTGACTCTAGTCATGTAATATAGGAAAATACTGCAGGGTAGCTTACCACAGTTTATGCTTATTATTAGTTTGAATAGTATCTATGAGTAGAAGTACAAATCTGGCTTCATGTATATGATATTCATGTCATTTCTTTTTTCTGGCTGAGAGACAAAGTCATTTTACAGTATGTTTTCATAGTGTGCTGAACTTGTTTATTTCAAAACATCAAGGAAACTTTGATGTATCATAATTTGACTCCTTTAAACACAATCAGCAAGACACTAAAAAGCAAGAGAGGACTGAAAAAGAGCAGACATGCACAGAGGGAAAACCAGATTGTGACACAGGAAGGAGTGGAGACAGGGACGGAAGAAAAGAAAATATGCATTAGTAATCAGACCAGAGCAAGTGGGTCACTGAGTTTATTAAGAAAGGGAAGAGAGAGAGGAAGACATGTTGAATTCAATAACACAGAGAGCAAAGTGTAATTCAATAACACACTGTAACACAATTTCTAATCTATCTAAGAAAGAAATGCATGTGTTTGACTCTCTGTTCTTGCCAGAAAATGTTTGTAAGATTCATTGTTTGTGAGATTCTCATGGTGTGTTTGTGTGTGAACGTGAATATGTGTATGTTTGTCAGCAGATTGGCCTTCGGTAGGGGAGCAGTGCATTGATTTCCAGCCCAAAGTCCAATCACATAAATCTAGTCTGGCTTGAGACACCAGGCCTTTTAGCCAGACCCTCTGACTGGATTAACGAGACCACATTCTCTCTCTCTCACACACACACACACACACACACACACACACACACACACACACACACACACACACACAAATATACAGTTGACCTTGCCTGTGCATTTAATTAAGATCTTCTACATTTTTCCACACACAAACAAACACCCATAATTTCGCAGAAGGCTGATTAGAGACATGCTATCAGCTCTGAAATGCAATGCAAATTTGATAAACAGCTCAGACAAAATGGGGTGTTTGTGATGATTAATGTTTAATATGTATCATGTTTTTCTTTCAGAGACGAGAGAAGACCGAACCAAGAGGCTGTTCAGACATTACACTGTGGGCTCCTACGACAACTTTACCTCATATAGGTAATGTATATATGTGTGCATGCAGAATAAATATATATAGTTCAGAGCAAACCTGAGGAAGTTAGTCTGACTCAGTGGAGTCTGTCATTCGTGGTATTGAATCTCTACTGCCATCTAGAGAAAAGAGGTTGTGAACACACATTACATCATGCTTTTGATTATATTCTCATTTCACATTTTATCGCATACAGCATATCTATTTTTGTTTCTGTTTACTTTAGATGAAAAAAATAAATGCATAAGAACTTGATTCCATTGAGAACCAAGAACTACATTAAACTGTACATCTGAGTGTAATAAAAAACAATTAAACGAGAAGTCATGTTTTACATTATGCTCAATGTTACAGTGTTATTGGATATGCAAATCTACTTATGAATAATATCTACTTTGTTTCAAGGGACATTACTGTACATTGTATGAATGTACTTAATTCTGTCCCATCAACGAATATGAGCAACAAAATGGGATCCTGTATGCTTTAATATAAAAATAATGACACACTCAATGTATTTTCTATATTTTATAAATAATTGTATATTATTATATGCATTTAGATATCTACTACAGTTTCTCACAGCATTGCACAGCTTCTCATTTAAAGTTTGTATAGTTTTGTACTACAAAAGCAGAATATATATATATATACAGTACAGACCAAAAGTTTGGAAACATTACTATTTTTAATGTTTTTGAAAGAAGTTTCTTCTGCTCATCAAGCCTGCATTTATTTGATCAAAAATACAGAAAAAACTGTAATATTGTGATATATTATTACAACTTAAAATAATAGTTTTCTATTTGAATATACTTAAAAAAAAAAATTTATTCCTGTGATGCAAAGCTGAATTTTCAGCATCATTACTCCAGTCTTCAGTGTCACATGTAACATCCGTCTATCACATGATCATTTAGAAATCATTCTAATATTCTGATTCATTATGAGTGTTGGAAACCGTTCCGCTGTCTAATATATTTGATGAATAAATGTAAAAAAATATATTTTCTTTACTATCACTTTTTATCAATTTAACACATCCTTGCTGAATAAAAGTATTGATTTTATTTAAAAAAAAGAAAGAAAAAAAAATTACTGACCCCAAATTGCTGACCAGTAGTGTATATTGTTATTACAAAATATTTATATTTTAAAAACATAGCTTCTTCTTTTTTTTTTTCTTTTTTTTACATTTTATTCATCAAAGTATCCTAAAAAAGTATCACATGTTCTGAAAAAATATTAAGCAGCAGAACTGTTTCCAACTTTGATAATGAATCATCATATTAGAATGATTTCTAAAGGATCATGTGATAATGATCCTAAAAATTCAGCTTTGCATCACAGAAATAAATGATCATTTAAAGTATAATCAATTTAAAAACAATTATTTTAAATTGTAATAATATATCACAATATTACATTTTTTTCTGTATTTTTGATCAAATAAATGCAGGCTTGATGAGCAGAAGAAACTTCTTTCAAAAACATTAAAAATAGTAATGTTTCCAAACTTTTGGTCTGTACTGTATATATATATATATATATAGCCAAATGCTGACATTGGTGGAATGTCTTTTCACTATACAAAGTTGCAGGTCAGAGTTCATTATGTTAAAAAGAAAATCATAATTTTTTATTATTATGCAGGTATATACTTTATTCAGGCTTGTGCATATTTAATTTTGGAGATAAAAACAAGGCTGTGAGAGATAGAAGCACAGTTTAATGGATTGTACTGTGTACAAACCTAGCGATTGGTCAAGAAAATCCATAAAAAAGTTTTAAAAGCTATACGCTGTGAAAATTAAGTGATCTAAGACTTGTACAGTGTGTGCCATTCTGAAGAGTGTATCCCTGACAGTCTCATTCTCATCCACTGTAAATTCAGTTTGGCGTCCAAACCCACTAAGGTCTTTAGAGGCACATACTTTACATACTCTTGCATATCCATTCTACCTGTGAACGCAACACATAAGCAAGTTTTTGTTACTGCTATTTTAATTCTTTTGAATCTGCATGTGTAATATATTTAACACTGTGAAGTTTAAGACTGATGGATGTGAGACGGAGGATAAGATGAGATGAGTTTGGGAAAGGAGTAAGAGAGAGAGAGAACGAGAGAGGATTAATTACTGGAGTCTCTCTGTCAAACTGATACTTTCCACTCCATTCATCTTCTCTTGCCAGGATGCTCAACAACAGCAAACAGGTCTAGAACAGCAGCCTAAAGAACTGCACCCAGTCAAATCAATTACCTTCTGAAATGGACTCGAAACATACAAGACAAATGAAGCCTCTCCCAGACTCTTAAAATCTGTTTCCCATTATGAGATGTGAATGAATAATCATCACCTTACTGAA
Source organism: Carassius carassius (assembly GCF_963082965.1). NCBI lineage: Eukaryota > Metazoa > Chordata > Actinopteri > Cypriniformes > Cyprinidae > Carassius > Carassius carassius. The sequence goes on from NC_081777.1 coordinate 28,456,822, forward strand.
ATGAAGTTATATTAATGGATTTAGACTGTTAGCAAGCCAAACTCTGTTCTGTTAAGTCTGTTAGGCTAATCAATTTAAACTGTGAATATTAGCATGTAAGTGTACCAAAGTATGTTTAGCTAAAATTACAAGTCTGCTACTCAATTTAAACTGTAAATATTAGCATTCATGAACTACTTTTAGCTAATACTTTCCCATGTCCAATCCATACTAAAAGACTGATGTTGTAAGTGTTCTAGGAAATATTTTAATCACTACTTAGATTTAGTGTAAATGTTAATGTAAGTGTGCTGATCCATGTCCAGCTACACTGTTAAGTGCACTAAACTGAAGTTTAGCACACGTTGACCTAGCTGTGAAAAGCTAGCACACAGACAGAAAGCACACATTAACTGGCATAAGTTAAAATGTGCTGTCAACAACTCCTTCACTCCTCTCGTAGGTGTTCATTATATTTGAATGTCAGTAGCCATATACAGAGGTGTAGCTTCATTGACATGGGACAAAGTGGGGTTAGCATTCTTATGCATGTTCCTCTCGGCTCAGGAGATCATTTTAGGGAGTTGTGTGCACTACATTGACAAGTCAGCGCTACACTAAACCTTCTTACTGAAGTCTAATGGCCTTTATATTCATTTTCACACTTCATTATCTTATCAAATTATCATTAGGCGCTAGATTAGCTGAACGTGGCTGTAAGTGCTTTTGTAAGCTTATAACAAATATTTGAAATGGTTAATGTATTTATATAATAGAAATATTAATTAAGGCATAAATCAACCCAGACAAAGTACGCACACTCTATACCATATATATACCATTCTATATATACACTCTATACCATATTGTAAGGGACGAGATATCATATTAAGCTTTTGTTCTTAGTCACAATTGCTAAGTGTTTGCGTTTGCATTTATTAAATAGCTAATGGGAAATGCAACCCAAATATTCCACTGCCCCAGTTTAATGTGGCTTGTCTGGGATTTTGTTCGTAAACAAACCACAGCAAATGGCAGTTCCAGACGCCCGACCGTACACTGATGTTATCACAGGCGTACTGCTGTTCCGATGGACAGAGCGTTTTGTTAACCCGAGGCGCTAACGACACCGAATCATCTGTAATTGATCTAATTGATTTTCCACTGCTTAATTAGATTCTTGTCACTCCTAATGCATCAGTGATGAAGACCCTCAGGGTACAACAGAGAGAGAGAGAGAGAGAGAGAGAGAGAGAGAGAGAGAGAGAGAGAGAGATGAGCTTTCTTCTAATAGCCGATGATACAGACACCAGTCTTTGCTCTGGTCTCAAACTGTATGATCACATAGACAGCTTTTAGTCGTTTTGTGGTAATTGTTCTGCAATCAGCGCACAAGCAGCTGTTCACAAGGACTGTATTATGCATTGTTTGTAAAACAGATTTTTAGATGATATAGGAGTTGTTATAAATGAGATGCTGTGTGAAGATATATAGATTTTGCTGTAATAATATCTTTTTCTTAAGCTTGACTGGCAGAGCGTGGCACCAGCAATGCCAAGGTCATGGGTTTAATTCCCAGGGAAGACCCAAACTGATCTCTATCATGAAATGACTGTAAATTGCTTTTCACAACATGATTAACTTTGGATTAATGTCTTTTTACACCCTCTGCTGGCACTGAAAGCATGCAGTGTGAATCAGTGCAGTGCTTGAATTTTACAGCAAGTTGTTTAGCAACAGATAGCCAATCATAGACTAACTTATAAACTTTAAATATTCATGCTTGGTACAGTAGCATAAATAACCACAAGTTTTTTAGTTTAAAGATCTGAAAGAGAGTTAACTGATGCATCATATGGGATCATATGAGATACTATAATTTTTGTTTAAGAAAACTTCTGAATACTTCTTAATATAAATTCTGTCATCACTACTCGCCCTCGCCCTTAAGTAAATTCAAACCTGTATGACTTTTTGGCAGTGAAACCTAAAAGAAAATATTTTTAGAAATAGGTAAGTGTTTTTTTATTCTATAAAGTGGAAGTCAATGGTCTCCAGTATTTTTGGTTTCCAATATCCGGCGCAAGTCACCAGAGAGTCTGTCATTTCACTGGAAGATCCAGTTATAATGTTTGATAAAAAATTACAAGCTCAAAGCTCATTTTTTCAAATTGAAACACATGCATGAACAAATCTCTCACAATGTGATAAATAAAGTGCATTTAGAAAATAGATAGGGTGTATTTTTATTTTAATGCCAGCTTTAACACAGAACATTTTTAATGTAAGTCACTACAAGCATAACTGGTGTTTTTCTAACACTGGTCAATTTTGAGACTTGTCTTCTTTCAGACTAGTGCAAAGAAAACATCTAAAGTGCACATTACACATTATTTCTGTAGATTTCATTTACAATATATATGTTTTTCTCAAAATGAGTGTTTTTTTATGCACTCCACTTCAGTAGCACTTAAAAACAGCCTTAATTCCTTAAATGTGTTTCCTCCTAGAAATATTTTCATATTTTTGGAGTAAGATATCCAAAACCCCCCTCTGTAAAAACCATTAATACTAATATGTCAACCAAATTCATGAAATATCCAGTATTCAGATTTCTGTTCTGGAAATGTATGCAAACTAGTATATTAATTAGCATATTAAATTACATAATACCTCATTTGCAAATTTAAACATAACATTTCAGAAAACTTGTAATAAACAGTTATCTTAATGTACTGTGATTAATCAACTGTGGAAAGTACAGTGATATCTTTTAATTACAATCTGTAGCCTTTTCACCTGTAGTGTCTTGCCTTAAGCATGCGAAGCCCATTAGTTGTTTTAGATAGAAGAATCTGCCAAATCGTTTGCAAGTCATGCAAATGCAGAACAGCACAGTTAATCATAGCAGTGAGGTTACTGAAGTGATATTTGTATGTCTAGAGCGCTGTTTGTATGTGTGTGTTGGCGGGGGGCTGATGGTGTCTACAGGCGGGTAACTGTGGCTCACATAAGTAAGGAAGAACAGATTTGTCCCTGCTGTTCGCACTGATGATAACTATCTCCATGCATACAAACAGATGGACCGTGTGTGTGTGTATGTGTGTTAAGGGATAGAGACCGCCATAGAAAAATATCCTTTGTTTGTCTCTGACTCGCTTTCTTTTTTGTGAGCACTCGTCCCATCTTTTTATTACTGATGGGCTGCACTTTAAGGCATGGATGCAGGGTTGACATTGTCTTTGTACATTTCTGGCTTTAAAGAATGATTTGTCTCTCTAGTGCATTCGAAGTTGAATGGTGAAAGAGTTGAAGGCCCTCATTTTTCAGTCCTTTCATGTAATCGCATAAGAGGCTGGATTTTAGCATTTGGTCCAATCTCCTAATGCAGTTAAAGAGGCTGCGCTTGAGTCAAACAGAAGGACAGGAGCTTTCACCTGAGCTTTTTCATACCATCCACACTCTCACAGCCTCAGCTTTTAACCTGATTGGCTCAGGGACAGGGATCAGGGAGAGTAGCAGTGTGTGGGGGTATGTCCAGGTGGTCCGGCTGTGGTGGTCCTGATACAGGCATGGTGCTGGAGTCTGACATCACTGTCCTGCTCTCTCTTATGCCCAGTGATTACATCATCGAGGAGAAGAACGCTGTGCTCCAGAAGAAAGAGAATGAGGGATTCGGCTTTGTCTTGCGGGGAGCAAAAGGTAAGACGTGGCTTTGAGTTCAGGGCCTCGGTTTGCTCTTACTGTCAGAGTTGATGCTTCTTTTACAATATTGGGTTGCATTACACACTTAAAGTCAACATGAAACACTGTTTGCAACACATCTTACTTTTGTAATGTGATGCATTTCCAAGAAAAACTGGATTTTCCAAAAATAGTTGAATTTGAGAATCGCTTGGCTTGTTAAAAACTGACCAATCGGAATGGAGCAAGACTTGAATGCAGTTTCATTACAGTCGAGTTTAAATAGTTTTAGTTATGGGTTAACATTGGGTTATGAGTGAAAATAAAATGGTTTACATTATGTTTTGATGGAAGTGCATTGTAAGACCAGGAGCATTGTTAATTATCCAATTAATTTATTAAATATAAAAATGTATAATAATAATAGTCGCACCGATAGCCTTGCGGGCAGCACGCCGACAAAAAATGCCGTTACCTTACGGGCGTCCCATGTTCGAATCCCGACTTGAGGACCTTTCCCGATCCTGCCCCCTCTCTCCCACTTCACTTCCTGTCAATTCTGATCTGTGCTGTTACAATAAAGGCAAAAAATGGCAAAAAAAAATACATCTTAAAAAAATTAATAATAATAATAATTAACACTAATTACCAATAGATAATAATAATTATTTTTATTATTAACAATAATCTAAATGATAATAATTTATATTATTATAATAAATAAATAATAATAATAATTAACACTAATTACCAATAGATCATAATAATATTTTTTATTATTAGCAATAATTTAAATGATAATAATTTATATAATTATTTTTTTGTTCTTAAATTAAAAATATATGTATGAAAATAGTTATTATTATTATTATTATTGTTATAACAATACGTGTTAATAGTTAATAGTCTTTATTATTTGTATTGATAATAAATCAAAATAATTTAATAATAAACAATTTATTAATAATTAATCATCAAAATTGGCATGAAAATTACAATTAAAATATGAGTATTACATTTAATTTGAGATGTTCTAGTTGTGATTAAAAGAACCCTAAATGCAATAGACTCATCGGATGAAAGTACAGTATAATGTACCGTGAATAACTTTTTAATATACAGTGACCAATATAAGAATCCCTGTAAAAACCCAACTGCAAAGAACCATTGAACCAAAATTTAGTTTTTCTCTAGAGTTAAAATAAATATTACTCTGAAATAACATTCATCACACATCTACAATCATTTATATGAAATAAATGCATATCTGTACTCCATTAGTGTGTGTGCTTTACAGATGCGGTTCTGGTGACAGCATAAAATAGAGTTAAGTGAATGTTAACTTCATTACTTACATAATCAAATATCACGGTCACTGGTTCATATTGTGACATTTCTGAAACATATATAGTGGTGACTCAACAGCATTATTAGACACTTGTGTTTGACAACACATACAGATCAGCAGGGTGGGTGTGTGTACTGGTATATATGGTTTATGATGAAACAAATGTGTATAATGACATGTACAATGTAAACATGGTGTATGAGGACACTTCCTGTGTCCCTGTAAAACAAAAGGCATAAAACAATACAAAACTGGGGTTTATGAAATACAAAAATTGCCAGTAGTTTTCTGTAAGGGGTAGGTGTAGGATTGGTGTGGGGCGATAGAAAATACAGTTTTGACAGTATAAAAACCATTATGTCTATGGAGAGCCCCTGTAAACCACAAATGCAAGTGTGTGTGTGTGTGTGTGTGCGTGCGTGCGTGCGTGTGTGTGTTAGTGCCCAGTCTCTGGGGTGGCACCATCCTGGATAGGAGTTATGAGTTCCTAATGCCATCTGTTAGCCACATGGTGCATCAATATCTCTTATGAATATGGGTGACAGCAGTCTCTTTATTGCTTTCATAATTTCTATACTATGACTTCCTCAAAGATTAAAAGGAAAACACTTAGAGATCTATTTGGACACATGTTTATAATAGTATATATTATTATAATTAAGCCATTCATTGACTTCAAAAAGAGTCTAGGCACCAATAATGTGATATTCCATGTGATTCTCTGTGTATGTGAAGCGGAGACGCCCATTGAAGAGTTTACACCCACACCTGCCTTTCCTGCACTGCAGTACTTGGAGTCTGTGGATGTTGAGGGCGTGGCCTGGAGGGCGGGGCTAAGGACTGGTGATTTTCTGATTGAGGTATAGGGATTGGTTTGTCTGCTGATATCCAAGATCATTCTGTATCTACTATTAATCATGTTTCATATTTTCTGTACATAAAAATGCAGTAATGTTTGTTGAAGTTGTGTAATGACCTTGAGTCTAATCTGAGATTCTGGCAATGTGCCAGATGGGTGGAAAAATACTTATGATTTCTTTGTAATTTTTCTGTCAGGTGAATGGTGTAAACGTGGTAAAAGTGGGACATAAGCAGGTGGTGTCACTCATACGGCAGGGTGGGAATAACCTCCTGATGAAGGTGGTGTCAGTCACACGCAAGCCAGAGTCTGAGGAGACAGTCAGGAAGAAGGGTAAGATACTTGTTTATTTTAAACAGAACTGTTCTGTCCTAGGTAATAAAGCTACTGTATTTTTATTTTATTATTTTATTGAATTTTTAATTTTTTGTCATTTTATTTTATGTCATTTTATTTTGTCATTTTTAATTATTATTATTATTATTATTATTATTTAAATTATTTTTTGGGGGGGGGCTTTAATGCCTTTTTGTTAGACAGGACAGATGAGAGTAAACAGGAAAGTAGTGGGTGGAGAGAGGGGGGCGTGATCGGCAAAGGACCTCAAGACGGGAATCGAACTCAGCTTACCGTGAACACAGTTGTGTTATATATCACCGCACTAATATTAATATTATTATTATTTTAATTTTTTTACATTAATTATTTTTGTTTTCCATTTCATCTTAAGAGTTACATTTCTGGATTTTGTTTTTAGGTTAAATTTTCTTAATTTAAATTTTTAACTTTGCAACAATGAAAATGCAACTATTATGAACAGGGTTACGACTTACAAGATCTGCAGTCTAATATATTGCTTAAATGTATTTTATATGTATTCATGGGTGTCTTTCAAAAATAACATCTAAGTGTTAAGTCAGTTTCACGCAAATGGTGTAATATTGAGTATGTGGCACTATAGTTGAGTTATAGGGAATGTGCTGACTGCTGGTTTTGTTTGTTTATTGTGGGCGGGGTTACTGCAGTCAGACAGAGGAGCCCTTAAAGGCACGGGTTGCTAGGGAACCAGTCTTTGATGCTCTGTACTGTATGTAATGATCAGATAGTGAGAGATTTCTCTCAGCAGGGAGAATCTAGTCTCACACACGAGGAAAAAAATGCTGCAAGAATGCATAAAGGAGCATGTGTAACGATCATAGCCGATCGTGACGGTAATGACTGTGTTTGTCAGAGAAGAAAACTTTAGGAGCATTAACTAAATGACAGGGTTATTTGTTACAAGGAATTGTGACGACTAAGCAGATTGAAGTGTTTTCTGTGCAGACTTTCCACATGCACACATTTGTGCATTCCTACACCCACTCAATCGATTAGCAGTTGAATGAGTCCACCGGTAGAGATATTAAAACCACAGCAGAACCTCAACACCCAAAGAGGTCTATTCAATATCCATGCAAACTATCCTCACTTTTATCTGCAACTCCCACACAATCCGAACCCTTCATTGACCTGTTTTGCATTTAGTGGATGATGGAACACTTTTATCCAAAGCGTCTTAACAGTATAGACTGAATCAGGATGGTTGACTATGCAGATCCATACCTAACTTTAAAGTACTTTAAATATAAGTTTTTTGCAAATCTTTATATATGCATCAGATGTTCTCGCTGTCTTTGCAGCATCTCAGTCAATGGACATGTCTTGTTAAATTAGTTTCTGTTCTGTTGTTTTTTTTAAATATTTTTTTTATTTTATTTTTTATGTTATTTATAACATTCTGGATTAAAGGAAAATTACTGCAGATTTAACATGCTCCATGAATATTTTTATTTTATTTTATTATATTATTAAGTGTTTAAGTGTATTTTCTACCAAAATGTGAGTATTGTTAAAGTGTGTAGCTTGTAAATATGATCCATAGTTTAATATATTGTTTAAATGTAGTTCATATATGTTCAGCAGTGAGTCTGACAAGTGCAAAATGCATTAACTACACTGTCATTGAATGCATTGGCAGACGCATTTATACAAAGCAACAATTTTATTTATTTTATTTTATTAAAATAATTATAATTATAATTATTAAACTGATGGATTTTTCACGTTCCAGAATCTTTATTTTATCCTATTTTATAATTAAGTGGATTTCCACCAAAGAAAAACGTGAGTATATTTAACAAAGATTGTATTTTATAAAAAAGATCCCCAGCTAAATATATAGCTTAAAGGAACACTCCGACTTTTTGGGACTTCAACTTATTCACAGTATCCCCCAGAGTTAGATAAGTCCATACATACCTTTTTTATTTCTGTGCGTTCTGTAAGTGTTATTTGACGCACCCACCGCTAGCCTAGCTTAGCACAAAGACTGGATGTAAATGGATACTGGTAGCATAGTAATCCCAATAAGTGACAAAATAATGCAAACATTTTTCTATTTACATGTTGTGATCTGTTTAGTCACAGCGTGTACAAATAACAAGGCTATATGAGACAGAGACTATTTTTAATCGTATAAATACTGGGAACTATATTCTCACTAGGCGTAGGAGCACAGCTAACGTTACTTGGGCTGAGTGGCTACTTGGGCGGAGTGATTAGCGCAGCACACGAGACCGTAAACAAAACAAACGTGACTCGTGATCATGGCTGACTTTGAGGAATTGTCAGACTCAGAGGAATTTTACTGTGTATCAAACCAAGATCCAGAACCATATAGTTTTGAGCCAGAAAACACAGACGAGGAGTTACAAACGTTGGAAGCTGTAAGACGAAGGGAGAATCAGAACGAACACGGACTGGTGGTGTAAATGTGGAACATGCCAACCTATGCCGACAGAAACCGAGTGCCTTTGTTGTAATGAATGGGACCGGGTATTGCCATCAATGTGAAGGCTTGATGACAATCAAAATATTTGCGTCACTACCACGGAAGATTTCTCTGCCCTAATACACCCGGCCGGCAGTTGTCTTTTTTTTCCCATTGTGACAAGATCAACTGGAAGAAACGTCCCATGCCGAGTGAGCTGTCCACCAAGTAAGTGATTTTGTTATAATGATCATTCATAGTTCAATGAAACTGTAGTATAGCCATTGCATACAGTGTGTCACAATAATAACAATAAAGGGGATACACTGATACACGGACCCCCTATTCACGTAATAGTGTCACTACTAAGATTGTATTAACGTTACATTAGCATGGCACTGTTACAGTATGGCTAATGTTAGTCATCTCAAAACATAACGGAACACTTACCGCAGCAACAGGTGATCCAATTTGTCCTGTCTTTATTATCGATGGGATGGCTGTATCCTTTAGCACACGTTTCATGGTCCGTGTGGCAACTTGCATTTTTTCAAAATAGTCGTCTACAGTAAAATGTTCAGAGCAAACGAAATACTTCGTGATGGTGTTTACAGGTGTGTTTAGATCTATTTCCAGAGCAAGTAGCCATCGATTCATCAGGTCAGCGTTTGTGGTTGGAATTCTATGAAACATCATAGTGATACCTGGTCTCCCCTGTTTATTGTCGCAGTTCTTTACAATACAGCGAACACCCATGATTGTACACTATAAATCTACTATCTAGTAATTGCTGACTCTATTACTCCAACTCAGAGCGAACTCTCTTCTCCTCACCACGGCGCGTCTCGGGTGCTGTGCTAATCACTCCGCCCAAGTAGCCACTCAGCCCAAGTAACGTTAGCTGTGCTCCTACGCCTAGTGAGAATATAGTTCCCAGTATTTATACGATTAAAAATGGTCTCTGTCTCATATAGCCTTGTTATTTGTACACGCTGTGACTATACAGATCACAACATGTAAATAGGAAAATGTTTGCATTATTTTGTCACTTATTGGGATTACTATGCTACCAGTATCCATTTACATCCAGTCTTTGTGCTAAGCTAGGCTAGCGGTGGGTGCGTCAAATAACACTTACAGAACGCACAGAAATGAAAAAGGTATGTATGGACTTATCTAACTCTGGGGGATACTGTGAATAAGCTAAAGTCCCAAAAAGTCGGAGTGTTCCTTTAAATGTAGTTCATATATGTTCAACAGTGAGTCTCACAAGGGCAAAATGTATTAACTACACTTATGTTCAATGGTGCACATAATTTTTTTCAGCCTGGTTCTCATAAGAGAACCTGGAGATTTGGTTTGGTCCTCACACTGCATATAGCATGAGACAATAAATATAACTATAAAAAATGAATTAATAATAGTTATAATATTATTGCACTTTATTTATTTAGTTTTTTTATAAAATAATAATAAATAATCTAAATAATAGTGTGTGATAATATTATTAAAAATAAAAGGCAGTCCTAGTATTAAATTCAAATACATTTATTTTATAGTAAAATTAAAAGTAAAATGCTAATATTTACTACTACTTTCTTTGTAGAATCGCTTTATGTATTCCACAATTTTAAGTTGCTTTGGATAAAAGCATCTAAAAATGAATCAATAAAAGCGTTTTCATCATATTCAAACTTAAAATCAGCAGGCTTTTATTTTGGCAGTTGCCGGAAAGTAAGTATACACGCTTCCGGATTTAGCGCTGCTGCTGATTAAAGAGCGTCAGTGGATGAATGTCACAGCTTTGGACTGTGCTTTGAAAACGGCATGGCATAGCCTAGATTTATGCTTTCAGGTTGAAAATAAAACTTATATAGTACAGTTTGTGATCTAAAATGGTAATTGTGTATTAACAGCTGTCAACTATGTCTGTACGCAAATGCGGACCTGCAGACCACTTATGTGCGCCCCTGCTTACTGTATGTTTAATTTAGCTTATGTTTAATAGCTGTTGCTTTCATCCTAAGCGACTTTTTTATTTTGATTTATTATTTATTAAGTTGCTGGACTTTTCACCAAGGAAAATGACTACACATTTAACATTAATTTAATTTAATTAAAAACATTTTTTTTTAATTAAACAAAAATGTTGCCATGGAAAATTCTAATATTATTAACAAAGTTTGTAGATTATAAGATCCACAGCTTAATATATTGCTTAAATTTAATTTATATGTTCAACAATGAGTCTCTTAAATCTAGAATGCATTAACTACACTTCTATTGGACGATGACCTCATCCGACCGGGACGATTTTTGATTGCTAAAGGATATTTTCAACACCGCGGCAGCTGTTTTTCACAAGTTCATCAAACAACCGCAGTAAGATTATTTCATCAAGCCCGGTGAGTAATGGCTTCTCCCGTCATTGTTACTTGCACCTCTTGCCACATGTACAGTTTATCTATCTCTGTCGCTGAAAAGGGATTCACATGTGATAAATGCAGGGAAATAGTTAGGCTGACAGAGAAGATTTCAGAATTAGAGACACGCATCCAAACTTTAATTGAGGACAGTAAGAATGTTAGGGCTCTAGATACGGCTTTGGATGCGTCTAGCTCAGGGATTCCTGTACATTGTTCGGTTCCGGAAACAGAGCCCCAGCAGCAGGGCAACTGGGTGACGGTGAGGCAGCGTAGTCGTGGGTCAAAACACCGCTCTTCTGTTCCGATCAAAACATTAAACAGGTTCTCCCCACTCAGTGATGCACCCACTGAGAAACCTGATGAAAGTGCTCTAGTTATTGGCGATTCTATTGTTACGGAACGTGAATATAGAGACACCAGCCACCATAGTCAAATGTTTACCGGGAGCCAGAGCGCCTGACATCTTGGCAAATTTAAAAGTGCTGGCTAATGCTAAACGTAAATACAGTAAGATTGTTATTCATGCCGGCGCTAATGATGTTCGACTTCGCCAGTCGGAGATCACTAAAAATAACTTTAAAGAGGTGTGTGAACTTGCAAGCACGATGTCAGACACTGTAATATGCTCTGGTCCCCTCCCTGCTTACCGTGGTGATGAGATGCATAGCAGATTGTCATCACTCAATGGCTGGATGTCTAAGTGGTGCCCACAGAATAACATAGGTTTCATAGACAATTGGACAAGCTTTTGGGGCAGACATGACCTGTTGAAAAGAGATGGTCTTCATCCCTCCTGGGGTGGCGCCAGTCTTCTCTCTAGAAATATCGCAAATAGTCTTAGTGTTTATACTTGACTAACTGGGGCCCAGGTCAGGAAGCAGACAGACTGGCTAAACCGACCGTCTGCTAGCCGCCTCCCGTCACAGAGGTCAGTTAATTCTCAGCACATAGAGACTTTTTCACCTAGATATTACACTATAGAGACTGTGTCTGTTCCCCGAACTAGAAAATACAAAAAACGTCCAAACCAAGTTAAGATTAACAATTTAATTGAGGTTCAACAAATAAAAAACAGAAGCAATATGGATAAACAAATGATAAAGCTTGGCTTATTGAATATCAGATCCCTTTCTGCGAAAACACTTTTTGTAAATAATATGATCACTGATCATAATATAGATGTACTCTGTTTGACAGAAACCTGGCTAAAACCTGATGATTACATTATTTTAAATGAGTCCACCCCCCAAGATTACTGTCATAAACATGAGCCGCGTCTAAAAGGCAAAGGTGGAGGTGTTGCTTCAATTTATAACAACGTTTTCAGGATTTCTCAGAGGGCAGGCTTCAAGTATAACTAAGTTTGAAGTAATGGTGCTTCATATAACATTATCCAGAGAAACAAATGTTAATGATAAATCCCCTGTTATGTTTGTACTGGCTACTGTATACAGGCCACCAGGGCACCATACAGACTTTATTAAAGAGTTTGGTGATTTTACATCCGAGTTAGTTCTGGCTGCAGATAAAGTTTTAATAGTTGGTGATTTTAATATCCATGTTGATAATGAAAAAGATGCATTGGGATCAGCATTTATAGACATTCTGAACTCTATTGGTGTTAGACAACACATTTCAGGACCTACTCATTGTCGAAATCATACTCTAGATTTAATACTGTCACATGGAATTGATGTTGATGGTGTTGAAATTATTCAGCCAAGTGATGATATCTCAGATCATTATTTAGTTCTGTGCAAACTTCATATAGCCAAAATTGTAAATTCTACTTCTTGTTACAAGTATGGAAGAACCATCACTTCTAACACAAAAGACTGCTTTTTAAGTTATCTTCCTGATGTATCCAAATTCCTTAGCATATCCAAAACCTCAGAACAACTTGATGATGTAACAGAAACTATGGACTCTCTCTTTTCTAGCACTTTAAATAAAGTTGCTCCTTTACGCTTAAGGAAGGTTAAGGAAAACAGTTTGACACCATGGTATAATGAGCATACTCGCACCCTAAAGAGAGCAGCCCGAAAAATGGAGCGCAGCTGGAGGAAAACAAAACTAGAGGTATTTCGTATTGCTTGGCGGGAAAGTAACATTTCCTACAGAAAAGCATTAAAAACTGCTAGATCAGATTACTTTTCTTCTCTTTTAGAAGAAAACAAACATAACCCCAGGTATTTATTCAATACAGTGGCTAAATTAACGAAAAATAAAGCCTCAACAAGTGTTGAAATTTCCCAACACCACAGCAGTAATGACTTTATGAACTACTTTACTTCTAAAATCGATACTATTAGAGATAAAATTGCAACCATTCAGCCGTCAGCTACAGTATCACATCAGACAGTGCACTATAGACCCCCTGAGGAACAGTTCCACTCATTCTCTACCATAGGAGAGGAAGAATTGTATAAACTTGTTAAATCATCTAAACCAACAACATGTATGTTAGACCCTATACCATCTAAGCTCCTAAAAGAGGTGCTTCGCATAGATCCTCTTCTGACTATTATTAATTCCTCATTGTCATTAGGATATGTCCCCAAAACCTTCAAACTGGCTGTTATTAAGCCTCTCATCAAAAAACCACAACTTGACCCCAAAGAACTAGTTAATTATAGACCAATCTCGAATCTCCCTTTTCTGTCCAAGATAATAGAAAAGGTGGTATCCTCACAATTATATTCCTTCTTAGAGAAAAATGGTATATGTGAGGATTTCCAGTCAGGATTTAGACCGTTTCATAGTACTGAAACTACTCTCCTTAGAGTTACAAATGACCGCTTTATATGTTACCCTTGGGAGATATCATCAGGAAACATGGTGTTAGCTTTCACTGTTATGCTGATGATACTCAGCTCTATATTTCTTCGCAGCCCGGTGAAACACACCAATTTGAAAAACTAATGGATTGCATAGTCGATATAAAAAACTGGATGACGAGTAATTTCTTACTGCTAAATTCTGAAAAAACGGTGTTAATTAAAAGAGGTGTTAATTATAGGACCTAAAAACTCCGCTTGTAATAACCTAGAACACTGTCTAAGACTTGATGGTTGCTCTGTCAATTCTTCGTCATCAGTAAGGAACCTAGGTGTGCTACTTGATCGCAATCTTTCCTTAGAAAGCCACGTTTCTAGCATTTGTAAAACTGCATTTTTCCATCTCAAAAATATATCTAAATTACGGCCTATGCTCTCAATGTCAAATGCAGAAATGTTAATCCATGCATTTATGACCTCAAGGTTAGATTATTGTAATGCTTTATTGGGTGGTTGTTCTGCACACTTAGTAAACAAACTACAGCTAGTCCAAAATGCAGCAGCAAGAGTTCTTACTAGAACCAGGAAGTATGACCATATTAGCCCAGTCCTGTCAACACTGCACTGGCTCCCTATCAAGCATCGTATAGATTTTAAAATATTGCTTATTACTTATAAAGCCCTGAATGGTTTAGCACCTCAGTATTTGAATGAGCTCCTTTTACATTATAATCCTCTACGTCCGCTACGTTCTCAAAACTCAGGCAATTTGATAATACCTAGAATATCAAAATCAACTGCGGGCGGCAGATCCTTTTCCTATTTGGCGCCTAATCTCTGGAATAACCTACCTAACATTGTTCGGGAGGCAGACACACTCTTGCAGTTTAAATCTAGATTAAAGACCCATCTCTTTAAACTGGCATACACATAACATAATAATATGCTTTTATTATCCAAATCCGTTAAAGGATTTTTAGGCTGCATTAATTAGGTAAACCGGAACCGAAAACACTTCCCATAACACCCTATGTACTTGCTACAACATTAGAAGAATGGCATCTACGCTAATATTTGTCTGTTTCTCTCTTGTTCCGAGGCCACCGTGGCCACCAGATCCAGTCTGTGTCCAGATCAGAGGGTCACTGCAGTCACCCGGATCCAGTACGTATCCAGACCAGATGCTGGATCAGCACCTAGAAAGGACCTCTACATCCCTGAAAGACAGCAGAGACCAGGACAACTAGAGCCCCAGATACAGATCCCCTGTAAAGACCTTGTCTCAGAGGAGCACCAGGACAAGACCACAGGAAACAGATGATTCTTCTGCACAATCTGACTTTGCTGCAGCCTGGAATTGAACTACTGGTTTCGTCTGGTCAGAGGAGAACTGGCCCCCCAACTGAGCCTGGTTTCTCCCAAGGTTTTTTTCTCCATTCTGTCACCGATGGAGTTTCGGTTCCTTGCCGCTGTCGCCTCTGGCTTGCTTAGTTGGGGACACTTCATCTACAGCGATATCGTTGACTTGATTGCAAGTAAATGCACAGACACTATTTAACTGAACAGAGATGACATAACTGAATCCAATGATGAACTGCCTTTAACTATCATTTTTGCATTATTGACACTGTTTTCCTAATGAATGTTGTTCAGTTGCTTTGACGCAATGTATTTTGTTTAAAGCGCTATATAAATAAAGGTGACTTTGACTTTGACTTATTTAATGCATTTGGCAAATGCTTTCTTCCAACACAAACTGCATTGCATTTAAGCCATGTATTTGATCAGTTCATGCATTCGCTGGGAGTCAAACCCATGACCTCGGTTTTGCTTGCAGGATGCTTTGCAGCATGCAACATAAATGAACTATCCCTGCAATCAGAGGGAAGTGCTGTGTTGTTTATGCCCCTACGAAAGATCCTTACCCTAAAATCTGATTGTCGGTGAGAATGTTGTTCTTTCTTGGCAAAATCATGGTCACCTGCAAAGTTATTGCAGGGTTATTGCATAACTCTGGGCTATGCGAACTACCACACACTTACACACTACTGATGAAGTAATAATAGAGTGTCTGTTGTTAGTTTTGTAGCTATATCCTCCCACACACACATACAAACTCACACACACAGATTCTCACAGTTGAAATGCACAAACCCAGGCCTTGCTCCTGCCAGAGTTGCCATGGTTACTACAATGCATGTTTGAAGTAAGTATTGCATTAGTGCCTTGGTATTTCTCTCCTCGTCTCTCTCTCTCTCCAGCTTCACTCCGGTCTGCAAGGTTGTTCGCTGAAGGAGTGAGGAGTTTTACGCCGATGTTACTGAGACGACAGAAGTGTCTGATCTCCTGGAACTCTGATCATTTTCTTGGTGCTTCTTGTATCGCTGCTCGGGAGTTTATAGCATGCTTTGGACATAGCATCAGGTTTTGCTTCTGAGAGACAAAGGGAAACTCGGCCACCATTTGGGTGTAAGAGGCTGAATATGATATGAGGGGTTTTGGGAGACGAGTATTTCTTTCTACCATCAGAGGGCCGCCAAGAACGGAAGTTGGTTTCTGGTCGTGCAATCACACAGGAGATGTCTCATAGTCGCATGATTCTATGTTACATTTCATAGAGAGAAAGACGTAAGGAGAGAGTTTAATTGTGGTGCGGCAGTGTGAAACATTGATCTTCAGATGAAGATGGTGAAAAAGCGCTGGCAGCTGCCGATGGGCAGCAGCCGTGAAGGCCCCTCGCCACGCCATCCTGTCTTCTCATCTACTCCTTGCCTTTCCTCCACAGCGCCCCCACCTCCAAAAAGAGCGCCCAGCACCACCCTCACCCTGAGGTCCAAAAGCATGACCGCTGAGCTTGAAGAACTAGGTAAGAATTCCACAAACAAACAAATAAGCGTGCTATGTTGTGAGATTGGATAATTTTTCTTTCAGTTTTTCTCTTAAAAGAATAGTTCACCCAAAAATGAAGATTTGCTAATATGTACTCACCCATCCGAGATGTAAATGAGTTTCTTCATCAGGACCGATTTTACGGTGGCCGAGAAGTGCAAAACAAATCACAATTACAAAAACAAAATAACAAATCCAAAAACACAACGACAATTCAGAAAACAAAATAACAATTCAAAAAACACAACGACAATTCAGAAAACAAAATAACAATTCAGAAAACACAACGACAATTCAGAAAACACAACGACAATTCAGAAAACAAAATAACAATTCAGAAAACACAACGACAATTCAGAAAACACAACGACAATTCATACAAAACGGAAAAGGTAGGTATATTTTGAGAACGACATACTTATCGCTGATTGGATGAGACACCTGTCAATCAAAAATAAATTGTGATCAACTTTGTTGAAATCTAATGTTGAATTTTGCTAAAATGGAACACATTAAACGCTACTTTGAAGAAGGACATTCATATGCCGTGATTGTGGACATGCTGGCGACATACCACGACATTAAAATGAGCTTGCGCTCTTTAAAAACACACCTGAAGAATAATGGTATGTTCAGAAGAAAGAACTATTCGCCCATAGACGAAGTAAGGAATGCTATTAGAGCAGAGCTGCGTGGACCAGGACAGTTGTTCGGCTACCGGACAATGTGGTTAGTACTTCTGTGTTTTCTGAATTGTCGTTGTGTTTTCTGAATTATTTTGTTTTCTGAATTGTCGTTGTGTTTTCTGAATTGTCGTTGTGTTTTCTGAATTGTTATTTTGTTTTCTGAATTGTCGTTGTGTTTTCTGAATTGTTATTTTGTTTTCTGAATTGTCGTTGTGTTTTTTGAATTGTTATTTTGTTTTCTGAATTGTCGTTGTGTTTTTGGATTTGTTATTTTGTTTTTGTAATTGTGATTTGTTTTGCACTTCTCGGCCACCGTACGATTTGGAGAAATGTAGCATTACATCACTTGCTCAGCAATGGATCCTCTACAGTGAATGGGTGCCGTCAGAATGAGAGTCCAAACAGCTGATAAAAACATCACAATAATCCACACATGACATCTCAGAAATAGAAACAGTTTCTAAAATAGAATCTGTGCATGTTGCCGTCATAGCTGTTTAATATAAAAATTCTGATTAATATGGAAAAAATACATTATATTGTGTGTCACAGCGTCACATGTAGTTAGGACACGGTGTATTACTGATCTTTCCATTGGAAAAAGCCATCTCTTCTGACTCAATAAAGAAATATGCACAGCCCAATCTTCATTTACAAGTGAACAGTTCTAAAAATGTTGGTGGATTTTGATGTGAAAGGACAACTGGAGATTATTTTCACTGGAAGTGTTATATTGGATTATGGACCTATATTTTGGCTGAAAGCAAAGGTTTAAAGTTAAAATGACTTGATGGATTTGTTTCTTACAAACATGCAGCTTTTTGCTTTACAAGATGTTAACTGATGGACTGGAGTCATGTGGATTACTTGTGGATTTTTATGATGTTTTTATCAGCTGTTTGGACTCTCATTCTGGCGGCACCCATTCACTACATAGGATCCATTGATGAGCAAGTGATGGAATGCTAAATTTCCAATGAAGAAATTTACTGTAATTTACTGTATTGAAGGGCTGAGCATTCTTGGATTCAGTTTGCACTTTTTTAAGCATATGAAGATGGACATTTTTGGGCATCAAGGTTCTTCCAACTAGTCAGTCATTCAGATTATGAAATAGTAAATTTAGAAAATAGATAGGTTTACACATCCTATTCCCCTAACAGATACACATACATTTGGATGCAACATTTTCTCTCTATCTGTCTCTCTCTGTGTTGCTCTTCGTTGTTTATTTATTAACTGTGTCATCTCCCTCCTGCAGCCATTTGGGCTGTTCAAAACATCAGCTGTCTCTTCCTCTCTCGCTTAATCTGTGCTCTGAGTTTACTGAGTTCATTATACATATTCACTCACTTCACACACTGAAACACATATCAACAGACATTTGCTGCTGTGAGACTTTAATGGAGAAGTGTTCTGTACATTTATTTCATGCTCAGCCTCTGCAAGGAGGAGAAGAGGAGGTAAGTTGAGGTTTTTAGAATATGTGTATGCAACCATCGTCACCTTACTCATGCTGGAATACTATTTATTTATCCTCGTTCCAAAACCTAGTGAAATGCCTACCCAACCAGTATTTTTAGGCATTCCCATCACAAAGGCAGTAAATTAAGCTCTCTTAAAAAAGTACATTGTTTTGGATGTCCCAGAATGTTATGGAAAAAAAATCTAATGTTAAAATTACTATACTAATTTAAACAAAAATGTATTATATTATTAAAATGTAAAAAAAAAAAAAAAAAAAATGTGTGAAAATGTAATTGATAAATGACTGTTTAATCCAGTAGTTCTGTATTTTTCATGCTTACTTGAACTTCACACTCTTAATGTACCAAGATGTGCTGATGCCAAACTGGAAATCCTTTCACATGAGGAATTCTATTTGTGTGGCACGTGAAGTGTTCCAAATGAGTCACTTATGAGGTTTTATTTCAGTTAGGAGGCTGCCTTAGGGACTGTTTACACAGGATGCATTCTTCCCTCCATCTGTGATGTTTTTAATTGTTTTTCTTTGTTAACATGCAATACCTTGATAAACTTCAGAAGAACTTATGAATGTATCCTGCGTAAGGCACTACTCAAGTAGACAGTATACAGCCAGGCAGGTCTATGGATTGGAACCGAGCTTGCCATACTACACTTTTTGCCATAAATAAGAAGCAGTGATGCATTCTGTTAATTTTGTGTCATTAACATTTCCATTTCATATTTATTTGGCCTTTTTTATTTCAAAGCATGTGATCAAATGAGATCCATGTTACAACCTGTGTAAGTGTTTATAATGAACATGGTTTTATGTGTGTTTATTAACAGAAAGGCTAGATGAGATTTTGGCCTCTCAGGAGACAGTACTGAGGCCAAAGGTGGAAGCAGACTACAGAGCAGCAACGGTGAAGCAACGTCCTACTAGTCGCAGAATTACACCAGCAGAAATCAGTGTAAGATACAGTATGTCTGCACACGTTCAGATGATCAGAAAGAGTCCCCTTTTAGCAGCATTGACCAAATACGCTATATGTACACAGTTGACTTCAAAAGTCAAAAACGTTTCTTTGTTTTACATTTATGACACTGAAAAACTGGCTTGATGCAGATTTGATGATGGTCTAATGTACTAGTATAGTTTTCCAAAACAAAACTTTATGCTGTTATTTTCAGCAGAGATGAAGCTTCTTACAATAAGAGTAGCCAATAGAAACACATTGTTGAAAATATGCCAAAATATTCCTGCTTGACCTTTTTAAACATAAATGTTTTCTTCGTGCAGTCTCTTTTTGAGCGGCAAGGACTTGCTCTCCATGGTGCTCTACACCCAGCATTGGAAAAAGCCCACATGCAGCTCCCGAAAAGCATGGCTAGAACAAAGTCTTTTGGTAATTCTTCAGGAATCTTTTACATACACTCTTCAATTAAGCCCCTCAGTTTAAAAATAGCAGTAAAGTGCTTAGCTTTGTTCTAGTTTCTTTTATCTATCTGTCCTTTGATCTTCAAATCTGAATGCATTTAAATGTAGAACTTTGACACACAGTAACATTTGGAATGCCAAGAATAAGGGAAACAGTGAAAGGAAAGACTAAAGGGGGGCAGCTGTGGCCTAATGGTTAGAGAGTTGGACTTGTAACCCAAAGGTCGCAGGTTCGAGTCTCGGTGCTGGCAGGAGTTGTAGGTGGGAGGGAGTGAATAAACAGCACTCTCTTCCGCCCTCAATACCCATGGCTGAAGTGCCATTGAGCAAGGCACTGAACCCCCAGTTGCTCCCCTGGCAGCTGGATATAGCTGCCCACTGCTCCAGGTGTGTTCACTTCTACCTGCTGTATGTTTGCACTTGGATGGGTTAAATGCAGAGCACCAATTCTGAATATGGGTTACCATAGCAGACTTTCTTTCAAATGTCACGACTTTCTTTCACATTTTTACTTTTCAAAGATCAAATCTGTAAACTATTGCATACTTGTTTGTCATCAAAGCTCAGCCAAACCCAAAATAAATTTTTATAGCTCTATCTGTCTGTCTGTACAGGAGCAACTGAAGAGGATCGACTGTCTGCCCTGGCAGCAGAGCACAGGTTTCCGCGGAGCTCCTCCATGACGGACAGCCTGAGAGACAGCCATAGTATCCCTCCACCTCCTCAAATGGCCCCCCCACCTCCCCCATCACTTTACTATCTCGATACTGGACCCCCTCCTTCGTTCTGCCCACCCCCTCCCCCTGGTCGTATTCATGACCCCAGCCGATCCAGTTTTAAACCAGGCTCTGAACCAAGACTGCATGCTTTGCCACAGACAATGTCTGCTGAGATGTTTGAGCCGCCTCGCCATGCCTCCCACATGGATCGGCAGAAGAAAGCCCGCTCCATGATCATCCTTCAGGACTCCTCCCACCTTCCCGTGGAGCCTACTGACATCACCAGGCCAGGTCCTGTTTCAACTCCGCCTGAAAGGATCAAGCGGAAAGGTCGGGTCATCGATAACCCCTATGCCAATGTGGGCCAGTTTAGCGTGGGCTTGTTCACGCCACCTCAGAACAAGCCACAGAGAAGGAAGAGTCCGCTTGTAAAGCAACTCCAGGTGGAAGATGCTCAGGAGAGAGCCTCACTAGCACTTGCATCCATCCATGCGAGAGAGCACTCTCCCTCTGGGCGCCTAGCTGCCCACCATACCAGCAGGGCTGATTTCTATCAGCAGCAGAAGCACCTGTTGCAGGAAAGGAGTCAAGCTCAGGCTGAGGGACTGTTGCAAGGAAAGGGACCTTTCGCTGCTGCCATTGCTGATGCTGTGAAAGACCGGGAACGTCGACTGGAGGAGAGGCGGAAATCCACAGTCTTCCTATCAGTGGGCACTATGGAGGGCAGTTCAGCACCACCCCCAGAGGCCCCCTCACTCACACCATCCCGTTCTGTTGATGAACGAATGCTCACACGTGAACTTGGTCAGTTGCCTCCTCCCGCCCTAGCATTGCGACCCTCTCCTGGGGGCACCACCTTCATTCACCCACTGACTGGCAAGCCCCTCGACCCCAACTCTCCATTGGCACTTGCGCTGGCCGCAAGGGAACGTGCATTAACCTCCCAGAGTCAGTCCCCTTCAAGCAGCCCTGAGCCCAGAACTAAACATGAAGCTGCTGGAGGGGTGCTGTATATGGAGACCCAGACCAAAGAGGCTGAGCGGTCACAGGTTGAGAGGGAGTTTGCCTCACCTCCCTTTTCCCCTGCAACGAAAAGAATTTATGAGACCTCTGCCCCCACCAGCAAAATTCAGTGGGGAAGTCCCATATCCACCAGGAAAGAGTTGGAAACAAGAACAGAATCAAAGGAGGAAAGGAAAATTGAAGACAAGAAGAGTATGATTATCAGCATCATGGACACGTCTCAGCAGAAAACTGCTGGGCTTATCATGGTTCATGCAACGAGTAATGGGGAGGCTGTGGGGCCCAGCCCAGAACACATTGTCCCCTCCCCACCTTCCAAGGGGGCATTGTCAGAGAGCCCAAAACCCATGTTAGCTGAAATAAAATGCGCCAAAACCCCTGGTCCTGATGCTTCTTTGAGATCCACCCCGCCTCCAGCCACAGCTCCAACTTCCCAGCCACCTCCCAGCCCATCCTCAGATAAAACCCTGGCACAGGGTAGTTCTGAGGAGGACGTGGAACCCTATACGGTCACATTGCCACCTGCTATGCTTTCTTCCAGTGACGAGGAGACACGTGAAGAGCTCCGCAAAATCGGTGTGGTTCCTCCACCAGATGAATTTGCCAATGGCCTTCTTGGAAAGACACCTGCAACTGCAGTACCTCCTGCTCCGACGTTGGCGCAAACAACCCCTTCTGCCCTGCACTCGGCTCCACCACCACCCCCCGTCCCTCCAGCAGTGGTTGCCACAGCAGCACAGGTCCCTGCTAGCAGTGGCCCGCAAGCAGCCTCAGGGAAGCCATCTGAGTCCCACCTGGGCCCAGAGTCTGCTGCTGACTCCGGGGTGGAAGAGGTAGACACTCGTAGCTCCAGTGATCACCACCTGGAGACCACGAGCACCATCTCCACTGTCTCCAGTATGTCCACACTGTCCTCAGAAAGTGGCGAGCCTACGGACACCTACACCACCCACGCAGATGGCCAGACGTTCATTCTTGATAAGCCGCCAGTGCCTCCAAAGCCAAAGCTCAAGTCCCAGCTCAGCAAGGGCCCGGTGACGTTCAGGGACCGTCTGCTCAAGCAGTCATCTGATAGCGAACTGCTCTCACAGCAGCACGCGGCTGCCCTGGCTGCTGCTGCGGGAGCCTCAGGCCCGGCTAGACCCCGCTACCTCTTCCAGAGACGCTCCAAGTTGTGGGGGGACCCCGTGGAACCCCGTCCGCTTTCGGGGGCAGAGGAAGGCAAGCCCACTGTGATCAGCGAGCTCAGCTCTCGGCTGCAGCAGCTGAACAAGGACACGCGCTCACTCGGGGAAGAGCCACTTGGAGCTTCACTTGACCCCGGAAGGAAATCGCCCGTGGTCGGTGCAAGGTAAGGCGTGAGTCCTGGAGAAGAACGAGTGCAAATCAGCTTTGCAACTGAACCTGAACTTCTATGAAAACAAATTCAACACCTTTTCTAAAGCAACATTGCAAAGAAAATACAGAAGTTGTTGTTTATACTGCAAATGCAAGTTTTCTATTGGTTAAATAACAGTGAGAACACTGCAATTCTTTTCCCATATCTGAATAACAATGTTCAATCGAAGCTCAAAGTTTGCATTTAGTAATATAAAATAAAATGAACATAAATCATATATTAAAAATCCTCATGAAATTCGCGAAGAAAACCAAAGAACATAACGTGTCTCAGAGTTTCACAAGCAGTCACCTTTATCTTTTATTTAAAAAAAAAAGCTAATCCAGAACCTTAAAGTTTCTTACTCGATTAGAAGCATTAAGTGTTAATGTTTAACATGCTTTCTTCGTTGAGACGTTTGGAGCCCCCGAACTATTTCAGCATTGGACGACCACTGGTAAGTAATGTAGAACGGCCTCAGGCTGATCTCACAGTCCTACCATATAACCCATAGACAATAGTTAGTGTGATACATACTGTTCTGTAGATACATCAGTGCACATAACCAGAGCTACAGAGACCGTTTGAGTTAAAATAAATAATTGCAATAAAAAATGTTTCATATAAAATCAATAAAAGTCAATGTCTTTTTCTGTCTTGATTTTTTTAAAACACCAGCTATGTACTATTTTGCTTATATCCTTAAATACAGCTGAAGTCCTTTATATCCCAACAGATGTGACAAGGACATGGAAGACAGTAAACCTTAGCTTAGCCACTAGGGTAAATCAAATGTCATTTCTTTTATTTTCTATTCTTTAACATCCACTAATCCCATATTCAGTCACTTTTGCTGACATTGTTCTGGGTTTTATTAATCACTTCTGCAGGTTCTGTGTTCCCTTGTCCACCCTGGCAAAACCAAAATGTCTGTCCCTTGACAGCATTGTCAAGTATTCTCAGTACATCTGTTTTGGTTATGGCACCTTTTTGCAGTGAACATGATGTGACTCAAAAACTTTCTTGATGACATGCATTAGGGTGACTACATAATGACATAAATTTAATTTGAAAAGCACTTTAAGTCCCTCTGTCTTGCCATTTGGGTGTTCACAAGGTAACAGATGGCCTGAGGGCATGCACCATCTCAAGCTTTGACCTCTCACCTTCCAAACTCTGTCACATCTAACTCGGTGAGCTTTTCCCTCCAGCCTGCTTCTCTATGGCACTGTGCTAGCAGTATGTATGTGGGTCCATGTGTGAATGAAGTTTTTTTCTTGCAACATCATAGGATATAAATGTGTTGTTTGACCCATGTTTATCACAGTAATTGTGAGCTATAAACCCATGTTTGTCCAACCCTCAATAAAGTTATTTTATGACTGGATTGAATTTAAATTAATTACACCATCTGAAAGTTGTCATTTCTCATTAGATGATCCAACATAAAACCAACATAATCATCACAGTGTCATCATTATAATAATATCTTATTCCTCTCAGTCTGTGTAACCATTCCTTTTCTGTCCAAGCTTACTGTACTCGCTAAGTGTTTTGTGACACTTTCATCCATTAATCATGCTAACACAGTGATCACTCCGGCTTCTTCTTGGAAAAATGGTTGATAATGTAGTTTTATGCATTGTTTATTTTCATGCATATTTGTTCATTTTGCTTAATTTTTGTTTCATTCGACCAGAACGTCACCTTACCCCAGACAGAGGACGTATTGAAAGAAATGCTGTGTTTAATTTCACATCATCAAAAGTCATTCTTTATTGATAGTGTCTATATGTGCACATTCCACCATTGAAAGCTGAGGTCTGGGGCTAGCTGCGCTCTGGTCTGTGTTGCTAAGCATTTGGTTTGCATTCAATTGACATTGTTGAGGATGTGAAGTGTGTTGTGTTTGTTTTTGTTCTGTCATGGACTGATGCTAACCGACCGCTCTCTCTCTCTCTCTCTCATTGCCCCTCACTCTCTCTCCCTCTGTTTCTCTCTCTTTTTCTCCATCTCCCTCTCTCCCTCTTTCTCTCACTCTCTCTTTGCATGCTACGCTGCTCTGTCTAGAGCTGAATCTGAGGCTAAGCCCAGAAGAGCCGGGCACCTGTGTAAGTGCGCATGAATCATCTCATCTGTCTTTTTTCTGTTTCCACACCTCTGAGTCAAGCCCTGATCATCATCCACCCTTCCTCATTTACTGACCCGCCTTATGCTAATTTGGTCAGGACCCTCTAAACCCCAGCATTTCCATGTTTTTCCTTGGTTGCTTACTTCTCAATCCTCAAGTTACAGAGGCAAAAGGATTCGATCAATTCAAGTATAGGGCATTAGTTTTTATTTAGATTTTTCATAGACTGCTTCTACCGATATAATAGGTAATGATCAGAGCTTGCACCTATATTGTTAAATAAGTTCTGTCCTATTCACCCAGGGTAAGTTATGTAAACATCTCAAATTATGAATCCTATATTGTTATACATATTTTTAACAAAATAATACAATAAGTAATTTGAAGGTTGAGATTTTATACGTGTCTCCACATCTGTCTTTTGATGTTTCTCTTGTGTTGCATGTTGTGCTTTCAGTGTTCTGCTGTAGTGCTCATAAAATCTGTGTAAATCTGGCCATGTTTTACATTTCATTCAGATTGCATTCAAACTTATGTAACACCCCAGTCATTACCATTGATTGTTATTTGAGTTATTACATCTGATCTTCACGTCATTGCACACAGAGGCAGGTTTTAAGTGGAGAGCGAGTTTCTTTTTTAGCCTAGTTACAGTTGTAGCATGCAGAACTAAAAAAAAAAAAAAATGTTTTAATTATAAACTGTTTTTTTTTATTATTCTTAAACTTAGTGGCAAAATGAATATATCTAAATTCAATTTAATATGGATATGCATTTGGTCAATTGCTCTGCATTTAGTGTGTTTCTATAATACTAAAATACATTTAAAAAATGAATAATCTTAAATAATATAAATTAAATTAAAGGTTTTGTCCGGTTGCCATCTGAAAATATTTAGAAATCATTGAAACAAGAAAAATTTACATGTGAAGCCATACACCATCATTTTAACTAACGAGCAATATATTTTTTTACAGATTTTAATTAATTAAAATACAACTGTTCATGCTCCAATAAATAATATTGACAACTTTTAAACGTCAATAATGTATTAGTAAATGTTGAGCATAAATACATGTTTTAGAAGTTTAGATGCTATCAAATGTAGACTAATGTTAACAAATGAAACAATTCTTGTAAATTGTTACCGGTATTTTTTACTTGTTTATACCTTATTAATACAAAAAATTGACCTGCCAGTATGACAAAATGCATGTATATTCAAGATACAATTCATGAATATTTGCTTTTTGCTTCACAAGTAAATTTAGGGATTTTTACATAATTTCTCTGAAAAATTTAAAAAGGCTTTAAAACTCATTAAGAAGGTGTTTTTACAGTGTAAATAGGTTGAATAGGTTAAAGCCCTGTTCACACCAAGAACGATAACTATGATAACGATATAGGTGTCCACTCCAACTAACGATTTTGTCTGTAAGTGCACGCTTGTCTGCTGCTTTAAATTCTCGAGCTCGTTATGGCAGGATTGATTCTGATTGGCTGTCAATGTTTTTCAGCTGAAAGAAATTTGATTAGTGATTAGTTTCTCTGTGCCTTTATCATTTCAGCTGTGGTGTGGACTCTTTAATATTGAGAATGATTTCTAAAACTATATATTTATTGTTATCTTTTTCATTATCTTTATAGTTATCGTGCTTGGTGTGAACAGGCCTTTAGGAGTAAACACTTTAAATTTTAGTTGTATGACTGAACTATAAACTCTAAAAACTAAAATCCAAGCTCCTCCTTTATCTCATGATGTATTCTCTC
This sequence comes from Carassius carassius, assembly GCF_963082965.1. Classification (NCBI taxonomy): domain Eukaryota; kingdom Metazoa; phylum Chordata; class Actinopteri; order Cypriniformes; family Cyprinidae; genus Carassius; species Carassius carassius. The sequence goes on from NC_081777.1 coordinate 28,484,205, forward strand.
TATCTTTGCTCCGCAGGTCTGTAACACCTTTGCACTTCTATTATAATGGCTAAACGCATTAATTAAACATGTCACTAACCACATCTAACTCAAAAAAGTAGAGTCCTAACATAGCTGATGCTTTCCCTGCCACTGAATCTACTGTTTCTCACAAAAAGAGAAAAAAGTTGACTTTCATCCTATCTGCCCCCTTCCTTTTCTCTTTTCTTCTGTTCCCTACTTTCAGACTCTTCAGCAGTTTGGGGGAGCTCCATACTATCTCTCAGAGAGGCTATGGCACCACCTACACCATCAGACCAGGCAGCCGCTACCCAATGACCCGGCGGACACCTAGTCCCGGTTCCCCGGACCGCTCGGATCCTCTGGGACCCATTAGGGGCTTCGGTCTGGCCACTTCTCCCATCACACCCCCCACCATCCTTAAGTCGTCTAGCCTCAGTCTCCCTCACGAACCTAAAGAAGTGCGTTTCGTCATGAGGAGCTCTAGCGCAAGGAGTCGCTCTCCCTCGCCGGCCCCCTCCTCGGGCATGCCCTCCCCCCTGCTCACCCTGCGGCCGTTCCACCAGAAGCCCCTCCACCTGTGGAACAAGTACGATGTTGGCGACTGGCTGGCCAGCATTAACCTGTCTGAACACCGGGAGCGATTCCAAGAGCATGAGATTGAGGGCTCCCATCTACCTGCTCTGACCAAGGAGGACTTTGCTGAGCTGGGCGTGACGCGCGTCGGTCATCGCATGAACATTGAGCGCGCCCTTAAACAGCTGCTGGAGAGTTGACCACGCGCCTCCCTCTACCCGTAGCTAGTCTCAACACAGTTTTCTTTTGTTATCTTATTTAATTTGCTTGTCTTGTCATTTTTCTTGCAATTCTTGAGCTTTAAATCTGAAGTGTGTCATTTTGATGTTAAAATAATTATCCTGTCCCACGCTTTCATAAAAAGCAATCCCTAGGGTGGTACTAAATGGTATTAATATGTACCATTTAGGTACTGCTAGGTACATTTTTGGTGCTAATATGTTTGGCAGAGATGTCTAATTTTGCTCCAGGAGGGCCACTTTTTTCAGTTTCAATAGACTTTCCTGGAAGTTTCAACTGATTCTGTAGACTGTGATTAGCTGTTTAGCTGATGTGTTTAACTGGAACTAGAGCTAAACTATGCTGACAAGTGGCCATCCTGGAGCAGGATTGGACACCGCTGATTAAAGGTACTATTATTAAGGTTTTAGGTGTAGAAATAAGTAGGGTTGCAAAGAGGCAGAAATTTTGTAAAGTTTACAAAAATCTTCCACCCTTTGCAGCCCTATAAATAAGGTACAACGGAATGGTACTGCACCAGGAACAACTTTTTTGGACCTCTTTTTCCAGAAATGCAATATAATAATCCTACCAATCTGATGTACCAACATTTACAGTGTTTGTTCAACCATTGGCAGTCAATTTAAACAATCATTTTTGCTATTGCCGCAGAAATACACACTTCAGTTTTAAATAATCTCACTATTTCCTAAATCAAACATTGGTGTAGTGGTGTTGACTCATGCTGTTTTTTTGTTGCACTATCCTAAGCTCCTCCCATGCTACTGCCAGCAGCCAATCACATGGGTATTGTGTATTTGGAAGGGGCTATGAATTTAGTGATCGAAATTGGCTTTGTTCACACTGCACAAAAAATCTGATTTGTTTTGCAAAATCAGATCGGCTGATATGTGGTTTATCCATAATTATGTCATTGCGTCTTGCCATGGTGCCAAACTCATGATGCAGGCAAATACTTAAAGCCGTTCATTGATTCAACTCATTTACTATTCACTGTATAGTTTGCTATATCATATGTAGCAAACTATACACTAATTTTCTCTCACTTTTTCACCATATAGCCTATATGGTGAAAAAGTGAGAGAAAATTTGCGTATTTGCATTTGCATTTGCGTATTTATTTAAGTAAATCTTATCCCGAATTAGGAAAAACTACTTGAATTCCAATTTGACAGTTCACACTGCATTTTAATCTGATTTCAAACCACTTACAGTAATGATTGGTCAAAAATAATGTTTTTTTGCCATCCAGACTACAAAACTCAGATTTTTGTTGTCTGTCTAATCAAAGCCTATTCAAAACATATCGTAATTGATTCTTCAGTTTCATTAGCATGATAAACACCCACTAATCCCTTAGTCCCAAATCCAGTTTTTTCTATTTCACGATTCACTTCTTACCACTGTCTTTCATTCAGAGAAAGGAGGGATGCTGTTGAGAAAAGGAAGTTCAGTTGCCTTTCAGAGTATTTTTTTAGGAGTGGATGAGCAGAGTGGGCGTGGCCGGATCCTCTCTGTCTACCACCTGCCCCCTTCTGGCTGAGGGACGTACTACACTCGGAGAATGTTTAACCAACACTAGTGGCTTTTTCATAATCAGACTCTTACCTTTGGGTTTCCAAAGGAAATATGACATTAGATAGAATATCTCAATGTATTTAAATAGCTTTGAAAATAGAGGGAGACAGCAAACAACAGGACGGACTGTGCAAAACTGCACCTGTCTCTCTCTCTCTAGATGATTTATTCCACCAATAATTTACCCATTTTTACCAATTATATACATATATATTTGACAGAAAAAAGTATATAGATATATGAATATAAATTTTTTTGTCATAAATATAAAACTTATATATGATATTATATATATAAAGACAAAAAAACACTCTTGAAAATGATTTTTGATGTTTATCCTTTTATGATGGACTGTAGCATGAAACGTTACATCACCATACGGAATGATGGTTGACTGATTTGTTTGATTTGCATTGTACCACCCCCTTTTTTGCTTTTCCTTCTTATAGTTTTACAGAACCTGGTCTTCCATATTTAATTGGGCTGTAACGGTGTGTTCATATTCATGTGTTCACACACACTGCTTTTGTCTGTTATTCGTTTGTAGTTTTTTTGTATGACACAAAAACGCGTTCCCAGTACAGTTACACACTTTCATGCACACAACCACACCAGTTTCTTATCCAAATTTGTTCTAAATCTTCTTAATCTGGTGATAAGAAATTCTGAATAAGAAACTCTGCAATAAGTGTGCGTGCAAACAAGTGTGCATGACAGAACCACTGTGGGACGGGAAACATCTGGAACATTGCAGCTCATCTAGATGGTAACGACTGGTGTTTGAAGACAGAATCTATAATTGTAAAAGTTTCCTTATACGTTAACCTGCTGTACGCACTGAAGCATTTGGCTTATTTGCTTTGGCCTTTTTTATTTCCTTATTTATTTATTTATTTGTTGTCTCTCCTCATAGGTGGATTTTGTAGCTTGTGAAATATGATGCTTAGAAGAATTTTCATGAATTCATTTAGGATCAATTTTAGAATGAAAACTAGTTAAAAGAAGAAGCAGAGGACAAAATATTTCATGAAAAAACAATCAATGAAAAAGAAGCCCAGAGATCCTGCAGCTGTATATATGGACAAATGACTTAAATATTAGCTTTTTATATCAATCACAAGCAATGTATATACGATAGTTTTCATATAAATTTTTAAAAATCAAAAAATATATAGATCTATATATGAATGTTTGGCATATATGCATAGTTAACCACCTGTCAAAAAAGGTGAAGATTTTACTCTTTGTATGGAGTTCGGGGTGATTTGCACAAAACAAGGTGCTAGCATTTCAAGCCATTCATTCCCACCTGTCCCGTTCAACCCTCCATTAGGGCTCAACAAATGCATAATAATATGAACACACAGACATGCAAACACAGACACTCATTTCTCCTCTGTGCACCATCAGTCCTGTTTTTAATACCTAACGTGTTTGTGTGTCTTAGACTGTGACAGCAGACACCATTGGTCATCTCTTCTCTTGCATCTAGAATAAAGGCCACACACGAACAGCCAAGGATGACAAAACCTTCTCAGTGCATCATCAGATGAGCACGCCAGTAACACTGTGGGGAAAAGTTGAAGTAGATGCCATATTTATCTTGATATGAACGAAAAGAGACGCTGCAGGGATTGAAGTACAGCCTGTTCACAATGCAGGTAAAAACAGATGTCACTCCTCTTCTTTATGCTGTTTTGGACACACTGTTAAATATGAGAGTGACATTCTAAACCTGATTTCACTGGGGATACAAAATCAATTTGTGATTTTAGACATTACAACAGTATAATGTACAGAATTCAACTGGATATCAACTCTGGGATTTGAAGAAAATTTTATTTTACAGTTTATTTATTACTGGTAAATATTTTATTTTTATTTTTGGGGGGATAGAAATTAATCTTTTAGTCAGGAAAAATGCATTAAGTGACAGTTAAGACATAATATTATAAAATATTTCTATTTCAAATAAATGCTGTTCTTTTAAAATGTTCTATTCGTCAAAGAATTCAGCATCACACTTTCCACCGGAAATATTAAGTGGGAAAACTTTTCAACATTGATGACAATAAGAAATGTTTCTTGAGCTGCGAATCAGTATATTAAGATGATTTCTGAATGATCATGTGACACTGAAGACTGGAGTAATGATGCTGAAAATTCAGCTTTGCACCACAGGAATAAACTATATTTTAAAATATATTCAAATAGCAAAAAAATACATTTTTTTATTACAAATTGTAATAAAATGAATGTTTTTAATGCATGTTTTGATCCCGAAAATGCAGCTTTAGTCAGCATAAAAAGACTGGCATTTAGCATTTAAAATATACAAATTTCCAGCATAAAATAAGGGTTTTAAAAGTCAAATGTGAAAAAGCGTCTGCTAAATGAATAAATGTAAATGTGACTTGTGAACAAAATTGAACAGACTGTACTTTTATCACCTCATAGCCTCATTTCTGTTCTGTAAATATGGTGATTGCTCTGATTAAATTGTATTCTCCCATCCTAGATGAAGACTAGTTAGTATTTAGCTCATTAACAGAGATCCTGACCTCCCCGCTAAAGCAGCCGCTCTGCGTTAAACCGTCAGTCTGTTTGACTGTACAAGGGCTTGATAAAGGTGTTGAGGGGCCGTTTGGAGTCGGGCCCTGAGATAACTGTGAATTACTTACTATATATGTCCTCAGATGCAGATGAGCCCTGGAAAAATATACACAGATTCCTTCACCCCACTTCGTTTTTTTTACACAAAATCTTACAGAAAGGTTTTGATTTAGAGATGACCAATTTAATTTCCCATCCTGGTAAAAAAATCATGTCCCTTTATTCAGCTCATTCTGAAGAATAAAAGCAAGTGTGTGTATGTTTTCGTGAATGTCGTCTCACTCTGGAGACTTGGAACTGCATTTCTGAGCCATATGTACCACAGTTTTCCTCTGATAACACTTGAGCAGTGATTTTTGTTCAGTACACGTCACTTTCATCTTTTACAATATTGATTTTGTCATGTTCATTACATTATAGTTGTTCTAGCAGGAGATGAAACCACATGAAGAAAAATGAACAAATGTGCCAAAAAGTAATTTTTTTTTTTTTTTTAATTTAGAAGGAACTAAACGCTGTTTGAACCAGCACTATGGTGCCACCTCCTGGAAATCTTGAGACATTTCCTATTTTCTTTTGCTCACTTTTGTTTCCCCAAATATAGGAGTTTGTATACATTTGAATGTTTTCAACGATTTCCATACGTGGCCCGATTCATTGAGGTTCATGGGGACATTCATGTCTGTTCTGTTTGGCTTGAATTCCAGTAAGTCAATTAGTGACTGACTTGCACATTCGGTGGACGCTCTCCCTGACCTTTGCCCTTTACTCTCTCCCAATGTAGCGCAGACATCAGGGGTTCTGCATATTTAACCAGAATGAAAATTGCAATTGATTTCTTTGTAATTTTACTCGACAAATGGCAGGCCTAAACATGAAATAAAACACATCATTTACATGACTACAGTATGTTCTATAGGGTTGTCAATCGTGTTTTCTGACCAACAAAAGCACAATAAAAATGGCAAGAAATGCAGTATATAGTGCTTTACTGAGCATTGTTTTCTGGTGGGTTGATTGCTCAACTGAGGATGTGATGGAGGTTTATTTCACTCAGGTTTTACTTAACAGAGAGAGAAGCACTTTTCCACAAAGAGGTACAAAACAGAGCTTTCAAACTCTGAATTCCAAGGTCTTCATTTTGTAACTGAGTAAAGAATTGTTTGCCTCTAATACAACTTAATATAGTATTTAGTTTTATAAGTTTGATGAACATTAACTGTAAAAAAAATATAAAAACATATAGCATTAAACCAATTACCAGAACCACTCAGTTTCTCTAATTTTGGCTGATTTTCTATGAATATCACAAAGAATAATTGATTTTGAAATCATGTAAACTCGGTTTTGAGTATTTTTTACAAGATTATGTTACAGTAAGTGTGAGGGGTGTTGGATTTGTTGATTTTAAAACAAGCAACTTCGGAACTTTACTCTTCTATTAGAAGATTAGATCTATTTGTCAACTTACCCCGCTGTGGAAAGTGCTGATAATTAATTTCTTGATTGATGCCATATGTAAGATCTCGCTTGTTTATATTTCTTTAATATGAACCACATTCTGCTCACAGAGATAAGGTACATAACATAACACCAGAACAGTTTTCTAATGACGTAAAAGTTGTATCCAGTTCCGATACACACATTCATATGGAGTACAAAGCTGCTTCTATTTGAATTTACCAACATGTGTGCATTTTCCATAAATAAAGCACTTGTGCAAGACATCACAAAACACATTTTTTAGCAATAATCTAAAAAAAATAAAATAAACCTTCACAGTTTGTGCAATATTAATAAGTGCTCTTTACAGTAATAATTATTTCTTGTCTCTAAAGGGGAAACTCATGAAAAAATATCTGGGTCATGCTTTACTCCAATTATAAGAAAACGGCCTAAATGTGTCTATTTTAGCATGATCTTTTTTTAGGAAGATTTTTGCATTTTTATGACAATTATGCATGACAACAACTATTTAAACATAATTTTGATTATTTAAAATCATCATAAATTACATTCTTTAGAAAAGACAACTATGATAAACAAATACTTTAAAACATTAAAATAAAATAAAAAATGAGAGGGATTGTTTTGATTTTGTTGTAACTTGACAAGCATGTTTTAGACATTTCACGAGATTCACTCAACTTCCAGTTTCACTGAACAGATCAGACAGCTGCATGTGGACGTGGCACATGAATGCTTTCCCAAAGACTGAAAGCTGCACATAATCAAGTTTATCATTGAACAGCCTGAACTGTAACCTGGCCGTTTGTAATAGTCAGTGATCATCTTCTGGTTTTCACATTCATCTGCTACACTGAGTTTGTGTCATGGCTGTCCTCTCATCCATTCCTGAGGAAAGTCTAATCCTGCGCTCAGATATGCTTGCAACAAACCGCTTTAATATAAAAATCTGTTAAGTTGGCAGAGAAGGTGGACATATACATTAATATTAATGTAAAATTTTAAGGGAGCATGGAAGTTTTAAAATACAGTAAAATCAGTTACCCTTGCAAAAAGATCCAGATGTTTATCATCAACTGGTGAGCATTACAAATTGTTACTTGAAATGTGCAACTTGTAAAATATTACACTTAAAAAATACATATTTTGAAAAATATTTCATGTTAGCACAAATCTTCACATTCCAGACAGTCTCTTTAGAGGGCTGATTTTTACTAAATCTGCATGCTGCACAATTTGTATCAAATCGGAGTTCAGAGTACATTGTGATTCCGTTATCAGCTGTACATTCACAGAATCATAATTTATTTCATGAACAGACACACACTTTGAGATGTGTGTGGTTGAGTTGGTGGGAGGACAGCCATGATCTGAGGAACTCGTCAGTACAAGTGCAGAGTGTGACGTGATCACGGCGAGTCCGGTTTGCCCTCTTGCGTCTCCTCGTCTTTATCAGATGATTCTACTTTACGGTCTAAATCAAAGTTCTGTAAGAAAGCATGGATTAAATCATCATGAGGAGTAAGCAATCACCTTCAAACAAACGCAAACGCTCACACAAGAGACACACACACCTCTAGCTCCCTCATGACTTCATCCATAAAGTCGTTGGAGCTCCTCTTGTAGGACAGAGCCATCTGAATGGCATCTTTAAACACCTGTGGAACATTTACAGAACATTAGAACTTTCTTCAAAGAAGACAATTCTTAGAACCCTTAGACACACATCTAAATATTTTTCATTGATTCCTGGAAATTAAAAAACAAACAAAAAAAACTGTACTGTGAGGGTCTGCTGGGAACGTTTGGCCGAGTCTCCTGTCAGAGAGATCTTCAACTCCCACCTCCGGCAGAGCTTCGACTGGATCCCGAGGGAGGCTGGAGATATTGAGTCCGAGTGGACCATGTTCTCCACCTCCATTGTCGAAGCGGCCGCTCGGAGCTGTGGCCGTAAGGTTTCCGGTGCCTGTCGAGGCGGCAATCCCCGAACCCGGTGGTGGACACCGGAAGTAAGGGATGCCGTCAAGCTGAAGAAGGAGTCCTATCGGGCCTGGTTGGCTTGTGGGACTCCAGAGGCAGCTGACAGGTACCGGCAGGCCAAGCGGACTACAGCCCGGGTGGTTGTGGAGGCAAAAACTCGGGCCTGGGAGGAGTTCGGTGAGGCCATGGAGAAGGACTATCGGTCAGCCTCGAAGAGATTCTGGCAAACCGTCCGGCGCCTCAGGAGAGGGAAGCAGTGCCCTACCAACGCTGTTTACAGTAGAGGTGGGGAGCTGTTGACCTCAACTGGGGATGTCGTTGGACGGTGGAAGGAATACTTCGAGGATCTCCTCAATCCCGGTGTCACGTCTTCCATTGAGGAAGCAGAGGCTGAGGGCTCAGATGTGGACTCGTCCATAACCCAAGCTGAAGTCACCGAGGTAGTCAAGAAACTCCTCGGTGGCAAGGCACCGGGGGTGGATGAGATCCGCCCTGAGTACCTCAAGTCTCTGGATGTTGTGGGGCTGTCTTGGCTGACACGCCTCTGCAGCATCGCGTGGCAGTCGGGGACGGTGCCTCTGGGATGGCAGACCGGGGTGGTGGTCCCTCTTTTTAAGAAGGGGGACCGGAGGGTGTGTTCCAACTACAGGGGGATCACACTTCTCAGCCTCCCTGGGAAAGTCTATGCCAGGGTACTGGAGAGGAGAATCCGGCCGATAGTAGAACCTCGGATTCAGGAGGAACAGTGTGGTTTTCGTCCAGGCCGTGGAACACTGGACCAGCTCTATACCCTCTACAGGGTGCTGGAGGGTTCATGGGAGTATGCCCAACCAGTCCACATGTGCTTTGTGGATTTGGAGAAGGCATTCGACTGTGTCCCTCGCGGCGGCCTGTGGAGGGTTCTCCGGGAGTATGGGGTCCGGGGCCCTTTGCTAAGGGCTATCCGGTCCCTGTACGAACGGAGCAGGAGCTTGGTTCGTATTGCCAGCTGTAAGTCAGACTTGTTCCCGGTGCGTGTTGGACTCCGGCAGGGCTGCCCTTTGTCGCCGGTTCTGTTCATGATTTTTATGGACAGAATTTCTAGGCGCAGCCAGGGGCCGGAGGGGGTCAGGTTTGGTGACAACACGATTTCGTCTCTGCTCTTTGCGGATGATGTTGTCGTGTTGGCCTCATCAGGCCAGGACCTTCAGCATGCACTGGGACGGTTTGCAGCCGAGTGTGAAGCGGCTGGGATGAGAATCAGCACCTCCAAATCCGAGGCCATGGTCCTCAGTCGGAAAAGGGTGGCTTGCCCACTTCAGGTTGGTGGAGAGTTCCTGCCTCAAGTGGAGGAGTTTAAGTATCTTGGGGTCTTGTTCACGAGTGAGGGAAGGATGGAACGGGAGATTGACAGACGGATCGGTGCAGCTTCTGCAGTAATGCGGTCGATGTACCGGTCTGTCGTGGTGAAGAAAGAGCTGAGCCGCAAGGCGAAGCTCTCGATTTACCGGTCAATCTACGTTCCTACTCTCACCTATGGTCATGAGCTTTGGGTCATGACCGAAAGGACAAGATCCCGGATACAGGCGGCCGAAATGTGCTTTCTCCGCAGGGTGGCTGGGCGATCCCTTAGAGATAGGGTGAGAAGCTCAGTCACCCGGGAGGAGCTCAGAGTAGAGCCGCTGCTCCTCCACATCGAGAGGGGTCAGCTGAGGTGGCTCGGGCATCTGTTCCGGATGCCTCCTGGACGCCTTCCCGGGAAGGTGTTCCGGGCACATCCCACTGGGAGGAGACCCCGGGGGAGACCTAGGACACGCTGGAGAGACTATGTCTCCCGGCTGGCCTGGGAACGCCTCGGTGTCCCCCCAGAAGAGCTGGAGGAAGTGTCTAGGGAGAGGGAAGTCTGGGGTTCTCTGCTTAGACTGCTGCCCCCGCGACCCGGCCCCGGATAAGCGGTAGAAGATGGATGGATGGATGGACAAAAAAAAACTTGACGTGTGTTCTAACATCCAGTCCTGTCACTTTAAAACTGCCCACATGCAATGACATAAACGACCATGTAAAGGAAAATATTGACTTGAGTATGGAATTAATAGCAAAACTGGACCACAATTAGTTCACTTAGTCAAAGACATCTCACCTGGGGAATTTATGGCCTGTTGGATGAAAACACATGTTGGATGAAAATACAGTTTAGGGTTACTGAATCAGGGACACGGTTTTCCACCCTCACCTTGACAACATTGGTCCCATCAGCAGCAGATACAAAGTAGAAGGGCAGACCTTGTTTCTTAGCAAAGTTGAAATTCTTCTGGGTGACCTTCGTGTCAGCTTTTGAAGAGCCGAACACATGAAAGAACAAGAAATAAGAGACATTCAGAGGTGACAGTGGCTAGCACCGCTCTTATCTGGAATCTCACAAGCCAACTTTACCGTCGATCTTGTTAGCGACCACTAGACAGGGAATCTCTGGCCGGTACTCTCGCAGTTCTTTGTACCAAATTGGGAGATTCTTATACGTAATTTTCCTCTGGACATCAAAGACCTGGAAAAAGCAATCTGATTAAATTGGAAGGTTTTTTGAGATGAACCGTTTATGAAAAGCCTTAAACCTTTAACACAAAAAAAATGTTGTCTGTATGACAGCCATCAATCTGCCACTACAGCAGCATTTGAATAATGATTTATTTCTCTGATTCAATTGGTTTCAGTTTAGCTATTGTTTACTAAATCTATTAAAATTTACTATATCTATTAAAATATCGCTTTTGTTGACCGAATATGTAAATATCAGATAATAATAATAATAATACATTTTATTTAAAGGCGCCTTTCATGGCACTCAAGGACACCATAAAGTTGAGTGGTGATGATAAAATAAAGACAACAAACAACAATTATTGACCGTAAATAGAACTCATCAGAAAAAGCTCATTTAAACAAGTGAGTTTTAAGACATGATTTAAAAGTAGTCAGACAGTCACTTTCTTGTATAGATTGTGGAAGAGAATTCCAGAGATTAGGAGCAGCACAACTAAATGCCCTAGACCCCATAGTGGCTAAACGAGCAGAAGGTACAACAAGTGAAACAGATGAAGAAGATCTGAGAGTACGCTTCGGGGTGTAAATATGAAGCAGATCAGTGAGATTGTGGTGCACAATTATGAACAGCTTTAAAAATGAGAAGTAAAATCTTATAATCTACTCCATATTTAACAGGAAGCCAGTGAAGATGGTAGAGAACTGGAGTGATATGCTCAATGGAGGAGGTTCTAGTAATTATGAAAAAAAAAGATGAAAAAACTTGAATCTTAAAAAAAATTAAATAAACAAAAACAAAATAGATGTATTAAATCTACAAAAACTTAATTCAATTTAAATTAAAAATATTTTTTAAATAAATGACAGAAAACAGAATGACTCACATTTAACCCTCAAGTTAAAATAAAACAAAATATAATCTTATTCAAAATATTAAAGGAACAGTTAACCGAAAAATTTAAAATTGACTCCAAGACGAGCTTTCTTTTCTTATTCGGAAAAAGGTTTGGAGAAACTTTACGTAACAGATTTGAGCGTAACTTTATGCACTTGCTCACCAATGGATTCTCTGCAGGAAGTATTTGCACCAGAAGCAACAACTTGATGGTTTAGTTTCTTACAAACACAGCTTTTCACTTCACAAGACATTAACTGAAGTACTGGAGTCGTGAAGATTACTATGATGTTTTTATCAGCTGTTTGGACTCTCATTCTGACGGCACCCATTCACTACTGCAGAGCATCCACTGGTGAACAAGTAATTTAATGCTAAAATTCTCAAAATCTGATCTGAAGAAGAAACAAACTCATCTACATCTTGAATGGCATGAGGGTGAGTAAAATAAGGCTAAAATAAATCTTACTAAAATAAGACTCTTACCATGATACAAGCATGTGCTTTATGGTAGTAAGACGGGTGCATGCTTCGAAATCGTTCCTGTCCTGCAGTATCCCAGAAATCTGTATGCAGATAAACAGCTTCAGTTGACATCACAGCCAACGTTACATGATCACGCACTAAAATAACAGCTTCCACTCCAAACTTACCAACCAGGACAGTCTGTCCACTGATGGTGGTGGTGTATTTGTATAGAGTCAGAGCGTATGTGGAGAGCTGCTGAGGACGACTAACACATTTCATTAAGAATCTAACAACTCTCAGAATGGAGCATACAGAGAGATATCATAATGACATCAAACAACCAAGTCAAAGGATACTATCCATCCACAAGGAATCGCTCCATAAGCCTGAAAAAAAATCTAAACCTTTAGTAAAAATAAAAATAAAAACAAAAACACCACGCAACGCATTTTCAGTGCAGCGGAGCAGTAAGACATCAACATACTTGGATTTGCCCACAGCGCTGTCTCCGAGGCAGATGATCTTGAGCTGCTCATCAGCGTCATATTTGTCCAGGTCCAGATCAGAGACGCCTCGTGCGTCCATCGCGAGAACAGTTTAACCAGAGCCGCTTAAACCCGCGGGATTAGATGATGATGATGACAGCCGCTGCTGCTGCTGCTGCTTTACTGCATCACACGAACAACTCATTTAGTTCATCTTTACGAGCAAAAAAAAACGTTAAACGTATAGTTTTTAAACCTATAGCTCGTCCGAATCTCGCTTTGACTACGTTAGCTGGCTAATTAGCAGATAAGCGTGTCTTGAACCCAAGCCATCAAACTAACCCCGCTAATCACTGCGGAACAATATTGCTTTACAATCCTAGGCAGATATATTTAAGGCTCGTCCACAGTTAGTTTAAATTCACGGTTGGATTATCGACGAACACATCGCTATTTAGTGAAGAAAATTCTCGGTTTGGGTCCAGAAAATTTACTGAACATGCACGACAACAACGCGTCTCTATGCAACGCTAGGACCCAAGCTCGAGCTGTCTTTGAAGGTGCCTGTTTCGTTTCAATGTCGCTTTTTAACCCGATAACTGGGTTAAATGCCACCCGGTCCCTCCAGAAATTCTATATCACTTGAAAACTTAAAATCTCAAAATTCATCCTTTGAAACCCATTTTAAAATCAAACATTGCATTACCATGAAAATGTTACATCAAAATCATGTAACAAAATGTTTTCAGTCATGAATTATAAAAATGTAGGTTTGGATCATGCACTTTCAAGTCTATGTTAAAAAATGTGAGTGACAGTTAACAGGTTAATTTTAAAGTGCTTTATTCTGATGACTGTTTCTTAAGGTAATATACCTAACGTGGCATAAAGGAAATACTGGTATTACTACTAATAATAATAATAAAAAGACTAAAAATGCATTATGAAATGGGATAATAAAGAATAAATTAAATTAAGCATTAACTTCTTTATTCTAATGTGGTTATATTGACGTGATAATAATTTGAAACATTATTTTTCAAAATTATCATTTGTTTCTGTAGGGGTAAACTTTGACCTATATTTATGTTTTCCAGGAAACAAATCCAAAGAAATAATACCAAGAATGTTTTCTTTGAGTTTGACATATTACCTGTCAGTGATATCAAACACAATAATCTTACCTTTTTTAAGTGTGAGAAAACAGTACGTTACAGAATGTTGTCTTGGTCACATTCTTGACATAGAAATACATAGAACAGAACAGGAAAACTGTTATATAGATCTGCTTCCTAGATAGAAAAGTGTTCTTGTTTCCCACAGAGGTCAATGAGTGCATGACTAGATTCAAATTAAAAGACTACAGAACATAATTAATTCAGTTGGATCCTACAAGAATAAATGAATCCTTGGCATCAAAAAAAGTCCCTTAACTACAATTAGTTAACAAGACTAAACTAAATTAAACTACATTTAAATCTTTTTTTAAAGCTGAATTAAAGCCACATAGAAATATTGGATTAAAAAAAACTGAAATAAATAAGTTGGAGTAGCTTCATATACAATTTTTAAAACTTACTACAATTACTAAAACTGAAATTAAATTTAATTAAATCAAAATTATACATAAAATTGTGACGGTCAGGCATGGTTTGGTCTTTAACTGTGTGGTGTTGGGCAGTTTACAGTCTCCTTTTGTCCTTCAAGGTATCAGTGCCCGTAATCCAGATTGGCAGCACCTGCGCTAGACTCTGTGGGAAGGATAAATACTCCGGCTCTTTGGATTTCGTGCTGGCTCTGATTCGGTTCCACTCCTGCTAGCAGCAGCACCACACCTTTGTTTTGTTATATTTTGTTTTGTTACTGCTTCTCAACACCAAAACGTTACTCTAGCCACTCATCCACATTTACACCACTGATGCTACTGACTAACACACTCTATATTGTTAATTGTTAGTTTATTGTTTAAGTTGTTATAATAAATATGTTTATTTTTGGCAATTCTTCGTGTCCTCTTCGTATTTGTCATGGCCTTTGAGTCGGGTTATGACAAAATATAAAAAATAATATATATTATTCATAATATTATAAATATAACAAGTAATTAAAATGACAGGAAAAATACAGAATTTAAACAAAATTAAATTAAAATATAAAACGTAATTCAAAATATTAATATAAATGGATAATACATATATAATAAATAATGAATAGAATATAAATGATGCTAAAATAACAGCGATACTGTATATGGTAAAGACAGAAACTGACTTAAAATATACACTGTTTTTACATATTTTGTATCCTATAACTTGCCATACATTGTACAGGTTTATTACCTTGAAGAAATTCACATTTACTTTACAAGAATTATTAATACTTAAAAAAATTAAAAAATTAATAATACTTAAAAAAAACTTTTTTAATTTGTGAATAAAGTTAAAGTCTAAATAATTATTAGAATTAACATTATGTACTTTAGAAAATTTTGAACACTATAAACAATGGTTCTGCGGAAACGCTGTCTTTTGCTCTCATAAGCTCCACCCTGATTCGCAGGTGTCTGGGATGTAAACACAGATGAGTTGAGAGACACTCTTGTGCTCTTTGACAGCTGGACCAGACACACACAGAGAGAGAGTCAGAGCAAAATGGCCAGCAGACTGTCTATTACAGAGGAGGATTTCTACTGCCCCATCTGCTGTGACATCTTCAGGGATCCCATTATCCTATCCTGCTCTCACAGCATCTGTAACGGCTGCGTGAAAACCTTCTGGAACCGGCGAGAAACTCAAGAGTGTCCTATCTGCAGAACTGTGTCCACCAACCCTAACCCACCTATTAACATTGTGCTGAGAAACATGTGTGATCTGATGAGAGAAGAAACAACTCAGGAGCCTCCCGTAGAGATGGTGGAGTTCTGTAGTCTTCATGGAGAACCACTTACTTTCTTCTGCACTGAAGATCAAGAAGTAGTTTGTGGGAAATGCAGAAATGTCAAATCGCATAAGAACCACCGAATCCATTTAACAGCAGACGCATCGCAGGACCTCAGGGTAAGAGCTCATAGCGTAAGATTCTTTGGAAACACAATTTTGAAAAATAGTAAGTTGCAGAAATGACCAGCTTGTGGACTCTAGTTAGATTTCACTGATTGTCGGTTTCAGGTTTAATGGGCTGGAAATGGGTGAGATATGAAAGCTCTAGTCAAACAGGTCTAAGCACACTAATGGCCCTTTTATGACAAACATTCTCAGGCTTACCGAAACAAAAGTTTCATGGGAACTTGCTGATAAAGTCAAATATAAACTGGACACCGCTGATCTGTTTGTGGATATGCCGGTTTGTAACAAACAACCCTGTTAACATCAGTAAACAAAGCTGGGGAAACCATCATGCTAAAACATCTGATATAGAGAGAGACAGAGAGAGAGAAAGAGAGAGAGAGAAAGAGTAAGAGAGAGAGAGTAGGCTCTCCCTACACTGATAGTGTCATTTAAAAAAAAAAAAGTGACAACCTGCCCCAACTTTACTTGTCTCACTTCACTTTTTAATATTTGTTAGCAACAGCTCCAGCTGAAACTTAAGACCTTTCTGGAGAAACTCAGAGTCTACGAACAAATCAAACAGTCCTGGGATGAAACAGCAGAGTATATGAAGGTGAGTACGGAGAGGAGATTTCAACATTGACACAGTTTAACTACCATGTGGATATTTCAGGCTGAATCTGCTGATATTTTGTGTTTAGAAACAGAGCCAACACACTGAGAACACAATTAAGGAGGCGTTTGAAAAGCTTCACCAGTTTCTGGACATTGAAGAGGCAGACAGGATGACGATGCTGAGGAAAGAAGAAGAGCAGAAGAGTGAGATAATTAAAAAGAAGATTGAGGACATTAGATCAGGGATGTTTTCACTCTCATGCGTTATCGGGTCCATCGAAGAACAGCTGAGAAGGAATGACTTCAGATTTCTTGTGGTAAGAAGCACTTGGTTTGTTTTCTGGACTTTGAATGTTTAAAATATATTTTATTGATGTTTTATTTCAAAGGGTCAAATAAAAATGCATATTTTTACATTACATTGAGTAGACATTGCAGAATGTAATTTTAAAAAATCAGCAAGGATGCTTTAAACTGATCAAAATTAAAGATATTTATAATTTCCCAAAAAGTTTACATTTCCAGTAAATGCTGTACTTTCTATTCATTTCTATTTACTTTTTTCTTAATCTGACAAAATATGAAGCAGCACAACTGTCTTCAACACTGATGATAATAACTATTGTTTCTTGCGCAGCAAATCAGCCTATTAAAATTATTTCTGAACGATGACACGATTACATTTGAAAATGTATTAAAATTACAGTTAATTTAAATTGTAATAATATTTCAAAATATTACTGTTTTACATTTTTGGACAAATAAATGCAGCTTTGGTAGATTAATCCTTCTGTTTTTATCTAAATTATTTCTAGAACTACAAGGCTACAATTGAAAGGTGAGAAGTTTTTTTTTTTTTTTTAACTTCTGGTTTTGAACCCAAACCCACATCAGTACTGACTAAATGTTGTTTCAGAACAAAGTGTACAATGCGGGATCAGAGCAGACCTTCAGGAATGCTCATCAATGTAGCAAAACATGTGGGTAACATAACATTTGAAGTATCCAAGAAACTACAAGACAACACCCGATACAGTGAGTACTGAGCAGATAAAGTAAATCTTCTCAATCTTCTCACACAGAGATGCAGCAGAAGGAAAAAAAACAAGTTCAAGAGCTGCATTTTAAAAGTTGCGAGCCATTCACACGTGTTTTTGCTTTGAAAAACTTCAGACACAGAATGTGTCAGAACGCAAGATGTAAACTCAGAAAAAAGTCATAATTGTAAGACATAAACTTGCAATTTCACGAAAAGTCAGAAATGTGAGATAAAATGTCAAAATGACCTTTTTTAAAATTATTGTTATATTAATTATTAATGAAAGAAAAAAATAATTCTGAGAAGAAGAAGTCAGAATTGGAAATATAAACTCAAAATTGTGAGATATACTCATGGAAATCTGAGAAAAATATATTTTGAGATATACAGTAAAGAATTCAGAGAAGGAAAAAAAAGTCATAACTGAAACATGTAAACAGAATTGAGGGGAACAAGTCAGAATTGCGAGATTTTAAGTCTGAATTCTGAGTTTTGACTTTGTCAAAAATATATATATTCTGTGGCAGAAATGGGCTTCTGTAGTTCTAAAAATGTAGCACTCAAGTTTAAAGAAGTTTAAGAATTTTAATTTTTTTCCCATTCCACTGCCAGTGTCTTGCATGTCTCAAAGCAAAATAGTTTGTGTGTGAATGTCTTAACAGTGAGTACATCTCTATCTCTTTCCCTCCAGCCCCAGTAACCTTTGACCCCAACACCGCCCATCCTTATCTGCTCGTGTCGGATGATCTGACTAGTATAACTTACACTGACGAGCATTTCCATCAGCTTCCAGCAAACCCAGAGAGATTCGACGGCTACACAAGCATTCTGGGTTCTGAGGGCTTTAACTCGGGGACTCACTGCTGGGACATCGAGGTGGGTGACAGCACAGCCTGGGCCGTGGGAGTAATCACGGAGTCCGCATACAAACACAGACAGACCTGATTCAGAGAATCAGGGTGCAGCTGGACTGGGACAAGGGCAAAGTCACATTCACCGACTCAGGTCATAATATCGGCCTGCAAATGTTTAAACACACGTTCACTGAGAGAGTGTTCCCTTACTTTTATAGTCACTGTATGAAACATCCGATGAGGATCATAGAGGTTAAGACAGCTGTCGAAGCACACGTTTAAGCCAATACAACTTTAAACTGGTGAAGTTAAGCAGTTAAAGGTTAACTGTGATATAAATAATACAACAATATAAAATCATCTTAAAGAGAAAGAACAGTACTGCGATAAAACATTACTGCATGACAGCAATATTCAATCCACGTACACTACAAATAGATAAATCAAATAACTAGAATTGTTGTGTTTTAGAGACAAAAAACCTTAAAAATTGATTTACCTGACAAACTAAATTAGGTTATCATTAGGTTAGGCATTAGGTTTCAGAGAAGGTGTTTTTTATTAAGAAAGAAAGAAAGAAAGAAAGAAAGAAAGAAAGAAAGAAAGAAAAGCTCACTAAATGTATTATGGTACGAACCTGAAAAAAAAAGTTCTAATAATGTATATATTAATGTACATGCTGTTCCTGGTTTGTCTCTTTTGCTTTGAGCTAAACTTACATTTTTAGATGCTGTATGACTGAAGTGCCAAGTGACAATAATAAAGTGACAACAATAATGTATTTCAGAATCAGAATCAGAATCAGAATGAGCTTTATTGCCAGGTATGTTCACACATACGAGGAATTTGTTTTCGTGACAGAGCTCCGCAGTGCAACAAAACAGCGACAGAACAAAAAACACAATAAGGAATAAAAATACAAAAAAATACAAATAGGTGGGTAAGGATTGACAATATACAAATTGACAATGTATGGCAGGTATATTAAAATGAGCATTTATGTATGTACATGTATATTATGTGGAAAAGTTTTAACTGTACGCTAAGTATGTGTGTTGGATAAATAAGTGTATGTGTATATAAATATAAATATAAGTAGTGTAGTGTGTTCCATGTATGTACATGTATATTATGTGCAAAAGATTTAAGTGTACGCTAAGTATGTGTGTTGGATAAAAAGTGTAGTGTATATAAATATAAATAGTGTAGTGTGTCCCACAGTTATTATCAGCTGTTCATATGATGGATTGCCTGAGGGAAGAAACTGTTCCTGTGTCTGGTCGTTCTGGTGCTCAGTGCTCTGTAGCGTCGACCAGATGGCAACAGTTCAAAGAGGGAGTATGCTGGATGTGAGGGGTCCAGAGTGATTTTAACAGCCCTTTTGCTCACTCTGGATAAGTACAGTTCTTGAATAGATGGGAGGGTTGTACCGATAATTCGCTCAGCAGTCCGGACTACCCTCTGTAGTCTTCTGAGGTCAGATTTAGAAGCTGAGCTGAACCAGACAGTTACTGAAGTGCAGAGGATGGATTCGATGATGGTGGAGTAGAACTGTTTCAGCAGATCCTGTGGCAGGTTAAACTTCCTCAGCTGGCGAAGGAAGTACAACCTCTACTGGGCCTTTTTCACAATGGAGTCAATGTGAATGTCCCACTTCAGGTCCTGAGAGATAGTGGTGCCCAGGAACCTGAATGACTCCACTGCAGTCACAGTGCTGTTCATGATGGTGAGTGGGGGGAGTGCAGGGGGGTTTCTCCTGAAGTCCACAGTCATCTCCACTGTTTTGAGCGTGTTAAGCTCCAGGTTGTTGAGAGTGCACCAGACAGCCAGCTCTTTAACCTCCTGTCTGTAAGCAAACTCGTCACCGTCCTGAATGAGGCCGATGAGTGTGGTGTCATCTGCAAACTTCAGGAGCTTGACAGAGGGGTCCTTAGATGTGCAATCGTTAGTGTACAGGGAGAAGAGCAGTGGGGAGAGAACACAGCCCTGGGGAGCTCCGGTGCTGATTGTACGGGTGCTGGATGTGTATTTTCCCAGCCTCACTAGCTGCTGTCTGTCTGTCAGGAAGCTGTTGATCCACTGACAGACGGAGGTGGGCACGGAGAGCTGAGTTAGTTTGGGCAAGAGGAGGTTTGGGATGATCGTGTTGAAGGCAGAGCTGAAGTCCACAAACAGGATCCTCACATAGGTCCCCGGTCTGTCTAGGTGTTGCAGAACATAATGCAGTCCGATGTTTACTGCATCGTCCACAGACCTGTTTGCTCTGTAGGCAAACTGAAGAGGATCTAGCAAGGGTCCAGTGATGTCTTTCAGGTGGGCCAGCACCAGTTTTTCAAATGACTTCATGACTACAGACGTTAGAGCCACAGGCCTGTAGTCATTTAGTCCTGTAATTTTGGATTTCTTTGGGATAGGGATGATGGTGGAGCGTTTGAAGCATGAAGGGACTTCGCACAGTTCCAGCGATCTGTTGAAGATCTGTGTGAAGATGGGGGCCAGCTGGTCAGCACAGGATTTCAGACAGGCTGGTGTAACGCAATCTGGGCCTGGTGCTTTTTTCCTTTTCTGCTTCCGGAAGACCTGGCGCACCGCATCCTCGCTGATCTGTATTGCAGGTGTGGGGGAGAGGGGGGATGCAGGAGGTGTGAATGGTGAGAGTGCTTGATTGATTGGAGCGGTTGATTGGAGAGGTGTTCAGGGTGGGTTGCAGGAGCTGTGAATGGTGTGAACGGTTGTTTGGAGAGGCATTCATGGTTGGTTGCAGGAGTTGTGAATGGTGTGAATGGTTGTGTGGGGAGGTGTTCAGGGCAGGTGATGGGTGTTCTTTCAAACCTGCAGTAAAACTCGTTCAGATCGTCTGCCAGTCGTTGATTCTCCACAGTGCTGGGGGGTGGTGTCTTGTAATTGGTGATCTTCTTTAAGCTTTTGAATTTTGATTCAAGGATGTACTTTCTTTCTTGATTTACATAGTAATCATCAGCGCTGTTATGCATCTCTATGCCATTCCAAATGTAGTGAGGTGACATGAAAAAATCAGCTTTGCCATCACAGAAATAAACTACATTAAAATATATTAAAATAACAGTTATTTTAAATTGTAATAACATTTCACAATATTATTACTGTATTATTAATTTCAATAATATTATTCATTACACAATATTATTCATTTCACAATGAATCTTACTGTTCTTACCGTATTTTGATCAAATTAAATGCAGCCTTGGTGAACATGAGAGAATTTATAGATTTGTTTTTAATGATTTGTTTTTGTTGCCTTACTTTTGGAACAACCTCTGTGTATGGATTGTAGGGTTGGGGTATTTGGACTGCAATTATGATTAAACATGGACTCGAACTTTTAAGGATTTGTACTTGACTCGTACTTGACGAGGAGGAATCAGACCCAGCACTAGTAGATTGTGTCTGTGATGTGCTAAAATGCTAGTCTAGGTAGACTTGGTTCACTTGGTTTTGGAATGGAGCTTATTTCTAATATTGTAGCATCAGCACAATTACTGCATCTAGTTTTATGAAACACCATTATTTCAAGTTATTTAGATAGTAAGACCTGACACGTCAGACTGGCTTGTTTAACAGAATTGACCTGTTTAATCAGCCCCATCCACAATTAAAGGAAAGGTGTACTCTGAATGTCGAATTCCAAAAGAAAAGCTGGGAGCTTTGGTTCCTGTGAAAGTAACCTGTGGAGAAGCACAAAAGGAAGCATTTTAGTACTAATTCTTTTCATTTAAATAGATGTAGAAGAAAGCATTCCGTATTGTGGATTCCATGATACATTTTTTCAAGATTCTTTGATTAACAGAAAGTTCAAAAGAACAGCATTTATTGGAAACAAAGTCATGTATGATAATGTTATAAATGCATAGTATAGTAGTATAAAACAGTATTGTATATGTTATCCTGGTACAGACCCTTTCTGGATGGTGGGCCCCAGGTCCTGGTTTCTTTGTAGTGTCTCCAGGTGAGAAGTTGCGTCCAGTCATGCTGTACTCAGGGGACTTGCGTTTGTACACCCCTGAATTCACCACTTGGTAGGTCCCTGGGCCTGGAGTCTGAGAAAATGAATGTTATCATCTTTGCAAAGCAGAGGTAAATATTGTGAAATGATGTGTCCACACCTTCCGCAGATCTTCATAGAAGCTGCCGATTTCGCTACGACCGCCAAAGAAGACATTTGGGGCAGATGCTTTATTCACAACTCTTGGCCCTAATACTGGGGGAAGCATGTATGCAGCTGGACCTGGAGACAAGATAATGCATGATATTCACAGGAAATGCACCTGTTCCATAATTTGTTGCTGTGTGGAAATCTACCTGGTGTTTGGTCATTACGAAACAGTTTAGTCCTTGCAGACAGAGAGAACGCAGGGGCAGAGTGAAAAGTGGTTTTTATTGCATTTTCAGGGGAGTAACTGCCTGAAAGAAGAATCAAAAGCCAGTTTAATCTGTTCTACACTCACAGAGAAAAGGTACAATACTGTCACTAGGTTGTTCTAAGGTGCAAAAGCTAAACTTTTTACCTGTAAATGCTACATATTAGTACCTTTAGAAAGTGTGCCACCCCAGTGACAGTTTTGTACCTTTTCTTATAAGAGTGATCCTTGATGTACAGCTACAAAGCCTGTTAGTTTATGTTGTGTAAAAGACCTGG
This sequence comes from Carassius carassius, assembly GCF_963082965.1. Taxonomy (NCBI): domain Eukaryota; kingdom Metazoa; phylum Chordata; class Actinopteri; order Cypriniformes; family Cyprinidae; genus Carassius; species Carassius carassius. Next base: position 28,507,257 of record NC_081777.1, read on the forward strand.
GCCAGGGGTTTTAAAGGGCTGAATATCCTTAGGTCGGCCATAGACGGAGTATGCAGGGGTTCCATCCCGACCCACCCTGGTGATGTTGGAGGGAACGAGGTATCCAGGACCTGGGGAAGAGTTGGCGTGTGAGTCACGATGACGTGTGCCGAAGCTAAACGCTGGGCCTTGCTGCATCCGCGGGTCATGGTTGTTCATTCCTGTGTAGAGCAAAGAAATCCCTCAAATTCATGGAAGGGCAATAGCTTCTCAATTTTTTTAATAACATTTAGAAATTAGTATTGGTCTTCCGAATCACAGTTTTTACCCCACTTTTTAGCTCCTGATTTACTGGTTGTATTTACTGTAATTTGTGTGTATGTATGTACAGTACCTACTTAATAATTTTTGTTACAAATTTGTACCCAGAAGTGAGCTGAACTTTCTTTTTGAGAACATCATCAGTTGTAAAATAAAAAAATGGTATTAGAAACATTATCTCTTAGGTTAGATTGTGGATTAGGCATTTGTAACTAACAGTACTCATTTCTATGTGTGTGTGTGTGTGTGTGTGTGTGTGTGTGTGTGTGTGTGTGTGTGTGTGTGTGTGTGTGTGTGTACCTGTTTAGTAATACTTGTGAGGGCCTAAATATCCTAAAATATTACGACAACCAACAAGTGAGGACATTTTACATGGTTTCAAAGACTTCTAAAGCGGTCAAATATTTTATATTTTAAAATCTGCTTATTTGCAGTGGTTTCTGTGAGGGTTAACTAAAGGCTAGGCTATATGTCATTCATCTAATATAATAAACCAATGTCTAATCTCTAAGACTCCTTCACTAATACAGTGAATCAAGTGTGTGTGTGTGTGTGTACGCCTATGGGATGTCACCACTTTTCACAAAAACAAACGTTTGTTTGTGTGTGTGTGTGTGTGTGTGAGAGTGAGTGTGTGTGTGTGTGTGTGTGTGTGTGTGTGTGTGTGTGTGTGTGTGTGTGTGTGTGTGTGTGTGTTTACCAGTTGCCCCTGGCAGAGAATATGTTGGCCCTGGACTGTTGTACATTGCAGCAATGGGGCCCCTTGGCCTGTGGGGCTTCCAAGGACCAACCCATACTTCCACAGGCATGATGTCTGTTGAAGATAAAAGGAATTACTAAAACTACTTGACTTGTAAATAAATAAATACTTGTGTTAAATAAAAGTGTTAAATACTTACAGTTTGAAGTAGTTTGAAATGTAACATAGTTTTATAGATTAAAGTTTGAATGTTTTCAATGCAATACAGTCTATCAGAAAAACAGATTACCTGGGGTGGTTGCTATAGATATATAGATATATATACATAGATGCCCCATTAGCTATATTGTAACTTTCAACTTGACGTCATTCACCATAATATTCACTGTATTTTCGAAAGATGCCACAATCCTGCACAGAACGGCTCAAGAGCTCCGTGAGAACCTACAGTATGGTGAATGACGTCAAGTTGACCGTTAAGACAAGTCATGTTACTTGGCGGCCATCTTTGAAATGCCTCTCGGGCATGCAAGTGCAACTCCTATCGCTTTGAATTTGGAAACATCAAATTCTCAAAAAAATTAAATTAAATTAAATTAATGCATTTAGCAGACGCTTTTATCCAAAGCGACTTACAGTGCATTCAGGCTAACATTTTTTATCTATCATGTGTTCCCAAATTAGCATACTAACATGTTTCTAGCATGATTGGCATGTTGCTAAAATTATTAGCATGTTACTAGCATGATTAGCTTGCTGTTATTATGTTTTTAATGTGATTTAAAATTGGAAATGAAAAATAATCCAGCTAAAAACAAGTTAAAACCATCTGATTCAATAAAAAACAGCTAGAGACCAGTTAAAATCAGTTGATATCAGCTGATTTAGCAAAAAGCCAGCTACAAACCAGTTAAAAGCAACTAAAACCAACTGAACCAGTCAAAAACCATTTTAAAACAAGCATATGCTAGTTGTCTAGTTTTAGCTGGTTTAAGTTTTTAAAGAGTAGCTGTTTTAAACTTGGTGTTTTAGCAGGTCTCCCATCTAAGACCAGTCTGACCAGCTAAAAATCTGCCAAAACCACTTTAAAACCAGCCTGGAAGCAACCAACCAGACAGACAGACAGACAGACAGACAGACAGACAGACAGACAGACAGACAGACAGATAGATAGATAGATAGATAGATAGATAGATAGATAGATAGATAGATAGATAGATAGATAGATAGATAGATAGATAGATAGATAGATAGATAGATAGATAGATAGATAGATAGATAGATAGATATTGTGAAAACTTGAATTAGTTTAAACTGGTTAGTAATAGTACATAGAAGGGAAGTTCAATTTAGCCTAATGGGCTTCAGTGTGTTTAGATTTAAATTTTTGACAGTTGGAGCTTTAATAGTCTTGGCTCATTTGAACAAATGTAAGTTTATGGGACTTTTATTATTTTTAATCTTCAGTTTTGAGAAACGTAAATCCGATCAGTCTGAAAATGAAATAGCTACCCGAGTCTGAACATCTTAAAAGCTCTAGGAGGAGTAACGTTAGCGTTCAGAAATATAGTCTAAGAAGAAGAAAAAGAAGAAGAAGAAGAAGAAGAAACTTAAATAGAATAAGTTGGCTTTTTCAAGTAAATACTTAATAAGAACACATGAATGTTAGTATTGTATGATGCAAAGTAGCCTTCACTACTTAACTTACATTAGTGTTATTGTTTTCTGGAAGTGATGATAGATAAGTTACTAGCCTATATCTAACGTTAACACGTTGACACTTTTTGTCAGTGTAACGTTAAGCGTATGCAAAATATTTAATTTAGTCTAATTACATTTTAATTTAGTTTAAATTAAATTACTGCTCCGTAACTGATAACTGTAACAAAAAGCATAAAAGTAAACAGCAGACTAAGTAAAAATAGCAACTTACCTTAAGTGCAAGATATAAAAATAAATTATAGACTGTCGATCTCCAGACTGTCGATCTCCAGGCGAGTTTAAAAATTAATATATTATAGATAGATAGTAGTAACGTTAGATAACTTAAAACGACAAAACGATACCAGTTACAATACAGTATCTGCACAAAAACGATGTTATTTACATAGAAAGGTGAAATAAAATAAAAAAGTTATAAATGTAGCTCGTGAAGAGCTCTAATCAAACTCTCAGCTACAGCGAGTTTTTTTTTTATTGTTTATAACGTTAATTGTTTATTTTTAATCTCTAGGGCGCCGTCGTCATGGTGATTAATTGATGTCATTTTTGAGTGACATTCCAGTGGCTCTACAAGCGAATCCACACGAATCTGTGCGGTTTTATTAATTAAAAACAAATTAAGCTATAACCAAATTCAACAAGTGCTCTCCTTACACACTACAAGTTTAAAATTATAAAACACATTAATCGATATTTCAATGGAACGACCATTATAGGCCACTAAAAACAAAAACAAAAATTATTTGGACACTTGAGACACTCACAAAAAAAATGTGTATATCATTTCACTGGATAACACAAAATCTAAATTAAATAATTAAACAATAAGTCAATTATATATATATATATATATATATATATATATATATATATATATATATATATATATATATATATATATATATATATATATATATATTAAAATTAGTTTAGAAAGGAGAGAGAAAATACATCAGAGGCAAAAACAACATTGTTTTTTATTATGATTTACTTTATATATAGATATTTTTTCTCCTTTATTTATGTATTTTGTCTTGGTTTTGTTAAATATTGTTTAAAATAAAATTTATGAAAAAACATTGATCAATTTGAAAATACCTTATGTAGCCTACTATATATTATGTGATGTGTCACTTTCAAAGAAAATATGTAAATGAATAAAGAAATGAATTTTTACAGCTAAACATTTCACAAAGATATGTTCACATTTATACTTCAGCACTCTTTTAAAAAAGACAAAACAGTACCACTCCGTTCAATATTTAGTTAACTAGCACAAACACAATCATATAGTTTTATACGTGAAAAAATATGTTATAATAATACTTTTAAGGAGGGCTGTACAGACTGGAACAGAAATCAATAACTTGATCAGTAATTCATTTAATCAAACAATGGTTCTTTATATAGATATCTTTGCTGGTTTCATTAGTTGAAGCACTGCTCCTAACACTGTGATGGTGTTGTAGTGTTTTGGTGGAGGTTGTGAAGGTACTGCTCTTTCATTGTAGTTCTGAGAACAAGATGTTGTGTCTCTCTATTTCCTCTGGAGGGCGCTGTTCAAATACAAAATCATGCAAAAGTGAATTTAAAATGCTTCTCTGTTTAAATATCAATTTATTTGGGAAAATTAGCACATGTATACACACACAAACGTACTCTTGTTAAAGCTCGAATGAGTCTCTGTAGTATAGCATGTTCAAACTGAGGACATCAAAATGCCACTTGACCCACACAGTCCAGCAGACAGCAGATGGTGTGCCGCTGATACTAAAACAAGAAGACATATAACCACATGAAGCTGAGCATTGTTGAACAGTTTGTAAGTACTTCAAAATGTCATGTTTAATTCAGTGTATTACTTGCTTTTTCTTTATTTGTGAAACGTTCTAGCAATTTTTGAGTATGAATAGTTTCTGTACCAATTCTTTGTGATTTAAAATATGCCTTATTTGTATGACACACACAGAGAAATGTGTAACAGACATGTAAGCAAACTGTGTGTTCTGTCACAATCTGAGTTCAGAATTTCACCTTTTGCAGTGAAATATTGTGCAGGTTTTGTGCAGGCTGGGTTGAGGTCAGCCTCTCTACATCATCTTTACTGAGAACAGGATCCTGTTATGATTAAGCACAACAGCTAAAACACTGCATACGAAACAAGGAGAACAACTCTCTTAAAAGTATAGTTTTCATAAGCATGTTATGTCTATGTCAGGCTTATTTCCAGAAAATATTACTGGCATCTTTTTTTCACCATATACTGTGACCTCTGACCTTTAATTTGTCCAGCCAGATCCATAACAGTGTGCTCAGGACTTCAGGATCTGTTTCCATGACAAGTGTAGCCCAGCCACATTCACTCAAGTTGAGCTCATCCTGAGGAGAATTAAAAACAGGGTCAAATCTTCTGCATTAACACAGCATTCAAAGATATAAAACAAAAGCTTTTGTCATACAGAATCATGCGTAGATTTAATTAAGGAGAATGCTAGATAAATATAATAAAATGTATAAGCGATCAGAGCGATTTTAAAGTAAAAAAACTAAATAAAAAATACAGATATCGTGATTTTTTTTTCTTAAGCATTACTCTGAATATTATATCTGCACATACAGTCGACTCGTATGAAAACATGATCATGCTTTGTATGGTGAAAATAATGTGTTAATGGACCAAAACCGTTTGTCATGGTGTGGATCCAGGAACATTCTTGTTTTTGTCGAAACCAAGTCAAACATGCTTTACCTGAAAACCCGCTGCTTTTTTCAACACAGTGTCCAGTGGGGGGCGCTGTTGTGTCATTGCTTTAGCGACAGCTCTTGATGATGATGACTGAACTGATTTAGGATGCTGCAACCTAAGCTTTAAAAAAACATCCACTACATTTGCAAAAAATAAGAGGTAATGCATCATTAAAGTTCTCAAAATTCTTCAAGCAGTGAACTAAGATAGATATTTTATTTGGTCTCACACTAACCTCAACGTTTGAGGTGAACTTTAGGTAAACCTGAGGTTTCTTGGTTGTACATTTTGTCTTCTTGTTCACATTCTCATTTTGTGGGAGAAGAGCTGATGGTGGATTGAGGCTGTGTTTCCCTGTCGTCCCATTGCACTGGTCTGTCATCGGCATTTGATGACTCTTTTGTGATTCTGTTGGGATTCTCCGATCTTGTGATGGGCCGATTGGTCCATTGTTTAATTTATGGTGTGCACCAGATTGAGGAGAGTAGCGTGAGAACATAAAATCCTTGTAGAAACAACGGGATTTAATTTGTCACTGTTATGCAGTTTCATAAACTTAAACTTTCATTAAAAAATTATAAAATATTATTTAAAAATAACTAAATTATTATAATACATATATACATACATATACAAAGATAGATAGATAGACAGATTTTAAGAATAAATTTTAGAATTTAAATGTGATATATACACTTATTTATATTAAACATATAACTTTATGTTCAATATAAAGAAGAAAGATCGCTTCGCTTGTTTAGAAGGACATCCCTCTTCCTCTCCAGGAACCCGAATGGCTCGTCCCAGGACTCGCAAGAGTACGCTCTGCATGAGCCTCTCCTTTCCTTCAGAGCAGGCAGGTTTCTCTTCAGAAGTGTCACCTTCACTGTCTTCTTCAGGGCCGAGGTGTTCAGCCTCTTCTCCAGTTCTCTCTGGACCTCAGGAGGACTGGGAGCCCCCTGGGTGAGAGCGATCAGCATGCTGCAGAGGACGTGAAGGATCTTGGGCGTGTGTTTGAGGGTTCGGGCCTCGTCCCCGTGCAGCAGAAGGGCCTGACGCAGGAGATACTGCCGGAGACTGGAGGAGGAACCGTGCCGCATATTCAGACACGGGTACTGAGCCAACTGAGAGCCCACCAGCCGGGCAAAATCAAACACCAGATTGATCTGTGATCGAGTCTGGATTGAGCAAGGCCTTCTGATCCGAACATAGTGGACAGCTTCACTAGCGCTGATTCGACAGGTGTAGACCAGATAGCCTGCAATAAGAACACCTGTACAGTAGGGTTGATATTAAGGACTTTACTCAAATAGAATATCATCTTAAAGTAATAATGCATGAGATGAAACTTGCCTGTCTTGCCCAGTCCAGCATGGCAATGAACAGCCACCTTTCCTTTCTGCACAGCGAAGGCCAAAACCTTCACGGCATCCAGCATCCCCTCCAGAGACGACACTCCAAAATCACACATCCCAAAATTATAGAAGTTAACTGTCAGACAAAAAGGAACATAATTCATAATTTAATTTACCTGGTGAATCTCAAATATTCAGGTTATATTTTATACCAGCATTAAAAGAAAAGTATTGTTTTTACTGTATATGTTTTAGCAAATAAATGTAGACTTTGTTAAAATAGGAATCTTCTCTCAAAACCATTTAAAAAACTCTCACCAACCTCAAACTTTTGAACGGTAGTGTATATAATTTTTTTTTTTTTTTAATTCAATCATTCCGAAATAATTGTATAATTTATATATATGTGTGTGTGTGTGTGTGTGTGTGTGTGTGTGTGTAGTATATATAGGTAGCCTAGATTTAGGAGTGGCACATTGAAAATATCTGTTTAGGGTGTAATATGAACCTTATATGTTGCAAAAGAATCATACTAATAGTTCTATGAAAGTTCCATGAAAGTGTATGACTTTGGCTCACTTTGACTGTCCATAAAGATCTGAGGTGAATATGTGAACCCACTGCCAGGGTCCAGAGGAGGGCCACAGTGAGCATGTTCCCCTGGGAGCTGAATATTAATGATGGATATAATGTTGAACCTGTAAATACAAATAAATAAAAGCAAATACACAAGCATACACACATATTGTCCCTTATTAATCAGAACCACTCCCCTGCAGAGTAGAGGTACATTTAAGTAAATATCTTTTAAAGACTGTATTAAATAACACTCACTGTTTGAACTGCTCTATGATGCAGTATCTCTTAATGAGACACGTAGAAGGTCGTGCCATTATAATAATTTCATCAGTCACCCTAAATACAAAAAACACAGTGAATATATACATGGCTGTTTTTGTAAGCCATAGAAAGAGGAAAAACATTATATTGAACAATTTCTCACTCTTGCATTCAGTTCAGTTCTTACGGGTTTGATGTCCCTGGTTCTTCTCACAAATAAATATTCCTATTTGTTTGGTGTGTCTCTTCTAACACTAAGGCTATGTCCACATTAATCTGGATAAATTTGAGAACACAATGTTTTTTCTTGAGCTTTGGCCTTTAGTTGTTTCCGTGTGGACTATAGAGCTTTTTGAAGACGTTCTCTTTTCATGTTGCAGCTGTGTTAGCCAGATTAATGTAGCCTTTTCATTCAGACAATAGAAACACTATAGGCCTCACCAGCTGGAGAAGACACCTTTAATGGCCTGTTGGCTTATGCTCCAGCACGCTGGACCTTCATATCGACAGTCTTTTCCCCCACAGGTGATAAGACAGAGAATATGATGGTCTGGGCACTGGAACCTGCGGCGTCATGGAGGACAGGAGAGGACAGAACAGAAACTAACCACAAATCACTGGTTCTATGTGCACTATATGTGGATGTGCTGTGCATTGGGAAATCAGCTGAGGAATACTATAGACAGAAATATGGCAAAGAGACAGAAAACATGCAGTCAGTGACAGAAGAGTCAAATTTCACCTGCCGCATACTAACATGACAAGAAATGAATCAAATAGCAGTAGAGCAGTCAAGCTAATGCACCATAATTAATCACTCTGTCGCCGCCATGTCACTTGACCTACATTTTAAGCCTGTAGATATATCTACTGCTCTGTATTTTTCTTTAGGTCAATTGCTAATTCTCCCAGACTTACCCATGTGGCTCCATACCCCAAGAAAGCGTTTTATGTAAAATGTGTAGATTTCATGATAAACATGTAGCGAGAATATAACATGGCTATGTTGCATACAGAAACATGGTCATGTCTCAAAGCTGTCCCAGCCATTGGTGTCTAATCCTTATTAAGTGTCATAAACACATTAGTGGATAGGTTGACGATTCATAATAAGCCTAATTATATAACATGCCCTGGTTCCAGCAGTCAGTACATACAGTACAATAATAACAATTACAAACATTCTAGAAAGACGTTTCTCATGTGTATTTTAATCAATCAATCAAGTTTGAATTTCAAAGTGAAATGGAATAAAATTAAATTAAAAAAACATACAAGTACTGTAATTGTATAGTTTGTAGTACTTTTCATTTCTCTGAATGAAAATCTTAGAATTAATGTATCTATTGACATTTTATTTATTGACAGTATTTTTCATTATATTTAAGAAATTCATCAGTGTTGTTACAAACTAAAACTGAAATAATTAATAATTAATTATTTAAAGCTATAGAAAAAAACTAATACAAATTATAAAGCATATTAAATTACAAAAACTGAAACATTTCTAAAATGTCAATGTTCAAAATCTTCAAAATGGAGCCAACATGAGATAGAGTTTGTGAAACAGATTGGATCTATCAGCAAAATACACTCTCTCTTTCTCTTTCTCTTTCTCTCTCTCTCTCTCTCTCTCTCTCTCACACACACACACACACACAAACACATATAAATATATCTATATTATTTATTTATTCATTTTGAAGGGAGTTCAACTTGTAGCTCATTAGACAGTGAAACATTCATATACATTTTTTTTTGTTACAATTAATTAACATGGTTTCATCTAAAGAGTTCACTTCTTCCTAATGATCCCATATGCTACATAACCAAGTTGTTACTGTATATTCTAAAATAGTAGGCTATAAGAGACCATCTCAGATCAGGTCCAAAAAAGAAAAATTTTTTTGGAATGTGAGCTGAGATACTTTCATATAGTAACTTTTATTTAACAACACTGTTACAGTAGCTAAAACAAAGTTACGGCAGTGGGTCATACTGTGTACCGTAAGACATGAACCAGTGGATTAAGTTAGAACAATAGTTTTAGAACAATAGTCTCAGAACCCGACACTCTTAAAAATAAAGGTTCGAAAAAAGGGTTTTGCAACAATAGAGAGGCCCAAACTAAACTAATGACCTTTGATTTGGCCCAAAATGCCATATCAAAAGAAGGGTGGGGATGAAATATTATTTAAGCATATTTTAATTTCTTATGTATTAATTTGTTTTTACATTTTTTTCTTTTATTTACAAATTAAAATGTTGAGAATGTAAGTGAATTTGATTTTAAAAAGATACATAGGCTATATATTTCAATTTTCCATTTTATTATGATATAGTTGGACATAATGCAGCATTTACTTTCAGAAACATCTGACAGTCCTCAATCCAGTTTGATTTTTGGCCATTTGTAGTAAAATAGTAATAATTGTGAAGAGCTTTCATGAATGTTCATGGTTCTTTATTGAACCATACAGAGAACCTGTCAATAAAGTTCCTTTGTTTTTAAGAGTGCATCTTCCTGTCATGTCTTTACTACAAATACGCCTGAACTGCAAAAAGGCATTTACCCCCCTTTATACATATATATGCAAAATGCATAGAATGTAATTTATTTACATAGAAATGTCCATCTTTGTATATCAAGACTGCAAGCAGAAACAGTCAGTCATACATTCAGACAGCTGGATGGAAAAATCCATATTCCAACCGGTCATCCCATCTCAATGTGTATATCATTCTTATCTTCATAGTTTGACAAACAGACAGTGCAATGCAGAGCCATTCTGAAGGAAAATGATGACTATACTGCTGAACAGTAAGAATGCCACTGAAGAGCAAGAATGTTGCAAGATCCATCGATCATCATCAATCATAAAACATGTTAATGATGCCTATACTGCTGAACAGTAAGAATGCCACTGAAGAGCAAGAATGTTGCAAGATCCATCGATCATCATCAATCATAAAACATGTTAATGATGCCTATACTGCTGAACAGTAAGAATGCCACTGAAGAGCAAGAATGTTGCAAGATCCATCGATCTTCATCAATCATAAAACATGTTAATGAAGATACTTGGTGTGGGAGGTGTTTTGGGTAGTCACAACAGAATTTGTCTACTGGTGTGAAACAATTTCAGTGGTGTGTAACCATCATTAACAGTGGATCTAGCCTGCTATCTGTCTATCCTTGGCAACAGACTACAGTCATCGTCGTCATCGTCGTCGTCATCATCATCGTCATCACTCTCCTCAGACAAAATCTGTTTATGGAGGATAAGAATTATTTAAATATAGCATGTTCCACAATACTGAACATTACAATGATTTCATTAAGTGTTTTTAAACTGTTTATGACTCGCTCTCTCTCTCACTCTCATTCTCTCTCTCTCTCTGTGTGTGTGTGTGTATACTTGTTTATGTTACATTGTAAGGATAGTTAAAACCTGAAATTTCTGACATTGTGTGAACCAGCCTGTGGTTTTAAAAATGATTTAAAAAAATAAATAAATTATGTTTATCTGAAAGTGTAACAATGCAAACAGATTTTTTTTGTAAGGGGTAGGTTTTGGGTTAGGGTTGGGTTAGGGGATATCAAATATTGTTTGGTCAGTATAAAAGTAATAGAAATCTATGGAAATTCTCCAAAATTCACAGAAACAAATATATGTGTCTGGCATTTTCTTATACAGGACACACAGCTACATTTAGAAAGAAACTATGTGAGCATAAAGGATGTGAGCTTTACAGATTATTCCACCTAAATCCTGAGGTGACACACGCTCTTGAATGATGGAGGATGAACAGAAAAAATTAGACTGAAAATTTAAAAGAAAACTACACCCTACAGGTGCCATGCCCTGATGCTCATTGAAAATATCCAGTCATTCCTGCAAGACCTGTTTAGTGAGTACATTTTTAAAAATATTTTAACTGCAGTGACACTTCCGTATCTATCAATCACTAACCCAAAATCACATAAAATAGTGAATTGAAATGGTTGCTGAAATGGAAAAGTTACTGAAAAGGTTAGGTTTAGGGGTTTTCCTAACTTTCCTTTTTTTTTTTTTTTTTTCAGCTGGGCACCGGAAAATCCAAACCAATCAATGCAAAAGGCAACAGCCAAAGGTTTCACAAAATATGTATGTATATATATATATATATATATATATATATATATATATATATATATATATATATATATATATATATATAATATTATGTATATATGTAATATACCATTATTCATGAGTCAACAATGTGTTAAAGGGGTTTTTGGTTCTCTTTAAACATTACATTCATTGGTACAATTTATGTCATTTTAATTTATTTATTTATTTTTGATTCTTTACTTTGTATCGTATTTTTTCACATGAGATGACGTTACACATCATTTCAAAGATAATTTATTTAATTATGTTTTCACATAAAAATACACACACATCACTGAAAACATGCATCCTTACCAATGAATCCACTGGTGTGCAATGATAAAAAGTAATATAAAGTTCTAATTTTCTTGAAGGAAATAATTTAAGAAAGCTTACCATGCTGATAATTGTTGAAATGTCAGTGCAGTTGAAAAAAGAGCAGTTCAGCCTCAGCCCGGGAGAAATGGATCTTCACATACTCTTCATTTCTACCTCATTTATAATCTTCTCAGGAAATGCATTTGCATTTGCAATGCATAATGCATTTGGTGACCTGAAGCAGCCAATCCAGAGCGGGTACATAAAATCAGATGTTTATACAGAAACAAATGTGGAAGTAAAACTTTGCTTGTGATTTCAGAAGTCTAAATCATATTATTATTATACTACATTATTATATAACAATTCAGCCAGAAAAATTGCATTTTATTTTGCGTTGTGCTTGTTACACATGTTATATTTAGGCTACTTACTGTAGTAATGTAGTATAAATATACAACTAGCTCTAAACCAAACTCTAATCCTAAACTTTATTAAGTATGCTGATACTTATATAATACACTGTAACAAGGACACCTTGAAGTGTAACCCAAAAATATAAGCTTTATTATAATTAAAGGTAAGCAAAGATACTCTTGTTAATAGGGTAAATAATGCCATATGAGGAAGTTTAGATCATGGTTGACCTCCTGCTTAAGGAGAGTTATGTCAAATCTGTGTAATGATTTTAATTGTTTTGATATCAATATTAAGCAATACTTCATATATAGCTTTTTTAGATGTAAACTTTGTTTTACCACTGATTGCATTTTTCTTTGCATTTATCCAGTGGCCTACTAAAATAAGTGCTAAGGATAATAAATTAATAAAAAATTGGTTTAAATAAATAAATATTAAAAACACAGCACAATACTTTTTTGTAGTAGATTTTGCCATTTTCATTTTAGTTAATTTTTTTATGGCTTTTTGTTTTATCACATGAGCTCTGGACAGACCAAGCAATGCAGAAACTGAAGGTTTTGCAAAAATTACACTTCTTAAATTTTTTTACATTTGTTGCTATATTCATGAGTCAACAGTGTATTAAAGAGGTTCCTTGGTTCTCTTTTAGCAATATTCATGAGTCAACAATGTGTTAAAGAGGTTTCTTAGTTCTCTTTAGCATCAGATGCATTGACACCTTTTTTTCTGGTTGGTTCCATTTTGTAGAATTTGTAGTAGACTTCATGTGAGTTTTCAGGCTTCACATGAGATAGGTCAGACTTTAAGGGAAGTGCTAGGCTTCACATAAGGTGTCAGTCATAATGCAAAGTGTTAGGTGCTTTGTAGCATTAGGGCATTTGCCTCTGCATATTTGTAGACCAACGCAAAACAAAGATGAAAACTAATGCAAATGAGATTCTCCTCTGTATAGCACTGGTCCAGATGACCCCATCCCAGGCAGCAAGGATTTACATAAACTCCACCTCCTTCATGATGCTAGAACAAAAAACAAAACCATTCAGGTGACTGAAAACACTTCTTGAAAACTTTGAGGAAATACATTTTTGTATTTTGTTGATCTGTCAGCAGAAGGCTCTGGAAAGGACATATCAGTGTAGCTCTCTGTACGGTCTGATCTGTGAACAGATGTTGCCCTTGTTTCCTGATGTTTTGCATTCTTAGTAAATTCCAGATCTTCTGTTGGCCCATCCCACTGACAGCCCTTTAATTAAGCTACATAGAATCAATCACTAAAATCTTAACTAAAATTATAATGAAAACTGAAAATATAGAAATAAAAGCTAATTCAGAATATTGTTAGTTCTGATATTAGTATGTAAATAACACTAAAATAACATAGAAATAATTTCCCAGAATGCTCTAATTTAGCCCAGAGTTTTAAAGGGGTCCTATCATGCTTTTTCACTTTTTCAACTTTTGTTAGTTTGTAATGTTGCTGTTTGAGCATAAAAAAGATCTGCATAGTTACAAAATTCAAAGTCCAATTCAAAAGGAGATATTTTATATTTAACAGAAATCAGTTTTTTAAAAAACTACAACATACGACTTGTTTGGACTACAACGCATATTTTCTGGGATTTGTGATATCACAAAGATCGATGAATGGGAGGAGACCTGGTTGAGCTGGACTAGAGAAGACAACGAGTGTTATCACTATGTCAGAGACACACTAGCTTTACCAAGTCAGAGAAGCTTAGAGTGGTTACAATCATCCTGGTTTAAAAATCGCAGTCAAATTGATTTGATTTTGATGAAATATTTACACTGAAGCGCACAGCAGGTGGCTATGGTAAGGGGCATAACATTTCCCGACCAGGCACCAAGTGGAGCAAATCACAGCACACACTGGCCCAGCTAACCAATCACAACACACACTGGCCAAACTAACCAATCACAACACACACTGGCCCAGCTAACCAATCACAACACACACTGGCCCAGCTAACCAATCACAACACACACTGGCCAAACTAACCAATCACAACACACACTGGCCCAGCTAACCAACCACAACACACACTTTCCACAGCATCTCACACAGAGGAAACACCATAATAGACCTGTTAAGATGATTCCGGTTTTTAGGTTTCACACTAACAAACCACCAAAATAAAATTTGCATTCCAAAATCTTTTCATTTTGATGACTGAAAACACTTCTTGAAAACTTTGAGGAAATACATTTTTGTATTTTGTTGATCTGTCAGCAGAAGGCTCTGGAAAGGACATATCAGTGTAGCTCTCTGTACGGTCTGATCTGTGAACAGATGTTGTCCTTGTTTCCTGATGTTTTGCATTCTTAGTAAATTCCAGATCTTCTGTTGGCCCATCCCACTGGCAGCCCTTTAAACATTCACTAAAAATGTATCACAGTCAATCTTTTCTTTGCTAATATAACACATTTTATTCTGACCAATTGCTTTGCATCTCTTTCCAGGTTCAGAACAAAAACAGAACAGAAATTGTGGTAATGCTTTTTCACTTTTTTAACTTTAGTTAGTTTGTAATGATGCTGTTTGAGCATAAAAAATATTTGCAAAGTTACAAAACTTAAAGTCCACACTGTAAAACCAAACAGTGAAATGAATCAAATGAAATTAGTTAATTGCACTTAAATAATAATGAAAGTGCATTGGACTTAACTTAAATAAGTTCCGTAAACTCAAAATCTTGTTGTAGTAAGGTGAACTTAGAGTGATTGCGTTTTCTAGTTTCCAGCATGCTTTGAATCAGAAAACAAGGAAAATAAATATAGAAATTAAGTGTTATTTTGTGTGTTTTTACACAAGATTAACATAGAGGGACACAAGTTAGTACTTAAATGTTGTGTTATATTAGAATTTACAAAGGTTTATGTTATGTTGGTTTTGTAGTGTTACCGTTGTGGTGAAGAGTAGAGCCTGTGGCTAGGCTGAGGGTGGACAGCAAAAGACAAAATTTGAGTGCATTTCCCACATTATATAAGTTGAAAAATAGATAAAATTTTGCATGAATTACTCCCTAATTATAAGTTGAAAAATATAATTATTTAAGATAACATTGAGATAATTTAAGGCAACTGGAAATGTAATTTAAAAAATGTAAAAATATCACTTTATATGTTTTTGTGTAATCTGTTACAAAATATTTTTTGAGTTCTGTGCACTTATTAGGGTTTACAGTGCAATTCAATAGGAGATATTTTATTTAATAGAAATCAGTTTTCAAAAACTACAACATACGACTTGTTTGGACTACAACGCATAGTTTCTGGGATTTGTGATATCACAAAGATCGACGAATGGGAGGAGACCTGGTTGAGCTGCACTAGAGAAGACAACGAGTGTTATCACTATGTCCGAGACACGCTAGCTTTACCAAGTCAGAGAAGTTTAGAGTGGTTACAATCATCCTGGTTTAAATCGCAGTCAAATTGATTTGATTTTGACAGAATATTTACACTGAAGCGCACAGCAGGCGGCTGTGGTAAGGGGCATAACATTTCCCGACCAGGCACCAAGTGGAGCAAATCACAACACACACTGGCCCAGCTAACCAATCACAACACACACTGGCCCAGCTAACCAATCACAACACACACTGGCCCAGCTAACCAACAACAACACCACTGGCCCAGCTAACCAATCACAACACACACTGGCCCAGCTAACCAATCACAACACACACTGGCCCAGCTAACCAATCACAACACACACTGGCCCAGCTAACCAATCACAACACACACTGGCCAGCTAACCAGTCACAACACACACTGGCCCAGCTAACCAATCACAACCCACGCTGGCCCAGCTAACCAGTCACAACACACGCTGGCCCAGCTAACCAGTCACAACACACGCTGGCCCAGCTAACCAGTCACAACCCACGCTGGCCCAGCTAACCAATCACAACACACGCTGGCCCAGCTAACCAACCACAACACACACTGGCCCAGCTAACCAACCACAACACACACTGGCCCAGCTAACCAGCCACAACACACACTGGCCCAGCTAACCAGCCACAACACACACTGGCCCAGCTAACCAATCACAACACACACTGGCCCAGCTAACCAGTCACAACACACACTGGCCCAGCTAACCAATCACAACACACACTGGCCCAGCTAACCAATCACAACACACACTGGCCCAGCTAACCAATCACAACACACACTGGTCCAGCTAACCAACCACAACTCACACTGGCCCAGCTAACCAATCACAACACACACTGGCTCAGCTAACCAACCACAACACACACTGGCCCAGCTAACCAACCACAACACACACTGTGTGTATGGATTGTATGGTTGGGGTATTTGGACTGCAATTATGATTGAACATGGACTCAAACTTCTAAGAAACAAAAAGTAACAAAAAGTAATTTGGGAAACAAAGTAATTTATAATACTGTTATAAATACATAGGATAGTATAGTAGTATAAAACAGTATTGTATATGTTAGCCTGGTACAGACCCTTTCTGGATGGTGGGCCCCAGGTCCTAGTTTCTTTGTAGTGTCTCCAGGTGAGAAGTTGCGTCCAGTCATGCTGTACTCAGGGGACTTGCGTTTGTACACCCCTGAATTCACCACTTGGTAGGTCCCTGGGCCTGGAGTCTGAAAAAATGAATGTTATCATCTTTGCAAAGCAGAGGTAAATACTGTTAAATGATGTGTCCACACCTTCCGCAGATCTTCATAGAAGCTGCCGATTTCGCTACGACCGCCAAAGAAGACATTTGGGGCAGATGCTTTATTCACAACTCTTGGCCCTAATACTGGGGGAAGCATGTATGCAGCTGGACCTGGAGACAAGATAATGCATGATAGTCACAGGAAATGCACCTTTTCCATAATTTGTTGCTGTGTGGAAATCTACCTAGTGTTTGTTCATTACGAAACAGTTTAGTCCTTGCAGACAGAGAGAACGCAGGGGCAGAGTGAAAGGTTGCATTTTCAGGGGAGTAACTGCCTGAAAGAAAAATCAAAAGCCAGTTTAATCTGTTCTACACTCACAGAGAAAAGGTACAATACTGTCACTAGGTTGTTCTAAGGTGCCAAAAGTACATCTTTTTACCCCTAAATGCCACATATTAGTACCTTTAGAAAGTGTGCCACCCCAGTGACAGTTTTGTACCTTTTCTTATAAGAGTGAATCTTGTTGTACATCTACAAAGCCTGTTAGTTTATGTTGTGTAAAAGACCTGGGCCAGGGGTTTTAAAGGGCTGAATATCCTTAGGTCGGCCGTAGACGGAGTACGCAGGGGTTCCATCCCGACCCACCCTGGTGATGTTGGAGGGAACGAGGTATCCAGGACCTGGGGAACAGTTGGCATGTGAGTCACGATGACGTGTGCCGAAGCTAAACGCTGGGCCTTGCTGCATCGGCGGGTCATGGTTGTTCATTCCTGTGTAGGGCAAAGAAATCCCTCAAAGTCATGGAAGGGCAATAGCTTCTCATTTTTTTTAAATAATATTTAGAAATTATTATTGTCAGATATAGATATATATATTATATATGTCAGAATAGAAGTCACCATTTGGTGTTTCTGAAGTTTCATTTATATTTTGTTAAATAAATACGTCAGCAGTCCAGCCGACCCCTTTGTCCTCTTCCTTTCCTCCAACGAACTTGCAACACTGGTGCCGAAACCTGGGAAGGAAGCAGGACCGCCGCCGCCGCCGCCATGGAAAGCCCGTCCTCCACGCCACTTGCGGACATCATGGCTTCCCTCGGTTCCATGGTTCCGGAGCTGGATCGATCGGCAGGTTCGCGCCGAGGCCGCCAGGCCGCCCACCGTGCCCATGCACCTGCCGCTACACAAGATGGGGCCCCAGGACGATCCGGAGGCCTCCGGAGGCTGGTGAGTATGAGTCAGTGTATTACGTGAACGAGAACGATTCGTTCACCTAAAAGATTCGTTCAAAAAGAACGATTCGTTCACGAACGACACATCACTACACAACACACACTGGCCCAGCTAACCAACCACAACACACACTGGACTGCAATTATGATTGAACATGGACTCAAACTTCTAAGAAACAAAAAGTAACAAAAAGTAATTTGGGAAACAAAGTAATTTATAATACTGTTATAAATACATAGGATAGTATAGTAGTATAAAACAGTATTGTATATGTTAGCCTGGTACAGACCCTTTGTAGCCCACCGTGCCCATGCACCAGCCGCTACACAAGATGGGGCCCCAGGACGATCCGGAGGCCTTCCTGGAGCTGTTCCAGAAGTCGGCGGAGGCGTTTGGCTGGCCCCGCGAGCAGTGGCCGGTGCGCCTCGTTCCCCTGCTTTCCGGCGAAGCCCAGGTGGCTGCGCAACAACTTCCGGTGGCGAACCTCCTGGTCTTCGACGACCTAAAGAGGGCCATCATCCAGCTGGTCGGCCGGTCGCCCGAGCAACATCGTCAGCGATTCCGGTCCCTGGACTTGGGCGAAGCCGGTCGGCCCTTCACGATGGCCCAGCAGCTCCGGGACTCCTGCCGCAAGTGGCTACTGGCCGAGGGAAGTGACGTGGAGCATCTCATGGTGGTGCTGGAGCAGTTCGCTGGACTCGGCCATCCATCTGGCGGAGGACCACATGGTGGCGTGCCCAGGGGTCGGCGAACCCCTGCCCTCTAACTCTCTCTCTCCTTCTCTCTCTTCCCCCTCTCTCTCTCTTTGACCAAGGGCACTTTGTGAGTCCAAGGGCCCCGCCCAGGTCACCCCCGGTCAGGCTGGCGAGTACCAAATACCTGTGAGTATCAAGGGGGGTACATATCCGGCCTTGGTGGATTCAGGATGCAACCAAACCTCAATCCATCAAAGCCTGATTCAACCGGGGGCATTGGATACAAGCCGCGTGGTTAAGGTGCGGTGCGTACACGGGGATGTGGTGGAGTATCCGGTCGTCCCAATTATTATTCAATTCCGGGGACAAAAGCATAGTGTAGAGGTGGTGGTTAGTCCCCACCTCCGGAATCCGATAATTTTGGGAATGAATTGGCCCGCGTTTACGGTTTTGTTGGGGTCGTTATGCCTCTTGGGAAAGTAAGGCACGGAAGGAGACCACGCGGGTACAGGTGGGAGAAACTGAGCCAGGACCGCTGGGGTCTGCTTCAGGGGAACCGAACGAAATCGTGTGACTGATTCTCTCCGAGCATGATGACTTTCCTCTGGAGCAGTCTCAGGATGAGACATTAAAGCATGCATTTCACCAGGTCCGCTCCATCGATGGCCAGCCTCTCCAACCTGCCCTCCCGCTCACCTATCCGTATTTTGCCATTTTAAAAGACCGGTTGTATCGAGTGACCCAAGACGCTCGGACAAAAGTGAATACAACCCAATTGTTAATTCCGAAGAGCCCCAGGGAAATGCTTTTCCATGCGGCTCATTCTAACCCTATGGCGGGCCATTTGGGACAGGCAACAACACTAAATCGCCTCATGACAACGTGCGCAGGTGGTGCGCGTCTTGTCCAGAATGTCAGTTGGTGAACCCACCGGCCGCCCCAAAAGCGCCTTTGCGCCCTCTTCCCTTAATGCAGGTCCTCTTCGAGAGAATTGGTATGGACCTCATCGGGCCATTAGAGCGATCGGCACGAGGACATCGCTTTGCATTGGTCATAGTTGATTATGCAACACGATATCCTGAAGCGGTGACCCTCCGCAACATTTCCGCTAAAAGTGTTGCGGATGCCCTGTTTCGTCTAATCTCCCGGGTGGGGGTTCCAAAAGAAATCCTCACCGATCAGGGCACGGCGTTTATGTCACGTATGCTACCCGAACTGTACGGATTGTTGGGCATTAAAACGATTCGAACTAGCGTCTATCACCCACAAACCGACTGGTCGAATGATTTAATCGCACTCTTAAATCCATGATCCGTAAGTTTGTTCAGGAAGAAGCCAAAAATTGGGATAGGTGGCTAGAGCCCTTGTTATTCGCTGTGCGAGAGGTCCCGCAAGCCTCCATGGGGTTTTCCCCCTTCGAGCTTCTCTATGGACGCCAGCTCCGGGGGGTGCTCGACGTACTGAGAGAAACTTGGGAGGAGGGACCATCTCAGGGCAAAAACGAAATTCAGTATGTGCTGGACTTGAGAACAAAACTCCACACATTGGGGCGGCTATCAATGGAGAATTTGTTACAAGCCCAGGACCGCCAGAGCCAGCTGTATAACAGGGGAACTAGGTTACGCAAATTTGCACCAGGAGAGAAAGTACTTGTATTTCTCCCAACGTCGAGCTCTAAATTAATGGCTAAGTGGCAGGGACCGTTTGAGGTCGCACGACAAGTCGGAGATCTCGATAATGAGGTAATACGGACCGATAGGAACGGGACCCGTCAGATCTACCACCTCAACCTCCTTAAAAAATGGAATGAGGCAGAATCAGTGATGTTGGCAATGGTGATTGGGGGGGGGGGGATGATCTCGAACCAGAGGCGAATATCAAACCACAATCCCTCGCCCTGGCTCCAGGTGGAGATCACCTCTCGCGTCCCAACTCATTGATTTAACGAAATTACAGGCAGAGTTTGCCGACGTCTTCTCGCCCCTACCGGGCCGTACTAACCTGATTCAGCACCATATCGAGACCGAGCCGGGCGTGGTAGTTCGCAGCCGGCCGTATCGCTTACCTGAGCACAAGAAAAAAGTAGTTCAGGCTGAATTAGGCGCTATGCTTGACATGGGGGTAATAGAAGAATCCAACAGTAACTGGGCGAGCCCGATTGTTTTCGTTCCAAAAACGGACGGCTCAGTCCGGTTCTGTGTGGATTATCACAAGGTGAATGCTGTGTCGAAATTCGACGCGTATCCAATGCCGCGGGTTGACGAGTTGCTTGATCAGCTAGGCATGGCTCGTTTTTATTCGACATTGGACTTAACAAAGGGCTATTGGCAGATCCCCTTGTCTCCATTATCCAGAGAAAAGACAGCTTCCACAACGCCGTTTGGATTACACCAATTTGTTACCCTTCCGTTTGGCTTGTTCGGGGCACCTGCTACCTTTCAGCGCCACATGGATAAGATTCTGCGGCCCCATGCTGTATATGCTACCTGGATGATATCATTATATTTAGTAATGATTGGCAGCGGCATATGCAGCATCTGAGGGCTGTCCTGAGGTCGCTGAGGGGAGCGGGGCTCACGCCCAACCCAAAGAAGTGTGCGATTGGGCGTGTGGAAGTAAGGTATCTGGGCTTCCACTTGGGGCATGGACAGGTGCGTCCCCAAATTGATAAGACAGCCGCTATTGCGACCTGCCCACGTCCCAAGACCAAAAAAAGGAGGTAAGGCAGTTCTTGGGGCTGGCGGGATATTATAGACGGTTTATTCCTAATTATTTGGACCTCACCAGCCCTTTGACTGACCTTACTAAAAAGGAGATGCCAGATACGGTCCAGTGGACTGAGCCGTGTCAGCAGGCCTTTACCCAGGTCAAGGCTGCTCTGTGTGGCGGGCCGTTGTTACACTCTCCTGAATTTTCTCTCCCTTTTCTGTTGCAGACAGACGCGTCGGACAGGGGAGTGGGGGCAGTCCTGTCCCAGGAGATAGAGGGGAAGGAACGGCCGGTGCTGTACATTAGCCGGAAGCTCTCGAAGAGAGAGGCTAAGTACAGCACCATAGAGAAAGAGTGCCTTGCCATCAGATGGGCCGTCCTCACCCTCCGCTATTATTTCCTGGGACAGGAGTTCACCCTCTGTTCAGACCACGCTCCGCCACAGTGGCTCCACCGCATGAAGGATACCAACGCGCGGATCACTCGTTGGTATCTAGCTCTTCAGCCTTTTAAGTTCAAGGTGGTCCACAGGCCGGGTGTTCAGATGGCGGTGGCCGACTTCCTCTCCAGAAATGGGGGGGGGGGGGGCTGCAGGCCGGATGGCTCCCCGGCCTGAGTCGGGCGGTGTGGGTATGTGGCAGGTGGGGCGTGGTTTAGCGAAGTCTGCAGCGGGAGAGAGAATCAGGAGACGAGCGGTAAGTGAGTGGTTTGGGCAAAAATTATCATCACCTGTTTCTTGTTACAGTAATTGGCGTGGAGAGAGTATAAAATGCCAGGAGAGACGGAAGCAAGCAAGAGAGAGAAAGACTGCTGACCCGAACCGGAAACCGAAACTGGAAAGAGTAAACCGAAAGTGTTGTGCCAATGTGTCAGAATAGAAGTCACCATTTGGTGTTTGTGAAGTTTCATTTAAATTTTGTTAAATAAATACATCAGCAGTCCAGCCGACCCCTTTGTCCTCTTCCTTTCCTCCAACGAACTTGCTACAGTCATCAGTTGTAAAAAAAAAATTGAAACATTTTCTCTTAGGGTTAGATTGTGGATTAGGTTAACGCTTTTTTAAGTAACTGTACCCATTTTTATCAATTGTTGAAAGTGAGACATTTTGAAATGTCATGCCAAATATTGGCTCATTTTGGATTTCATGAGAGCTACACATTCCAAAAAAGTTGGGACAGGCAGCAATAAGAGGCCGGAAAAGTTAAATGTACATATAACAAACAGTTGGAGGACCAATTTGCAACTTATTAGGTCAATTGGCAACATGATTGGGTAAAAAAAGAGCCTCTCAGAGTGGCAGTGTCTCTCAGAAGTCAAGATGGGCAGAGGATCACCAATTCCCCCAATGCTGCAGCAAATAATAGTGGAGCAATATCAGAAAGGAGTTTCTCAGAGAAAAATTGCAAAGAGTTTGAAGTTATCATCATCTACAGAGCATAATATCATCCAGAGATTCAGAGAATCTGGAACAATCTCTGTGCGTAAGGGTCAAGACCGGAAAACCATACTGGATGCCAATGATCTTTTGGCCCTTGGACGACACTGCATCACATACAGGAATGAGTGCGTGTGGCATGGGCAGCTTACACATCTGGAAAGGCACCATCAATGCTGAAAGGTATATCTAAGTTCTAGAACAACATATGCTCCCATCCAGACGTCGTCTCTTTCAGGGAAGATCTTGCATTTTCCAACATGACAATGCCAGACCACATACAGTACTGCATCAATTACAACATCATGGCTGTGTAGAAGAAGGGTCCGGGTACTGAAATGGCCAGCCTGCAGTCCAGATCTTCCAGAAAACATTTGGTGCATCATAAAGAGGAAGAGCGACAAAGAAGACTTAAGACAGTTGAGCAACTAGAAGCCTGTATTAGACAAGAATGGGACAACATTCCTATTCCTAAACTTGAGCAACTTGTCTCCTCAGTCCACAGACATTTGCAGACTGTTATAAAAAGAAGAGGCAATGCCACACAGTGGTAAACATGGTCATGTCCCAACTTTTTTGAGATGTGTTGATGCCATGAAATTTATAATCAACTTATTTTTCCCTTAAAATTATACATTTTCTCAATTTAAACATTTGATATGTCATCTATGTTGTACTCTGAATAAAATATTGAAATTTGAAACTTCCACATCATTGCAATTGTTTTTTTTTTTCACAATTTGTATATTTGAATCTGATTTGTAGTTTGAAATGCAATACAGTTTTATAGATTAAAGTTTGAATGTTTTCAATGCAATACAGTCTATCAGAAAAACAGATTACCTGGGTATTAATCAGAACCACTCCCCTGCAGAGTAGACGTACATTTAAGTAAATATCTTTTAAAGACTGTATTAAATAGCAATCAATGTTTGAACTGCTTTATGATTCAGTATCTCTTGATGAGATATGTAGAAGTTCGTGCCATTTCAATAATGTCATCGGTCACCCTAAATACAAAAAAACAGTGAATATTTACATGGCTATTTTTATAAGGCAAAGAAAGCAGAAAAACATTATATTGAACAATTTCTCGTTCTTGCATTCAGTTCAGTTCAATTCTTACAGGTTTGATGTCACTGGTTCATCTCACATATAAATATTATTTGTTTGGTGTGTGTCTTCTAACACTAAGGCTATGTCCACATTAATATGGATAAATTTGAGAACACATTGTTTTTCTGCAGCGTTGGCCTTTAGTCTACACGGAAACAATGTTTTTGTCCAGCAAATATAGAGCTTTTAGAAGACACTCTCCTTTCATGTTGCAGCTGTGTTAGCCAGATTAATGTAGCCTTTTCATTCAGACAATAGAAACACTATAGGCCTCACCAGCTGGAGAAGACACCTTTAATGGCCTGTTGGCTTATGCTCCAGCACGCTGGACCTTCATATCGACAGTCTTTTCCCCCACAGGTGATGAGACAGAAGATCTTCGAAGGAATAGCCTTCACCAGACTCTCCCTGGCCTGAGAATATGATGGTCTGGGCACTGGAACCTGCGGCGTCATGGAGGACAGGAGAGGACAGAACAGAAACTAGCCACAAATCACTGGTTCTATGTGCACTATATGTGGATGTGCTGTGCAATGGGAAATCAGCTGAGGAATACTATAGACAGAAATATGGCAAAGAGACAGAAAACATGCAGTCAGTGACAGAAGAGTCAAATTTCACCTGCCGCATACTAACATGACAAGAAATGAATCAAATAGCAGTAGAGCAGTCAAGCTAATGCACCATAATTAATCACTCTGTCGCCGCCATGTCACTTGACCTACATTTTAAGCCTGTAGATATATCTACTGCTCTGTATTTTTCTTTAGGTCAATTGCTAATTCTCCCAGACTTACCCATGTGGCTCCATACCCCAAGAAAGGGTTTTATGTAAAATGTGTAGATTTCATGATAAACATGTAGCGAGAATATAACATGGCTATGTTGCATACAGAAACATGGTCATGTCTCAAAGCTGTCCCAGCCATTGGTGTCTAATCCTTATTAAGTGTCATAAACACATTAGTGGATAGGTTGACGATGCATCGTAAGCCTAATTATATACATTTTCTGGGGCTGGCAGTCAGTACATACAACAAAAATGTTTCTCATGTATACATTTTCATGTTTTCTTTGGTCTAAATTAAAAGAGTCAGAGTTATCGGCCATTAAGAATTTAATTGAAAAAGCCTTCAATTGTAATTTAATAAAAAAAATTAACTCTTGAAAGTATGGTTTAATACATTGAATTTTCAGTATCAAAACAATACACAACATTTGGGATTTTTCCAGAAATATTAGTTGATATAAATAATTAATAAAGTTTCAAATTCCTCTAAATTAGTTTAATTGCCACAAACATTTTATTGAATTTATAGAATTATTAAATGTATCAATTTAATTTTTCATTACATTTATAAATGGCCAGTGTTGTTATTGTTTACTAAAATGGAAATTTGTTAAATAAAAAATATATTAATAAAAATGAATAAGCCGCATAAAAGATCACTACAACTTAAAATTAAGTGAAACATTTTAAAAGCTAATTAAAAATAATGAATACTATAAAAGTGTAAAAACACAAATATATCACAAATCCTCTTGCATTTTATGTTCCATAATTTCTCTTATCTATCCCAAAATCTTCAAAATGTATGACAAAATACACAAAATATGTTTTTCACAACATTACTTTATTTAGGGGGAGTTACCGTGCAGCTCATTAGAAAGCGATACATTTAGGCAGACAAATGCACAGAAATCCATCTGCATTTCTGACATTTCTAAAAACATCATTTATAAACTAAACAGATCACTTGCTAATGATCCCCTCGCCACATAACCAAGAAAACAATGAGTGCTCAATATGATATGATGTCCTTTGATGTTGTGTCGCATCTATTGGGCTTCATTTCTGGCTAGATCTTAATAGGTCCTTTGATAGGGACCTTGTTCTGTAAGAGATCATGTCTCATTACAGGTACGTTACCTGTGTTGTGTAACTTTTGTTCAACATCACTGCAATAACACCTGTGCGCGAAATTCAGCAGTGTGTCATATTGTGTATTGTTAGTAAGATATCTGAACCAGTGGCTTCAACCAAATCAGCACAACCTGCAGAACCGGTGTGCCTGTGAAACCTATTCTGGTGAACATGTCATCTCGCTCTGATCACGCTCTCTATGGCTGAGTGGTGTTGACTTGACATCAAAATGAGGTAAAAGAACATAAAAAAAGAAAGAAAGAAAAAAACAGTGGGCTTTTACCTCTAACCCTGATCCGCTGCTCCAGAAACCTTCTGCTAGTTTTACTGGAGAGCTATTTGGACCAAGCAGCCATAGTCTGAATATATCATTACAACAAATACACTTGGGCTTCAAAAGGGCAAGACCTCCCTGAAAATATGTGAGCAACATGCATCCATTAGTACATCAACAAAATGCCCATCCAGCCCATTCTCTGTTTGTATTTTAATGGATTGTTGACTACAGTAGACACTTTGCAGAAAGTCAGTCCTGCGTTGGAGTCATGTGCGTTGCTCGATGGCACAATGGTGATTGAGGATGATTGTGATCCCAGTAAAAACTGGCTCACATCTTCCAACCTCTGGACCAGCAGCTCTCATGAGGGATCACCTCTCCATGAACATTTCGTTCTTCTCTCCATGGTTTCTTCACGGTTGCACAAACAGACAGGAAAGCAGAGCCGTTCTGAAGAAAGGCGATGGTGCTGCCACTGCACAGCAGAAAAGTTGCGAGTTCCATCGTTTTCCATGGAGGAGTCATTGTCTACGTGTCAAGTTTGCCATGGACACACATGGCGTGGGAGATACTTGGGTTGTGATGTTTGTCACAACTAAAGCTGTGTGATTGCTTTGGCTGCTGCTGCTTGTATCAGCAATTGCACACAGTTTGTTTGATCCAGCGTGCTATTGGGTCTTTCTCAACACTAGCTGCATCAAGGTCTGGAGCAGTTGTTTACCCTTGGCAGCAAACACTTACTCCAGCACCTCCATCATCTTCGTCATCATCGTCGTCATCCTCCTCATCACTTCCCTCAGATAAAATCTGTTGATGGGGAACAAACATTGCTCAAATAGATACACTGTAATAAAATATTAACTATATATTTAAATTCTTTTGAGTAATCTTTTTGCTTTGACTCAGTTACATTTAATTTACTTAGAATATAACGTTTAAGTTGATTTAAGTTATTATTTTCCTGTCCTATTTTAGTTTATTAGTTTAAACTGTATATAGCAAGTAAGTTTGACTTCTCCACCCATCCTTTACCCTGAGGAGTCTGGCACACCCTCTTACATAAACACAGGTGGGGTAAATATAACACAATAGTGAACTTTGAGCTCTGCACAAACTAAGAGTTAACTTAAAATACAGTATAGTTAAACTGTCTGTGTCTTCGCTATAACATGATAGCAGATGTCCTTGCCATAGTGTCAGTTATTTCTACAAGACACATTAGTACATATGTCCTTAAAAAGTATTTTATCTGCAGTGACACTTGCAATAGCATTATCTGTCTATTATCCGCAATATATCTATCTATAAATCTATCTAAAACTGAGTTTATACAGAAATGAAAGATTTAGATTAAGTGATATTTATTGCAACGTCATGTCAAACCTACATGTTATTCAAAACAGTTGCTGAAATGAAAAATAAAAATATTTAAGGATGATTTTATAATTAAAAAATGCAAACTTAAACATCATTGCACATCACTACAAAAGTGTTTTCACATATATATAGACTCACTACATATCATTAAAAGTTTGCATACTTGCTAGTCTGTAGTAATAATAGTAACATTTTACCATTATATATTTGTAAAAATTATAAACTTACCATTCTGATGATTTGTTTAAGGTTCAGAGCAGTTTAGTGCAGTATATGTGAGGTGGATCTTCATTCGTTATTTATATTCTTCCTCCAGAAACTACTCACACCTCCTCAAAGAACATAACTGCAGCAGCCAATCCGATGCAGACACATTAGAGGAACTATTTCCACAGAAACAAAAGTGAAAGTAAAACTTTACTTATATAGGGATTTCAGATGTTGTCAGTTATAGAATTTATCATGTAACAAATCAGATACAGAACAAAAGTTTAACCCTTATTATGATGTATAAAAAAGATGATTATAAAAAAGATAGCCTTGTTAAAAGGGAGTGAGAGCAACACATGGGGAAGTTTTGATCATGTTTGGCCTCTTGGTTATACTTTTGTCAAATCAGTACAATGTTTTTGATTATTTTGTGTATCTTATACTTTTGGTAACAATTTACAAAATGTAATTTGTTCACATTTGTAAACTACATAAGTTAACATGAACTATAAGTGATAAATAAATACTTCTAAAGCATTTATTAATCCTAGCTGTTTGTTTGTGTTTAACGCCATGCCAGCTTCTGTGGCTATTTTCATGGTGAGAAAATGTATGGCTAAATTACATTAATCCAAGTTAATGTCAATTTCAACATTAAAATCAAGAGTTCTGAAAACTTCAGATGTAAAATCTCTGTCAGTCTGAGCATTTTTTAGGTTCAAAAGTTTCACTTTAATGGCAATGAAGTTTATTAGTCAGTTATTAAATTTTCTTAAATGCCTGATAAAAATGCTCATTTCAGAGAAAAACCTTAGACAGACTTGAATCTTAAGTCTTCATATGTTCATTTTTTTTTATCTAACATGGACACTTGTACTTTTGTTAACTAACACAAACAAAGATTAATAAACACTGTAACAACTGTATTGCTCATTGTCAATTAATGGGACCTTAACCATACTTATTAATATATACTTTCACCACTGAATTATTTTTTATTTTCAATTTTCATACAGAATCTAAACAATCTCATAGTGGCCTGTAATACGTCCTATGGTTAGTACACTCATCAACAATCATTGGCAGATAAACAAAAATAAACACAGCACAATATGATTATTAGTTTGAATTTTGTTTTTATTTCTTTTGTTGTTGTTTTTTCCAAATTGTGTTCCGGGGCTCTTTGTTTCCCAGTTCTGCCCCGGAAAAACTGAACCAAGCAATGCAGAAACCAAAGGTTTCACCAAAGATTCACTTCTTCACTTCACTTTACATTTGTAGCATTATTCAGAAGTCATCAACGTGTTAAAGAGATTTCTTGGTTCGCTTTTAGCATCACATGCATTGGTTTTTTCGTGGTCGGTTTTTGTAGAATTTGTCAGAGACTTGAGGCTTTGCGCGCAGATTCTTGTCTTGCGTCACATCGGTGTACGGCTTCGCAGACTGCGCTGGCCTCTGCGCATCTGTACATCAGCACCAAACAAATGGGTTTCCCCTCTGAATGGCACTGGTCCAGATGACCCTGCCCCTGGCAGCAAGGATTTACATAAACTCCGCCTCCTTCATGATGCTAGAACAAAAAACAAAACCATTCAGCTACAGGAAGTGCAGAGGGTGTCAAATATCAATTATATAACAACTATATATAACCATATAACTTATTAAAAATCAACATTACTGAATAATGCATTTGAATGACATAATTGGATATAACATTGTGTAGTTTATTTATAGCTCCCTGTCTTTTATAGTAGCTCAAAAAAAGTCTGAAAAACATCTGATATACTCACACATTAGAGCTACAAGACCAGTCAAGTTTCCACAGCATCTCCCACAGAGGAAACGCCATGAAATCTGTAAAAAATAATTCAGTTTATAGGTTACAATGACAAACCACCGAAATAAAATGTGCATTACAAAATCATTTAATTGCGATGGCAGAAAAAATGTTTATGAAACATTGTTTTCTAAATAATAATAATTGTGAGATATGTTCTCTAGAATTAGTTGTCTTACCTTGTTGATCTGGCAGCAGAAGGCTCTGGAAAGGACAGATCAGTGGGTCTGTGTGTAATTTATACTGGTACTGTTCCTGCCCTCATCTGATCTGTGAACAGCTGTTGTTTTCATAAGTTTCATTTTCTCAGTAAGTTTCTGATTCTCTGTTAGCCCTCCCTCTACAGGAAGTCTTTGTGTTGTTTCTTAGTAAATGACACAGTATTTTATATTGAGCATTTTAAAATGAATCTAACTCACTTTTTTCCTTTGTTGAGAAAACACGTTTCAAGTTCAAATACTATGAGTATTAATAATAATTGTAACACTTTATCATAAAGTTATATTTGTTATCATTATCTACATTAGCATGAATTAATAAAGACTACTTCTTCCCCATTTAATCTTAATTTTAACATTTACTCATTTAAAATTGTATCTGTTAAAAGGAGTTAAAGCACTAAAAAAACTAACATGAATTCATAACAGAGATTAATAAATGTTATAAAAATGTATTGCTTATTGTTAGCTCACTATTAGGTAATGTAATAACTAAATTTAACAAACGAAACCTTATTGTTTTGTGTTGTATTGCTGTTATTTTCACCTTTTCTTCAGCAGGTTTCTGGTTGCACCAAGTTTTGTTTACTTTGGACACAGAATAAGCAAGTTATGTTTGATTCTGCTTTTGGTCTCGGTTTATCAGTCCTTACTGAGCAAACATGGCTAAGGATAGTGTTCATGAATTTCGATGATAGCAATTCATCCAAAAATGAAAGTTACCAATTCTAAATCTTTATGAATGTATTTCTTCTGTGAAACACAAAAGAAGATTTAAAATAAAATGAAATAAAATGGAAGTCAGTGACTTTTTAAAAATATATCCCCTTTACCTTTTACCGTTATTCTTTAAAAAGTGTCCCATAACTCAAAAAGAAATACAACACAGACTTTAGTTTCAGTTTCAGGTTTTTCCATTTTTATTGATTTTTCTGGGAAGAGTTGCGCTCAGCCTTCATAAAATGAAATAAAATGAAAAACTGGTTGTTTTTATAGCAGGCCATCCCCACAGCCCGCCAACCAAGCAACAGACAACCAGAAGCCGACCAAAGGGAAAAATGGGGTAAGGGTGTCGGCTACTGTGTTCTTGTGTGATTTGGTTGCTTCTAGTTTTCTGGTGCTTCATCAGCGGGTCATAGACCTGGCGCTGTTCACTGCAGGTCCACTGGACCCTGGCCAGAGATCCAGTGTTGCCAGAGAATGCACTAGAACAGGGCAGCGGACCCGAGTGCCCGAATCCCTTGGCAGTTGGGTTCTCCTCCTCTCCTCCTCAAAATCTATGAAATGATCATATCATTAAATCTAAAGTTCAAAGATAGAGGACGGATCTAAAAAATAATAATAAGTATCATCATAATAATAATTCAGTGCAATACATACTTACAAAATAAGTGCAAGCGTCGAAAGAGATCCTTAGGCAGCGTGACGTCTCAACTCATGTGCAGTCATCTAGTGAAAGCTAAAATTGACAGGAAGTGAAAAATTATATAACCACTTATTAAAAAACTCAAAGCTACCTTCTGCGAAAACAAATCGCAATATAATCCCCTATCTGAGCGCATAATGATCAAGAATGTATCTATCCAGTAGGAAATGTTTTTTTATTTAATCAGATGAGACCATGGTAAAACTGCAGGTCTAAATCTCTTTTGTTAGCAGACAAATGGGTGGAGGTGTTATTCATTATATGCTATGGCACAACTTCCTTATTGCACAGCTAGCAAAGAGATCACAGAAAAAGATGCAGTTTTTTTTAAATATGTGATTATTACTGCTGTAAGTTTTAAAAAGCAAATAAACATACAGGATCACTCACCAGACTGCACACTAGATCACAGCATACAAGCAGACCATCTCCGCTCCGTCTCAGACTTGAGAGTCTGCAGGATAGAAAGAACGAGTCTCTGCTTCCTCTCGTTTATATACTCTACAACATTTCCTCAATAAACTTCTCCCTCTCCTCATCAGTTTCGGTTTGTCAGTAAAGAGAATGCTACAGCAGTTACTTGTCTAAAGACGCTTTTATTTTGATGTTTCATATGACATTTCTGCATACATTTATTTTAATGTTCACAGGAAGGTTTTAATCTGTTGGTCCCCAAACCAACTGAAACCAAGCCCACAGAAACCAAAAAGGGGGTAATCCATAGTTCATTTTTTTGACATTCGCATAACTTTCATATAACACATACAGCTCATACGCATCACTGGCGTCTGTGCATCTGGTCAGTTAGCACAAAACAAAGAAGATGACTCTAGGAAATGCAGAGTTCCTCCTCTGAGTTGCACCAGACCAGATGTTCTGCCCTTGGGAGCAGCATCTCAACTCCAGCTCCTCTCTGTGTAGTGAATAAATATTATATAATAATAATAATAATAATAATAATAATAAATTAATTGCAAATTAGGTTATTGCCATTTATAAATAATGTAATTGGACAATGCATGTATCTTAAGTTTTAACAACATTTATGTAGCCACAATTCACTGACTGATCTACTCACTCATTAGTGTTGTAACCGGCTCCATGGCATCCTCACCTGAGGATTCACCACAGACCTGGAAAACTGATTCATAAATGTCTGGGTTACATATTTCACAAGTAAAAGTAAATTGGCAATACACCACCGATTAAACAATTCAGCAATTTTGTTTATCAAATTTAAAGAAAATAGGAATAACTCATCTTTCTTACCTTTTCTTATGTTAATCTTTCAGTAGGATGTCCAGAATAAGCTGGAAAGGACTGCTGCCTCCTGTAATTTAT
Source organism: Carassius carassius (assembly GCF_963082965.1). Classification (NCBI taxonomy): domain Eukaryota; kingdom Metazoa; phylum Chordata; class Actinopteri; order Cypriniformes; family Cyprinidae; genus Carassius; species Carassius carassius. The sequence continues at coordinate 28,540,279 of NC_081777.1, forward strand.
ACAGCAACACCACCTGATATGTGGGCAGATCTTGCCCTGGAAAGATCTCCACTCCCAAATCTAATCATGATTGATAAGAGACAAACCCACACATACAGCAGTTCCTGTGGTATCAGTGATGTCTACAGCTGTGGTTGTGTCAGGGGTGAAGCCAGAAATCTTCAAGTGGATGGACTTTCATAAAAGAGGGAGGGCAAAGAGTGTACGAAAGCACAAAGGTTCAAAACAGCAAATAATAAAATAACCCGAAAACAACTCAGTAAAGCACTCTCCCTGTTTTGTGTTAAGTATAATGACAGTATAAAAATCATATGAATTACTCTTTGGAATATTTTGACCTATAAAAACTAAAAATAAATTCTGCAGTTGCCTTTACATGTCTTGCTACAATATTAGTCTGGTTCAAACTTTACAATAAGTTTCCTTTTGTTAACAATATTAGTTGACATTAATTAACAAAGCACAATATACTTCTAAAGCATCAGTTAATATTAGCTTATTTTAATTTAAACATTTACTAATACATTTTCAAAATTAAAATTGTATCTGTTAACAGAAGTAACTGAGTTAATGTGAAACAACAATGAAAACGTTTACAAAGATGGATAAATATAGTAACAAATACAGGTACTTTTTTTATTATTAATGGGATTTTATAAAAACAACAGGACTCTGGGTTAAACGTGCAGATGATCTCATCATCAAGTGTCCAGGAAGTAACACAAAGTAACCATTTTAGAAAGCTCCTCTGCAGATTCTGCCACTCTCTCTCTCTTTCATTGCATTCATTTCATGGGGCATTATTTCTAAGAAATGCATTAATGAAGTCAAACATGACACAAAATTTGGGAAGAATTAACTAAAGAATTAGAACAACACACAAAATATATTTTTTATCAACGTACTTCATTTGGGGTTTTACATGAAACTCATTCAAATGTGGTAAATTTAGAAAGATTTCAAATCTTTATAAAATTACTGTCTCTGCTTTGGGCTATAAATCTAAATGTACTTTGATTTGGACCATGATCTGTATGAGATCATTTCTCATTAAAGGTACTGTAAGGCACTCAACAATGTTTAACTTTTTACATATTGTGTAGTGTTAATAAAATGTAAGTAGATTCAGCAAAGTCCGGCATGCCTGAGAACCTTATCCTAGTTACAATAAAAAAATAAAAAAAAATAAAAAAATAAAAAAAACAAAGAACAAAAATGAACTTTTGTTTTGTGTTTCTATTTTTAAGTGCTTTTTGTTTTATCATCTAGCCCAATATAATACCCAGTATACTAACACATTAGTACAATGAGACCAGTCAAGGTTCTCTAGCATCTCCCACAGAGGAAACACTGAAGACCTGTTAGGAAGATTCAGTTTCCAGCTTACACATTGAAAAATCACCAAAATAAACATTGCATTATAACTAATCTGTGATGATAGAAACACTCTTTTATATAATATAATAATTTTGAGAAGGTTAATTTAGAACTCTATACAGTAACTAGTTGTCTTAGCTTGCTGATCTGTCAGCAGAAGGCTCTGGAAAGGACAGATCAGTGGGTCTCTCTGTAATTTATACTGGTACCCGACCAAGGTTGATCTGTGAACAGCTGTTTCCCTTGTTCCCTAAGTTTTGCTTTCTGCCCATTGCTCTGTTTCTCAACTCCAAACTTCGACTGGGACCCATCTGATATCCTAAAATGATTTAGGTGTCTCTCTCATTCAACAAACTAAGAAGTTGATGAGCTGAATCAGGCGTTTTAATTAGCAAGACATCAAAAGCATTCTGGTAGTTCGGTCCCAAGGACAACAGTTGAGAAACATTGCTTTACAGGAAGGGTTTGCTTTCTTGGTAAACAACACAGACTTTTTGTATAATTCTTTTTCAAAGATCCAACATATTTTAAACATGTACTAAAAGTCCCCCTTATCTTTGCGGAGGCAACATGTGTTTCTGAGCAATTGTTTTCACTCATTTGAGAATACTGAAAACATGGGCTGGAATAAATGTAGGTGGGGACACTTGAGTGTAATATTATACCTTGTGCCTTTAGTGAATAATTTATAGAGCTTCACACAACTCTACAAGCGGTTTTTAAAATTATTTTTCTTTGTCATATTTTTTTAATGTAATTCCCTTATTTATTTATTTATTTTTTGCTTTTCGAATCATGTCCATGTTTTTGTGTGTATATCTTCACAAAACAAGTGCCACCAAAGTCTCAAAATAGAACAAATCCTGATATGTACTGCTCTTAGGAGCCGAAACAATCAACACAAACATCAAAATCACCAAATGGGATGGCAGTTGATAACAATAATGTCGCAGTTCATAAACTTTCTACTCAGAAAATGTACCTGAATGACATTTATAAATATATAGCCTCCTATAATTTATTTGGACAGATGTTGCTCTGGAAAGTCCTGAAACGATCTCCACACCCAAATCTAATCATGATTGATAAGAGACAACACATGCAACAGGGCGGCTCCCGTGGTATCTGTGAGGTTTACAGCTGTGGCTGTGAACGATGACAAATAACTGCTCTGCTCTTAGTTTCCTTTCTTAGGAAGTTTCTCATTTCATGCACTAAACATACTTTCTTCCCTCTTTTTATGACGTGTACACTTCATGGAGAGAGATGGGCAGAGTACCTTTACCAAGTTTAATAAATTTGCATAATTTTACATTTTCAAACTGTAAAATATTTAACTATGATGATACTTTACTTAAAGGCATTGCACAGCTCAGCTTCTCTGCTTCTCAAATTTACAACAGCTCATGTAATAACACAATGCAAGTATCTTGAGTTCAAACACAACTCAATATGCATATTTATGTATGTATATACACACATACAGTATATACACACACTTCAAACAGAAACATTTATAAAGGTAATCAAATATATCTCTTATTGTCAGCTATGTTTTAGTTATATATCTGTAGTAATTAAGTTTTTTATTCCAGGTGCCATCTGCTGGACTGATGCAGTAATGTAGCTAAGAACTTATTACAACAGACATTTTCTAAATTTGAGAAAATGATAAACATTCACTTTTGAATTGGTGAAGACACAAATCAATGACTATTTATGCTCCCAAAAGGAGGAACACAATGACCTTAAAGTCTGCATTTAAGGAGCGAATCAGATTTATCACATTCATTTACACAGCAAGTTCACGATTATTTTTTATTCTAAAACAATATGATACATATAATACACAAACAAATTTGTCATGATAATAGGGTAAAATAGATTGTTTCTGTTACACATCAGTTTAGGAAAGCAAAACATTTCAACCAGACATGGAATTGATCGATACATTAAACCTGCATTCAGCAGTCAGATTCAGACACAAATAATGATAAGCTCAAGAAACACGGCTGAGCGAAACATTTCACATGGCATGACAAACATAGAAACACTTTGACCTACAGCAAAACCAGTGTTCTGGGTCACTCAAACATTTGTCACAAACAACAACGGATCGTGTGGAAAAACACTAACCTAATAAAAGAAACTTAACCTTTTCATGCCATGTGCTGTTGATGAGGGGAAATTAAACCAAGAGCTAGAAGTAAACTCATGCAGACGAGGATAATGTTTAGAAGGACCACAGGACTGCACACCACTACAGCAGGTAATGCAATGCAACAAACTTTACAGCTTGCATATCTATAATTATTGACGGAACAGGCATGGCTTTGATTCGCCAAATGACTCCATATGTAAAGTCCAGTTCTGAAATATTACTAACCCCAGAGATTCTCCAGTGAGCTTGACAACAAAGTCTCAGATAAACCATGCTGATCAGACTAAAGCAAAACCAATAACCCTGCTCACTGATCAGGGGCTCCAGTGTTTTTGCTTTTGCATGAGGACTTTCTGAGAAACTGAAAAAGCCATAGCGAAGAACGGTCCTTCAAAACATTTTTCCTCTCGCAAAATGACAAAAAAAAAGTTGTGTGTTGGATTTAAAACAAAAGAAATAAGAAAAAAAGACAACCTTGGGCAAAGAAGTATATTATAGAAAGAAAAAGCTAAGACAGGCGCAGAGTGCTTGATGTTTTCTCCTCAGTTTCCAGCTCTGTCACACACTTAAAAATTCTAAGAGGAGTCTCTAGCCTTTCCAGTGGTTCATACGCACCATCTCACCCCAAAAGCCTCACTAGTGTTTGGAGAGCTCATTGGATAACCAGTCCAGTCCTTCATAGAGTCCAGTGCCCTGTGTAGCACAGGTCGCTTGGACATACCACTGCAAGAAACCCAGACAGAAGAACAGATTATAAATCAATCAAAATAAAAAGCAGCAGCAGCCCACGCTCCATTCACAAAGAAAAAAGGTACAATGCTGTCACTGGGGAGATACCTTGAGGTGCAAAATCTAAAAGGTAAATCTTTGTACCTTATTTAGCCCTAGAAGCTGTATATTAGTATCTTGTAAATGGGTACCACCCCAGTAACAAGTTTGTTCCTTTTTTTCTGAGTGAACATGTACTTCAAAATGTTTATTTCAATCTTTTTTAAATGTCATGCAAACATTTCAATCAGTACCAGTCAATCTTTGAGAAGTCAAGACTACTAACAAACCAAGATAAAGTGATAAAAGCAATAGCAGCAGCGGTTTTGTCTGGCATATTTACTTCTGTTCAAGAGTTTAGTGTTGAGAAGATTCTACTTTTAATTCTTTAAACAACTAATACTGTAATGTGTTAAAATGGATGAAAAGGGACCGTAAGACTATTCTATTATTCAATTTTCAAATAAATACGGATATTTTAAACTGAAAATCTCTCCACAAAAAAAGTTTCCACATACATATGCAGCACAGCTGTTTTTCAACAATGATAATAATAAGAAATGCTTCTTGAGCGGCAAATCGGTATATAAGAAGGATTTCTGAAGGATCATGTGACACTGAAGACTAGAGTAAAGATGCGGAAAATTCAGATTTGATCACAGAAATACATTACATTTCCATTACATTGAAAACTTTACATAAAAAAATTTTTTTTTTAATTGTAACTGGTGTTACCGTTCTACTGCGTAGACTCTGCAGCCCAAGTTTGTCTGTGAGTTCACTGACAGCCATGGCGTTAGGCAGATCCTGTTTGTTTGCGAAAACCAGCAGCACGGCGTCCCTCAGTTCATCTTCCTGCAACTGCACATCCGCACAGGAAAAGACACCGATGAGGCAACTCAACCACATTAAGCAAACAAAACACTTCCACAAATGTCCTGATTCATTGCTCTTGGTTTCCATTTGAGAAGATCACAAAGATATACGCTACCATTTTAGAAAGCTCCTCTGCAGATTCGGCCACTCTCTCTCTGTCATTGCTGTCCACCACAAAGATCAGACCCTGAGGACAAAGGGACAAACAGAAAGATCTATGAGTCTCTGCAAGGACTATAATAAGTAATAAGTATGCTCTTATGTTATTTTGTATAAATTCACATTAAGACCATACCTGTGTGTTCTGAAAATAGTGTCTCCAGAGAGGACGAATCTTGTCCTGACCGCCGACATCCCACACGGTGAAGCAGATGTTCTTGTATTCAACAGTCTCTACGTTAAAACCTGCACAAAAGAAAAGCAGTGACATACAATATATTCAGTGGAATAGTTCTGCATTTTAATGAAACACTGGCTGAATTTTGTGGTGTAAGACAGGAACTAAAGCCACATGTATGATGACAGCCATTGGACATTGACATAGCATAAAAGGACTGTACAAGTACTACACTTTCATAAAAATTGACAATATTCATTTGAATCAGAAAACAACACAATGACCTCAATCTACTCGTGAGAATTGCTTCGAGATCATAGTCGAATCAAAAACAGTCCTGTCCTCTTACCTATGGTTGGAATGGTGGTCACAATTTCTCCTAGTTTGAGTTTGTATAGTATTGTGGTTTTGCCGGCAGCATCCAGACCCACTGTAAAACAGCAAAAATTCATGATGAGATTCTAAATACACAAGACTCAAACAGCAGTCACTTCTCCTAAAAACTCAACGAAGAGCTCATGTCTTAAAATGGCCAAGGATATAAACTACACTGTTTTATTCCAGACTAGAATATACACCTAAATATGCAATAAAACCATATTAATCTATAGCATACTACTATATGTAATATAATAAACTAGAACATTAACTGTACCGTATTGTATTAGTTGAAACACTAGAGTATACTAGAACAGTACTATACTGTACTAATACCGGTATGTAGCTAAACATAAATATTAGACATGCTCTTTAAATCGACTAAAAATATTAAAAATAAAAAACACAGATAAATAGAATAAATCAGAATAAGGTCAGGTATAAAAAATAAAGTAAAACAAAATACTTTGTAAAGTTGACACATTTTTTAAATCTTTAATCTTAGTTTTATTTATTTGAAGTCTTACTCAGCCTCTAATGCTATGTACAGTCTTACATCAGTCAACAAAACCACACAGTTGCGTTTACATTATTACATTTTCATTTATGAATGTGGAATTTGGTCAAATATGTAAATAAAAGTTTACACAATATGTACACAACACAATAGTGTACACAACACAATATGAGTAACGTTAGTTGCGATACTAAAATAAACGCAAGGTGGTTTCATGAGCTATTAGAGTAATTAGATAGTACAGTATGCTTGAATATAATATATACTTCACTCATAAATTCAACGGTCAGTGGGTAATCTGTTCCTGCTCATGAACTGGTATTAACGTTACGTTAAAACGGTTTACCAAAATCATTTATTCAAAGGTTGTGGAATCCTATCGCAAGAAGATAATTTAGCAAGTAAATAAATGCGCACTTGACTTAGCTCTGTCTCTACATGGTAAAGAAAATAGTACTTTGAATTAAAGCAGAGGAACCAGTTATAGTTGCACTGTATTTTATCAGTGCTATTCTGAAGAAATGACGGAATTGCGAAAGTTGGCTAACGCCGCTAGCTTACATGAGTCTCAACACTCACCCATGAGAATTCTCATCTGTTTCTTTCCAAACAGCCTGCTAAAGAGCGATGAGATGGTCAGGCCCATGATAAAGGACACAAATCACCTAAAACTACGGGATTAATTCAAATGTCTAAAGTTTTTTCGGTGGGATGCTCGTCGGGTGTCAGGAAGCCCTGTCGGCTCTGCGCTTGCGTGCCACGTCACGGCTGCGGCCGCGTGGAAGAAATGACGAAACGCCGCTTCCGACGAGTTTTTTTTCGTCGAAAAAGCAGAAGAAAACAGCGCATCATGAAACAAACAGGTTCAAATACTGTTAGAAATTACTTAATAATGATGATGATAATAATAATAAAATTATTATTTATATTTTATAGCAATATGGGCTTGTAATATTACATGTTTTAGTTGTAATAAAAGCCTGTCATTATGAAAATATTGTCAGTCGAAGGTGAACGTGATCTAACGTTATACAAATAACGGATTCAAGATATGATATAACTCTTGGGCTTCAGAGTTGCAAATATTCAAAAAGTTGACTTGAATTGAAACTTGAATTGAATTGACTTCTTGGCAGACATTATACTTCTGCCATGATTTCGTAAAGTATATATCCTAGTGATGCCAGTATAATTATGCACTGACAAAAATGTTTTTGAATCACATCCAGAAGCTTTAAAGTAAAGCTTAACATTCATCTCTTGACTCTAGCAAGAAGTGCAATATCAGCCGTTTGTGAAATGTACCATTGATCTAGAAAGGTTGAGCTATAGGCCAGTGCCGAACTGTATGTTCTATTGTTTATTACAAATGAACAATGTCATTTATTTTGAAAAAAGGCAAGTTTTTCCAACTGGATGTACATGAACATGAAACGTTCAACCATATTATTCTGTCATAGTGAGGTAATCACTGTCATTACATTACAAAAGTACTGGGCTAAGCCAATTTGTTTTGTTTTTATCTGTGCATACTCCCAAGAAGATATTTCTGCATTTTTCATGTTCATGAAACAACAAAAATCAGATTCAAATTAATTGGTCATGTCTATGGTGTATTATTAAAATTAATAATTAATAACATGGTGTATTATTCAATGTTTAATAAACAGTGGTAGCTCTCATATACATGAACAAAGATGACCCTAGTGGTGTTTGAAAAGATAATTCACCCAAAAATAAACATTTCCTGAAAATTTCTTCCTCAGCCCTTCCAAGATATAGAAGCAACGGTTTAAAGTTGACATCTTGATGGAATTCTTACTCAGAGTATGTCAATGAAAAAGAAGAAAAAAAACCTACATACGACATATCTATTCAGTTTTTATCAGATCTTTATTTTCTCACAGGGGTGGACCTTGTGGCACAGTTTGAGCAAGAGTAGAGCTTTTATTTGCCGCAGAAGGGAAGTGTACATGATCAGAAGATCCTGATCAGGAAATAAGGACCTTATTGGTGTACTGGAGTGTCCTATACAAAATTCTAAAGTGAATGCACCTTAATCGCTGATAGTAAAGGAGCCAGCTTACATACAGCCATTTGACATGAAAAGAGAAAAGAAACATGGAGCAGACTGAAGAAACGTTTCATCCTGGTCCAACCCACAATGTCCATCCCACCTCCAAAAAATCAGGCAAGGTACGATGATCTGTTCAAATGCTTTCAACAAAAAACATTTACTTGCTTATTGTTCAATGGAGGTATTTAACATCAAAGGCGGTTAGAGATCATTGGGCTAATCAATCATATTGCTGTCAATACTTCATGTACCATTTTGTTCCAAAGAATCTGTTGGTGGCAGTCTCTGAAACAAGACTTAGGAGGCCTCTGCAACAAAAGTTAATGTGTAGCTTTGTAAAACAACCCCCTAGAATAAAATTAACTGCCATGAAATGGAATGTTCATGAAGTGGGGAATCCTGCGACTCACTAGTCAAGTTAGGCAGCAATGCAACAGGGATCTTGGAGTGAGCGTCAACGCACAATGGCTTCTTTCTGGCATTTACTCACTCTTAAGCTACAACTACCCCAAACTTGCACGAGGGACGCCTCGACCTGGAATTCCTCCAGAACTTCCTTTCTGTTGTGCCATAATGCTCTCACAGTTATCAAGTTAACGTGCAATTTAAGCATTATCTTACAGTCATGAAAACAATCAGATTTTTTAAGGAAAAAAAATTAAAAGAACATTAGTAGGAATACAGCATAGAAAAAGACATAAGATAGATTAGACATGATGCTGAACACTTGATAGCTCCTCCACATACACAAACACACTCACTCACTCACTCACTCACTCAAGTTCTTCAAGAGAGTCTATCAACCCACACACTCCGTCGTTCTAAAGTTCACACGCATCTCGCCAATATGAGCAGGCACACTAGTGTTTGGAGAGCTCGTTTGATAACCAGTCCAGTCCTTCATAGAGTCCGGTACCTTGTGTAGCGCAGGTCGCTTGGACATACCACTGTGGAAACAGACAATGGACAATCAGAAAGCAGCTTAAGTTTAAGCAAGTGCATGTTAGATTCAATTGAGTAAGTGTGTGTACCGTTCTACTGCGTAGACTCTGCAGCCCAAGTTTGTCTGTGAGTTCACTGACAGCCATGGCGTTAGGCAGATCCTGTTTGTTTGCGAAAACCAGCAGCACGGCGTCCCTCAGTTCGTCTTCCTGCAACTGTATAAATGGAAAAAGGTCCATAAATCAAGACATATATACATAACAGTGCTCAACAAGAATGGTAATGAAAAAGTGTGAGCTGTGGGCCACTGATTGCACATTAAGCAACTAGTATTTTGTAATAAAAAATAATAATTCTGTGAATAAGAAAATTATGAATATCATAAATGCTAAAATGTATAAAATAATGCATGTATGGCGATAATACCGCAATACTATTGAGTAATCAATCACAGTAATCAATAACATTAACTAGTACTTTCCGGATGCTAGTCAAATGACTAGTTTCAAAATGATCAGAAAACACACAAGGGTTAAAAGCACAAGCATCACAAACATATTGCATGGACTTTTCTCCAGATGCTTTGGAAAGAAAATCTCCACCCAAAACATAAATGCAAATGTAAATACATTTTGTAACTTGATCTCCATTCAGGTCACTGACAGGTTTTGAGTGCTATACAGATTTTATGTAATATCCAAAGATTAAACCGAATGCTGAAAACAGAGCAATTCTTACCATTTTAGAAAGCTCCTCTGCAGATTCAGCCACTCTCTCTCTGTCATTGCTGTCCACCACAAAGATCAGACCCTGAGGACAAAGAATTAGAAAAAATGCATGCTTCAAATGAATAACCACCACAAATGAGTTATAAAAGATCACCCCAAGGTGATTTTAAACCAGGATGCTCAAACAGCACAGTTCCTGTAACTGATCTATTATAAGTTGCTTTGAATAAATGCAACCAGAAAACAGCTAAGTGGCACTTTGGCCAGTAAAACGTCTTTAAATAAAGAACATACCTGTGTGTTCTGAAAATAGTGTCTCCAGAGAGGACGAATCTTGTCCTGACCGCCGACATCCCACACGGTGAAGCAGATGTTCTTGTATTCAACAGTCTCTACGTTAAAACCTGTCCATGAGCAGAAAAAAAAATTGCAGTTTTTAAAGAACACTCTACTCAAGGTACATCATAACATCAAAATATATTTGACTGGCTACTTGACTAGTCCAATTCAATTTGGCTGTTAAGAGATTATCAGGTGATGAATGTGTCTAGCTGACCCTTTGGCCCCTCTGTTACTGTAGTTAACTAAGAAACAACGTGAAAGTGCACCTGAAATTCAGTTTTACCATACTGTCGATTATGATAATGTGGCAGACAGTGACAGTTGCTAAGGTAGGATTGATCAGTGATGTTTTTCAAGGGAATACTTCATATTTTCAATTATTTTGACAAACATTTTTATTCAAAATGTATTTAATATCTGTAATTTAATTTTATTGTGTATAGTTTCAATTAATTATCAATGCTGAAAACAGTGTCTGAAGGATCAAGTAACACTGAAGACCGGAATAAATTACATTTTTAAATATATAGCAAAATAGAAAAGTTACTTAAAATTTTTACATTTCACAATACAGTTTTATTGTAATTTTGGCTAAATAAATGCAACCTTGGTGGGCCGAAGAGACTTTTAAAAATAATAATAATAAAAAAACTTAATTATTTTACCAGTGTACATGTATATTATAAATATAGTCACACACAAAAAAAACGTTGTAAATGCATTGGCATTGACATAGGTCATAAAATTAGAAGATTCACATAAATCACATATTAAGATTTAATATGGAGCTCTTTACATTGTGAAGAAGTGAGTAGAAACTGGAGATCAATCACAGTGATGATGTAAGCTCACCTATAGTTGGGATAGTGGTCACAATTTCTCCCAGCTTCAGCTTGTAAAGTATTGTGGTTTTACCAGCAGCGTCCAAACCCACTGAGAAATAAATAAAAAACATGTAAGAAAAGACCTTTAGCTGTCAAAACCATTACAGCCGTGAAATGTTATCTATTCTTGCAAGCTCTACCTGAAGCTAGCAAGCTAACATTAGCCGCTACCCAAGAAATAATCATTTTCATAGTTGAATTTCAATGTGTAAGTTTATATTAAAAAAACAACTTATAAATAATTTCATCTAACACTCAAATATTATCCCTTTTGTCTTAAAAATGTATATTTACTACCGACGTATATCAAAAAGACAGTGTAACGTTAATGTGCTTGAAACACTCACCCATCAGTATTCTCATCTGTTTCTTGCCGAAAAGCCTCCCAAAGAGCGACGAGATGGTCAGACCCATGATGATTCAAAAGAAACCCCTAAACCCGAACAATAAGCGAAACAGTAAAGAAAATGTATTTTGATGAATATTCTGTCTCTTTGTGCTCAGTGTCTCGCGGTCGTTTGACGCGTTGCCACGTAAGAAGAGGAGCCACCGTGGAAGACTTGGCATCACTTCCTGCTGCGATCACAATCCGGGAAGTGATGTCATAATTATTCATAACCTCCGCTATTTTCTTAAACGCCCACTTGCTTTTTATTGTCCGATGACAGCCTGCAGTTAACATTGAGATCTGTTCTCAAAAATGAAATCCCTTTATTCATGCCGCAACTGAATGTACTGGACAATCTTGTGTATTTATTTTAATATATTTTTTTTTTTATTTTTTTTTGTTATTAAATAAAAACAAACGTATAAATTCATAACAGAAATACATGTAACGTACTGTATTCTTTTGTTTATTTATTCATTAATATTGTTGTTGTTGTTGTTATATCAAATGAAAAACATACATATTTTTCATGGGTATTTTTTATTATTTATTTTTATTGTTGGTTTTCATTTTACAACAATCAAGGTGATGTGAAATTATGAGTTTTATGTATTGTATTGTTGTACAAATTAGCTTTATAGCCTTTTCCCTGTAAATGAATAAGAAAAAAACTGTTAACAATTAAATTATGATTTTTATAATGTTATGTCCCTTTCACCCACTATTTTTATATTATTTCGAAACTGACAGATCTATGCAGCAAATTAGGCAATGCTTAAATATATTTCTGTTTTACTTTTCTCCCTCAGTTCAATAATAGCCTAATAATGTGTGCACTATTTGCACTAGACAAAAATGATTTCTGTCAAACTGTTGTAAATTCATTTTTGACCAGTCGAGGGCATTGTATACTAATTTTAGTGGCCGTGGTGAGTCAGTAAATTTGGGTCCGAGTTATTTGCAAGACCTCAACAACAACAACAACAACACACACACACACACATTCAGGTTATAGAGCAGGGGATTTCAAAGTCTCACTCAAAGGTCCAAATCTGAATATTCATCATGGGTTATCAACAATTGGTTATTAAAAAACTTGTTTTTAATAAACATACATAACATGAAAATACGCATTAAAATAAAAAAATAAAAAATAATAATAAAGCTCCATTTGCATTCAGTAGTAGTAGTGGCCTATAGTAGTAGCCTAATTCATAATACATGGCTCAAAACTTAAGTACCTTCTCAAAACAGTTCTGAAGCATGCTTTATGTTTATGTTTGCTGACAGACACCAGTGTTTCCCACGGACTTGCAAATGCAAATTAAAAAAATAATAAAAAAATTAACGAATGATTTATAAGTTTAACCTGCGTTTATAAATGTAGGAAATATAATTAGTGCTCTTGAAATACGAAATGGAGGCGGATTTCGGTCCGCACTTTGAGAAGCACTGTTAGCCTATATATATATATATATATATATATATATATATATATATATATATATATATATATATATATATATATATATATATATATATATATAGCCTATATATATAGCCTATATATATAGCCTATATATATATAAAGTAGCGATTTAAAGGTGTTTATTTAAGAATGATATATGTTAATCTGCTAATATTTATTATAAAGTGTTATCACGGAGGTCGAGTTTTATGTTGTAGGCTATCTCCAAGGTGAAACATACCACACAACACCTGAACAAGGTCTGTAAGGTAAAACACACACAGTTTTACCCGCAAATACAGGGTTATGAAAGAAATGAGAGGAGCGCAGGTGAGCCGACAGACGTCACGTGACCAGAGGTTCAACGTCCAGGTGAGAGCGGGAGTCAGTCAGACAGCTTCTGTACACGACAGAACACACACAGCACACAACAACGAGCTGGCATGTAGTTCACAGAATAAATCTCTTCATCATGAATTCAGGCGGTGGACTAAATGAAGATAAGGTAATCAACCATTTCACAATTCATTATTCTTCTGAAGTCAACGAGAACACAATTTAAAACAGCATATCTCATTATTTGCCATTGCACTGCAGATAGAGGTACTTTCATGACTGTCAAACTTCGACTTGATGGCGTCATTTATTATTAAAATACAGCATAAACTTCACATATTAATGTTATTTATTTATTTATTTTATTTTTTTATCTTGATTGCTTACACAGACTACTATTTTATCTTGGATCTACGTCTCGACGTTGAGTTTAAGGTAAGAAATACTTAACGTTTAATTCGACTGCTGTGTTATCCAGCATTGTTTTACTATGAGCGCTTGCGATCTGTTGCTTTAATGGAACACACAAAGAGAAACCATTATTTGCAGCTGAAGTTATGCATTTGATTTGAGAGTTATTAACCCGCCTAACTCGCAGTGTGACTTATAAAAAGTGAAGTAAGGATTTTAGGAATTTACCTGTGACATAATAGAAAAACAAATGGGGCAACCCAATCTGTCTCCTGCAGGCTCCGTTGTGTTGAACTGTAAAAATCGTAGTAATTTAAAAAGAAATGTAAACATACTATAATATTAATATTTGATGGAATAATTAATAATTTTTGCTATCATAAAACAATGATATTCTAATTTAAAAGACAATATATTACATTTAATTATAAAACAGACATGTTTTTTGAAGTAAAACTATTATTAATTTTCTTTATAATTTACTGAAACAGTGAGTCAGTATTTATACAAATTGTATTTACAGTTAAAATTATGTTTAATATTGTTAAAAGAGGAGTCTATTTAAATTTAACACAGCACAAACAATCACATTAACATTTATAAGTTACTTTACTTTTTCTTGCAAATAAATTGTTTCCTGTGGCATTTTATGTTGTTTATGGCAATATTGTATGTCTTGTCTGTTTTGTGATTTGTGACCAACCACCGCAATGTTTTTAATAAATGACTAATAAATTTAACCAGTGTGATTAATGTGGTAACATCAAAAATATGTAACATCTAAATAATAAGTTTACACTGACAAAACTAAATGTGAGTGTTAGATGAGACTGAACTAATTCCTTAAGATTGTTTTTGCAGCTTACTTGCCTACTTTTCACAGTGTACGAGAAAAGGACAGGCCAGAGACAGCGAAAGTAGAATTCTTAACTTGTGTCTCATGCGTGCTTGTTGTTCATTACATTTAACACATTGCTGCACTCAGTGTTAGCTGTATGAATCTAGTTTAAGTATTTTAACCACTTTTTCTTTCTGTTGCAGTCTGATAGGTAGTTGTTCTGTCATTGTGGTCTCCATCATAAAGAGAAGGCATCTCAATGAACAGGTGAGTCACGTAGACAGAGAAGGGAAAGAATAATATAAATATATAATCTAAAATTGGAGGGAGGGGGCGATTCAAACTTTATTATTATTATTTTTTTTAGGATATCAAGCTACTAGCTGAAATAAACTTTTTTCTAATTATTTTAGTTCATGTATATTTTATTTTAAGGGAAAAGGATGGTTTTAGATGGTTTTAGTTAGCTAAAATAACTCTGATCTGTATGCAATAGTGAAATTCCATCTTGGGGAACAAATCTGATCAAGCCACCACACTGTAAAAAAAAAAAAAAATACAAATAAATAAATTGATTGTAGAAATGTGTTATTTTATACAGCTGTTTTGCCTGTATTTTGCACTCTTTGTGTTTTAGGGTTAACAGAAATGTGCTTAAAAATACTTGATAATAATACTTGCAAAAAAATTACCAGTACATTTTTTCAACAATGCACCCTCTTATCAGGCACATAAAATGCCTACTTGAATATTTCCATCAGACAATCTGCATATTTGAGTGGCAATGAGGCAGAATTTGATGGATCTACATTCCCCAACATTTAGAGTACATACATTCCCCACTATTGATGCAAAAGTCAATAGTGATGGTCAATATTGGCTAACTGTGGGCCAGTGCACTCAGGCATAGGCTGAGAATGAAAACTAAATCTGATTGTCACTGCATTCAGCTCTCTCCTTCAGATTCTTTGCAAAGTTCACCAAAACATTTGTAAAAAATATTTCTTCTCACTGAATGCAGCATGTTCTTCATGTTTTAATGTTTCTCTGTCATTGTCCTTGTGTTACAGGCAAAGCCTCTTCTTCAGCTGGCACTGGCAGATTTCCTGGCATCGCTTGTTTTGATGATCACCGCCATAATTAATTTACCCCGTGAAATCTGGTCGTTCAGTGAAGAGATGTGCAACTACGGATTGCCTTTATCTTTGGTGAGAAAACGCTGACACTGAAACATGAAATTATTCATAGCTGTTAGTTATCTAATCAACACGATTTAGGATAACCTGCAATAAAAGTCTGAAAGTAATTGTCAACATCTCAAACCGCTTCTGAGGATATCCACACTACATGCGCATATTCAGTGTGCAAAAACAAATATCTCTAAGGTGTATGACACACAATGCCCTGTACCATGCATTTGCGTAATAATGGCCTCGTTATGCAACGACTTCCTTGAGCAGCTAAAAAATGAACATCTCTGTAACAGTGAGACATTGGTGTAGAGTTACACACAAGATGTTTATTCAGTGCTTTTAGATTTTCTGCATTATTGTGTGTCGCCATAAAACAGTTGAAGGGCCACATGCATGCACATTTTGTATAGAACACTGAGTCATGCACTGCCCTGTAAAACCCTCATTTGACACTGAGCTGACACAGTAATACAGTAAAAACATGAGTGTATTATTTACAGGAGGATACCCACTGAGAGGTCACCACAGTAAAGGAACTGTTTATTAATACGGCTTAAAACACAGTCAGATGTTTGGGCACATATTACGAAATGTCATTTTTATATACACTACTAGTCAGAAATTCGGACTAACACAGATGTATTTTTTTATGCTCAACGAGGCTATATTTATTTGTTTAAAAATGCAGTAAACAGTTGAAATATCATTACAATTTAAAGAAGTGTTCTCTATTTTAATCTACTTTCAAATGTAATTTATTCCTGTAATACAAAGCTGAATTTTCAGCATCATTACTCCAGTCTTTGGTGTCACATGATCCTTCAGAAATCATTCTAATATGTTAATTTGCTGCTTATTATATTTTTTTCAGGACTCTTTAATGAGTAGAAAGTGTAAATAAACAGCATTTATTTGATATGGAAATATTTTGTAACGTTATAAATTAATTTACTGTGACTTCTGATCATTTTAGTGCGTATTTGCTTAAAAATATAAAATCATATTTACTCCAAACATTTGAGTGGTAGTGTATATTTCATGTACATAATCTATTAATAATATATAATATACATGTATATAAGACTGAATTAAATTTTATTGTTATATATTAAATATACATAAAATATTGAAATATTTTGGCAGAATTCTACAGGTATTCATGCACATGTCATATTTGTCCAAATGAATTTGAAGCAATGCAGCAAAAGCCTTTAAATTGAAATGTCAAACATTTTTTGTTTAAATCAAACAAGTCGTGTTGTGTGTGTCCAAACACTTCACTGTGGAGCTGTGAGGAACTTCAGTAGTTTAAGCATTAACTCTCTGTCTCTCCTCAGGCCTTTTACTGCGTCTCATTTCTGCTTGTCATCATTTATGCCTGTGAGTCAGCACATGCGTTTCAGGGATGGAGGGAAAACCCAGTGCAGGAAGCCTTGGAAACCCAGGTGAGCAGGGTTTCTGCTCATAAATACTTACTCTCCCGCAGTCTCCATCACTGATATATATATAAATCAAATCAGTGTCACTATTACCTAACATGACAGCAGGTATGAATGCTTGCTGACGTAGCAGTTTGGCAAAGTCTGAGACCTGTCAGGCTGTGCCACTTTCCTCCCGTATTTTCTTAAGTCTCATACAATTATCTCTGTTCGGTGCATTTTGTAGAAATACCCCTGGAGTTGTTTCTACCTGACTGAACCCTTGAGATCACTAAAATCACTTTGTAACCTAATTTATTTCAGTCTTATTAAATACTATATTCAACTCAAAACCTTTTAATTTTGATCAGTGTAATTACCAACTAGAACTAAAAACATATTTTTTTTTTAATTTAAAATAACATGCAGTATGTTGGAGACTGCTAGTCTCCAACATTTCTAAAATGTTGTTCTAGTCTAATTTTAAGTAAAGTAAAAATAAAAAAAATTATTATATAAACTATATAAGAATATTTTAGAAAATAGAAAAAGTACTAAAAAACACTGATTTGGGTGATACCACATTTTAAAGTTACCTATAACAAAACAATTTTACAGTAAATGCTTAAGACATTAAGATATTTTTATGATTAGAAAAAAAAATGGAAATTGTGTGTTATAATATACACTACAGTTCAAAAGTTTGTCATCAGTACATTTTATTTATATTTTTTGAAAGTGATTAATACTTTTATTCAGCAAGGATGTGTTTAATGGATAAGTGACAGTATAGACTCATATTGTTAGAAAATATTTTAATTTTAAATAAATGCTGTTCTTTTTAATTTTTTATTCATAAACAAATCCAGAAAAAAAGTGAGTTTTCAGAAAAAAATAAAATAAAAAAACACATGAAGCAGCACAACTGTTTTTAACACTTATAATAAATCATATTATAATAATTTCTGAAGGATCATGTGACTCTGAAGAAATGATGCTGAAAAATCAGCTTTGATCACAGGAATAAATTACATTTTAAAATATATTAAAACAGAAAACCAATATTAGAAATTGAAATAATATATCACAATATTACATTTTTTTCTGTATTTTTGATCAAATAAATAAAGCCTTGAGGACTACAAGAGACTCCATTAAAAACATAAAAAATCTTACTGATCCCAAACTTTTGAACGGCAGTGTGTGTGTGTGTGTGTGTGTGTGTGTGTGTGTGTGTGTGTGTAGATAGATAGATAGATAGATAGATATATTTAGAGACAATATACATGAACACATCCTACTTATATTCTACTATTTTTTTCTTGCATTCATTCAGTTAGCACAGTTATCACTCAGAAGGAGGAGGTTTTGTCTGATCTATGTCATTGCGTGGTGAGTAGTTCTGGTTTGCTTTCATAAATGCATTTAAATGATTTATGTAAAACTGTAAATATGATAAAGTAATGCTTTGCAGTAATTTTATTGCAGTCTTTATGTAATTATCTGTATGTTTACTTATTATTGCTTTAGGCTTGTACCAATAATTGGATACTTTATCTACATTCGTACCGTCCATTACATGGAAGCTACTGTTACACCAGGACAGATGCCAACTGTCAGCAGTGGACCCACCCCCAGGTTCTGCAACAGGTACAAAAAAGAGTGTCTCTTCTGTATGTGAGCATCTGTATGTACATATCTGTGTCGTTTTACTTCATTCTTGTCTGATTTCTCTTGCAGCTGCATTCTCTTCCTGCATCTCATAAATGACTCTTGCATAACAGTGGTAAGAAATGATTACAGGCACCATCAAACGAGTTCAGCTAAATCACCTCTGAAGCTGTTCCCATCATGCTGTCTTTTGCCCAACAGGATGCAGGTCATGCTAAATTCATTCAAATTTTCACATTGAGCAGTGTGTTGACGGTCATCATCGTCTGCACAGTGAGTGCACACAAGTTTATGAATAATACTAATCACATCATTTGACACATACACTCAACCAAAGGATTATTTGGAACACCATACTAATAGTGTGTTTGACCCCCTTTCACCTTCAGAACTGCCTTAATTCTGCGTGGCATTGATTCAACAAGGTGCTGAAAGCATTCTTTAGAAATGTTGGCCCATATTGATAGGATAGCATCTTGCAGTTGATGGAGATTTGTGGGATGCACATCCAGGGCTCGAAGCTCCCGTTCCACCACATCCCAAAGATGCTCTATTGGGTTGAGATCTGGTGACTGTGGGGGCCATTTCAGTACAGTGAACTCATTATCATGTTCAAGAAACCAATTTGAAATGATTCGAGCTTCGTGACATGGTGCATTATCCTGCTGGAAGTAGCCATCAGAGGATGGGTACATGGTGGTCATAAAGGGATGGACATGGTCAGAAACAATGCTCAGGTAGGCCGTGGCATTTAAACGATGCCCAATGGGCACTAAGGGGCCTAAAGTGTGCCAAGAAAACATCCCCCACACCATTACACCACCACCACCAGCCTGCACAGTGCAAATTGTAGCCTCTTTTTCCTATCTGTATTGGAGATGAGTGGTACCCGGTGGGGTCTTTCGCTGTTGTAGCCCATCCGCCTCAAGGTTGTGCGTGTTGTGGCTTCACAAATGCTTTGCTGCATACCTCGGTTGTAACGAGTGGTTATTTCAGTCAAAGTTGACTCTGACCTCTAGCATCAACAAGGCATTTTCGCCCACAGGACTGCCACATACTGGATGTTTTTCCCTTTTCACACCGTTCTTTGTAAAACCTAGAAATGGTTGTTCGTGAAAATCCCAGTAACTGAGCAGATTGTGAAATACTCAGACCGGCCCGTCTGGCACCAACAACCATGCCACACTCAAAATTGCTTAAATCACCTTTCTTTCCCATTCTGACATTCAGTTTGGAGTTCAGGAGATTGACTTGACCAGGAACACACCCCTAAATGCATTGAAGCAACTGCCATGTGATTGGTTGATTAGATAATTGCATTAATGATAAATTGAACAGGTGTTTCCTAATAATCCTTTAGGTGAGTGTATTTTATCAGTGTTATTTACCATAAAAATCCATAGGGGCTGCATGTCATGTTTGAAATAAATACCACATGGCTTGATATTTTAGAATAAATACTTTTGGTCACTGTAGGTGTTTTATGTAAAGAATCTCTTGTAATACGCTTCTCTCATCCTGTAGGTGGTGTACTGTAAGTTAGAGAGCTCTTATAGGCGCTATGAGAACACAAGCCTGATCACAAGGATACAGAGACATCCAGGTGGGATTTGGCCTTCGGCTCGATATATGATCCTTGTTATCATTTTCTGCTGGGCACCAGGTCAGTACAATAACACAAACATGTTCTCAAATGCCACACATATACAATATATGCATATTTTTCCCTAAAAGGTTGTAATTTTTTTTATTGAACTAAATGATATTTTAAATTTTTTCAGCTCTGCTTCTCATCTGTCTGTCTTTCCCACAACCTAGGATAAAACATCTCTTCCCTCTCTATGTCATACAGGTAAAGCATGTTTTCTAAAGCAGAACATATGTTAAATAGTAATAAATGATTTACTATTTATGTAAGATTAAACATAAGTAATGCATCTTTTAATTGACTCTTTCTGTAGGCAGAAAGAAGTTGTTGTCGTTATCAATGAGTCACTGAATTGTGTACTCAACCAATTTCGTTAAAAAACGCTGATTCATTCAGGATCTAAATGAGTGACTTTCTGTACAAGTAAGTTGTTCACTGTTGAACTGTTCACTCAGCCAATTTGTTCAAAAACGCTGATTGGTAAAGTATCGAAACAAGTGACTTTCTTTATGAGTAAGTGATTGAATTGTCAGTCAACTGATTCATTTAAAAACACTGATTAATTCAGGAATTAATCGAGTGACTGTATGAGTGAGTCACTGAATCATTCATTCAGTTGATTCATTCATAAACTGGTTCATTCCAAAATTAAACAAGTGGCTGAATGAGTGAGTCATTGAATTATTCCCTTAACCAATCTGTCCAAAAAAAAATAGATTTATTCTGAAATGAAAAGGGACTGACTGGACGAGTGACTCATTGATTCATTAACCTTTGATTTGTAACAAAGCAAACAAACACACAATATTGTGTCTAAAATATATAGTAGTTATTTAATATAAACTTCTTGTATAAGATAGTTTGAGATTGATAGAAACAGACATTTTAATCGTGGAATATTTTCTCCCATGTGCTGCTGTACAGGCGCTGTCAGTGTCACTCCAGGGTTTTCTGAACAGTATTGTTTACGCATGGAGACGACGTAATTTCAGAGACGCCGTGCTGGGCGAACGTCTGCCTCTCATGGACTATTCTAGAACCTTCTTTGACCAATCATTAAATGAGCCATCATGAGATCACAGAAATCATGTACATGCTATGTGTGCTATCATTTTCAAGTTTTCATTTACAAATATGTTTGCCTAAATGTTTTCTATTTATTTATATATATATTTGTGATAACCGTTGATAGAAAATGTTATATATTTTGCTGCCTGCTGAACAGTAGTCTACTTAAAATGCATAAAACAATAGTTTTAGTTTTTTAGTCTCGAAAAGACAAATTATTAGTTGATTATTTTCAAACCATATTTTTACCTTACTTACAAGAGTGATATATAGTAACTGTATATTTGATATATAAGATGTTAAACAGCAGTTTTGTTCAATAAATATCTGTGTAAAGCCATTGGCCAGTAGTTCTTGACTGAACACTTGACTGAAATGTTGCTGATTCATTTCTTACCTAACAATGACAAAGCAAAGTATGCAACAGAGCAGTGCTCGTAAAATGTGTCCTGTGTGATATCATAAAGTTCTTCAGTGCAGAACAGGATGATCATGTCACATGTTGAGTCCACAGCATGAACAATCCTTTGGTTTCAGGTTGCACACAATCCGATCCAAAACTGAAAGAATAATGAATAAAACCCAGATATATTTCAGTTGTGGTCGATTATCCATTATGTTTATTGTGTTTAATGCAGCATTACAAGGGCCATAAAACTGTAACGAGTGGAAAAACACAGGATCATGTGGTCTATTACATAAACGTTATATAATTTGTTGATATCAAAAGTGATAGCAAAATTGCTTCATAAAAACATCATCAAGCAGGCTAACTTTTTTAGTGGCTAAAAAAGGGATCCAAAGCCTCTCATACTGTAGATCATATTTACATAAATAAGGATTTAAACAGAATTCTATTTTCTATTTGGCAGCCATGCTTAGTATTAAATGCATAAAACCTGAATGTTCAATCAAAATACAGTTTTAAGACACCTTTGAGCAAAGCATTTGGCTGTCTATATTGTTGAAAAGAATGACAAATTACTGTTTTAGTGATCATTTGATTACAAAAACTAGTATGCACATAAAGTATATTTATATGGGATCAGCCCTGGGATTTCCCTTTAGCAACTTCCTGACTCAAACAATGAAACTGACCTAATTTCACAAAGTTTGTCTGCGTTATTTCTAGATTTTATTAAAGAAAAATGCTCAAATGAGGAAAGCATAGCATTTTAACTGTAGCATCATGACTTATTAATTCACAGCAGCAGATTTATCTAATATGTAAAAGCAGATGACTGTTTCTGTAAAAAACACTGGAAAAAAGCATCTTTTAATGATCACAAACAGCCATTTTACAGTCAAAAGACAATAAATCTATGCATTAAGGGTCTTATATACTGTATGTTTATTTATGTTCATTTTTACAGTCTATCCTGTCAAATATATGCTACTGTAATAAAAAAAGGCTCAGTGAGGCATGAAGAAAACAACTGGAGATTTACTGAATTTAAAATAAAACTCCACGTGACATCTAAAGTGTGACATGACAAACCATGCATGAATGGTCAAGATTACACTAACATGAGGGCTTCAGATTAAAGCACATGAACAAAACCAACAAAAATGGAAAAACGGCAAAAAACATCTGAATTGTGTTAGAGAGAACCAGACGAGGGGAAAAGGGCATGGAATTTCTGTACAGTTTAATTTATGACAAAAGTTATTATGTCTACAGTCATAATATGGTCATAAAAAGTCCTTTGGCTGCACAGTGATGTCAGACAAAATCATTTATATGGGCAGTTTCATGTGCATGTGAAAAATCATTGAAGAAATTACTATTATACCCCAGTTTTCTGGTTACATATTTACTGTATGTTTCTTTTATTATTAAAAATTGGCATTTTACATTGCATATAACAACAATAAAAAAATAAATGTCTAAGGGCTGTTTTTATGTGAAGAACTTCATACTAGAATAAAACTTAATTAAACATTAAGGATTCAATTACAAACTAGAGCATGTGCTATATTGTGCATACAGTATGCAATATAAACATGCAAATACAGATCATATTATAGCAGTTTTATTTTTTAAAAATGTTAATGACATAGATAAGATATATATGTTTTTGTATCACTGGGCCATTATTATAGTTTTTAAAAAGATATTTTGAATTATTATTTTATATATATATATATATATATATATATATATATGTATATATATATATATATATATATATATATATATATATATATATATATGTATATATATATATATATATATAAACAAATATATATGACAAATATATATATTGGGGGGGGGGTCATTTTTATTATGGTTTATGTCTATTTTAAATAATTTATATTTAAGGTTTAGTTATTTTAGTACAAGTTGAACTAAATGAAACTAAGAAATATTGGCAACTAGCTGAAATTAATCTTATTTTATTTTTTTTTTCGGTTAAGTTTCCGTTTTTTATTTCAGTTAATGTTTCGGTGTAAAAAAATGGTTTAATGGTTGTGGTTTTAGTTTTGGTTTTAATATACTTTAATAACCCTGATTCAAGGGGCGGCAAAAAGCAGGTACTGAGAAAGACAAGAAAACCGTTGAAATAAAATAGTAAAATAATAAAAGAAATTCAAACATTTACAGCTATGTATTATATTATATTAGTGAATTATATGACTTCCGCTCCACTCGGAAGTCCATATGAGGGAGCGCTGTTGGACCAATGAAAAAAATAATAGCGAAAGTAGTTATTTCTGTTAAAACATGATATTTATTTTCACTGAATTGTGTTCATGTGACAATGCTCTTGGTAATCCCAACAAGGCTATGTCATAAACAGCACTTTAGAAATGACATACTCTCCTCAATAAACCTCAGTGAGCATCACGCCTCCTTTAAAAACACAACCACATCATCAAACACCACAGCACAATCCAACCTACATCAGATTAGATGGGTTCAAAGAAAGGGGAAAAGAAATAGACACAATCCACAGTCCTTCCTCCCATCTCTCCACACAAACTGTCTACTAATGAAATCATCCACAAGACATCGGACAACATTTACTTCACCAAGAGCAATTTGTGATGATTTTTCAGAGGTTTTATCTCTAGAACTCAATATTTACACTATAATTAAATTAAATGTCAGTAATAACAGTAAAACATTTATGTTACAAAATATTTATATTTCAATACATCTTTTCAACTTTAGATTAATTAAAGAATCATGAAAAATGTATCAGTTTTCCACAAAAATATTAAGCAGTACAACTGTTTCCAACTTTGATAATAATCAGAAATGTTTCTTGAGCAGCAAATCAGCGTATTAGAATGATTTCTGAAAAATCAAGTGACATTGAAGACTGGAAAAATGATGCTGTAAATTCAGCTGCGCATTTTGAAATATATTAAAATAGAAAAATGTCATGTAAAAAATGATACTGTTTTTACTGTACCCCAAAGCTTTTAATGCTAGTGTAAGTCACTGCATTAAACTATCAAAATGAATTTATTAGTAACAAAATCTTCTAGTTGAAAAACCAACAGACATGAGCTGCTGATCATGAATATATGCAAAAATCGGGATTAATGACTAAGAAATCAGGAGCCCAAATATTTAATTAGCAAAATATTATGCAAAATGTCATTCCATGGCCAGTAAGAGATATTTAACCACTATTGGCAGGTGTGATAAAAACTTAATTTCAGTCCTGACCTACATAATCTGGTTTTGAGGAATGAGAATAACACCAATAAAAAAAAAATACTGTACTTGTCTTGAAATCAAGTATAGGCAGGGCAAAGGTTTCAACGACAAGAAAAATGTTGAAATAAAATCGTAAAATAATAAAAGGAGGTGTAGGCAAACATTTACAGCTATGCATTATATTATTGAATTTTTACACAGCAAATAAAGTGTCAGCACTCAGAAGTCCATAGAGAGAGAGCGCTGTTGGACAGGGTTGGCATGATTACGTACCATCACCACGTTACGTCCACGGCTGATAAAATCATTGTAGCCGATCTCCTCCATCACCCGTTCCTCCAGCCCCAGCTCCTCATCTTCCAGTGCCTCTCTCAAACTCTGGGCGCTGTAAGCGTGAGCGTGTGGGTCGTGTGTGAAAGCGTGCGAGCGGAAGCTGCTCCTGCCTCCGTCGAAGCTGCCCCAGCCTCTGGCCCCCACAACCGTATTCATGTCATCAGAGCCGCGCGAGAGATGATGCGCTCTGCTTGCCAAGATGATGGAGGCGGCGCTGCTCGGAGCGCCACAGTGATGCTCGTGGACGCAGCGGGACACGCTGGAGGAGTGGCGCAGCTTCTGCAGACTCTCCAGCTCCTCCGACAGATCCTCCGGCAGCTCTGCTTCCCTCATGGAGAAGAGCTCGTACTGAGGAGGCTCCAGCACCTCCTGCATCTCTGCAGCGCTGAACAAACCCTTACGGCTCAAAACCTGCAGCAGACAAATACACATTAGCAAGGTAAATATTAGTGTATCATCACATGAATCACGTAACAAATATTAGGGTTTAAATCCTTAAAGTGAGTTCACAGTGGCATTAACACCACATTTTACTTTTCTAATTATAAAAGGATATTCAAAGAGAAAAAAAAAGTTCAGATCTAATTACATTTTGATAAGAGATCGCAAAGACATTTTGGTTAAAACATTTAAATAAAATGCTTAATGAACACGCACAATGTGTGTGCATTAAATATATAAATTGAGACCTTTTTAATTATTCTTTAATTAATTATTAATTGTAATAAATGGCTTTTTGGCATTATTATCCATGCTGTCATGTAAGGCTGCTTAGTCCTGGCAAGAATCATACTCGTGATTATTTTGGTCAATATTGAGATCCCTGTTATCTACCCCAGTTAATTATTGAAATATCATATTTATTAAACATAAAAAAAATATTTGTTTAAAAAACAAATCAAATAAAATATGAAACTATTAAATACAATACATAATTTTACATATACACATGTACATAGATGTATATATATATATATATATATATATATATATATATATATATATATATATATATATATATATATATATATATATATATAAATTATTAAAAAAAAATGAAACTAGGTATATTATTTAAGATTATTTATTTATTATAAATATTTACATATATCTTGCTCCTGCTCTTGGTCAAACAAATAGCACAAAGTCACACCAATGGCTGAGTCAATATGGCTGTGTCAGGAAGCTCAAATAGACAAATGCACTGGTAATGCTTTGATAGCGCCACAGTGTTTGATTTTTTCAGGAGAATCAACCTACAAATGGCTTATATTTGTAGCTGAAGAAAAGAAAGAAAAAAAAAACATTTACAAAGCTGAAAAAAAATATTTAGAATCTCTATGTGTATTTCTGATCCCTGTATGAGGCTGTTAATTTCTCCTCCTAAATGATGATTTTGATAAAGTCACCTTTTTTCTCGGCTGCTTCATCTGTATAAATACAGATATGATGAGAAGAAGCAAGACCACACCAGACGCCACTCCAATCACAGTGCTATGAGTTTTACTCATGTGTTGGAAGAAACTTTTAGACTTCTTTTCTGAGAGAGACAAGGACATCAAAGGCTAAAGAATACAAGTGAGAGAACAAAATGAAGATTTCTCCACCTAAATGAGAACAATAACATTAAAACTGAATTCTGAATACTTATTACTGCTTAAATAACCAGGGTTCATGACGTTTCTGTACACCATAATAACCCATGATGTCCAATCCTTCACAAAATATTAATTCAGCATACATAAATATGTGCTTTATCTACAATTTAGTAAACATAAGGTAATTGAGATCATACCCATGAAGTAGGGACAAAACAGTTAAACTATCCATTAAATTCTGAAGAAAGCTGGTTGAAAGACTGGCATGTGAGGGCAAACCATACCTTTGCAGTTGTTCTCGTCCCAGGGAAAAACACAGTTCTGAACACCATTACAAACCAGAGTGTTGTTGATGCACATGTTGCTGTGACAGAAAAATGTGTTGGCCAAACATGGAGCTGCAAAACAAGAGTTTTTAATGAGATGCAAGTCACTTGGATGATGCATTACCAATGCAGCCCACATGATGGACCTCTCACACAACAGGAATGAAATCTAGCACCGCTGGTCACTCTAATTGTGTTTGCCATGCAAAACTACTGAAGCACAGTGTTCTGACTTATTTTGGTAAGAAAAAGATGTTTTTGTGTGTTACAGATCTTTTTTTATAGTTATAATGAATTCCTAGAGAAAGGATAAAGGAAAATTTCATCCAAAAAGTTTAAACAGAATGGAAAATTACATTTGTGAGCCGTTTTTAAATCTCCTTTTGCATTCAATGGATAAATAAAAGCATATGGTTTTGGAACAACATAATTAATGACAGAAATTCCATTTCTGGATGAACCATCACTTGAATAAAAGTGCAGAATGTAAGAAGGCCGATTAGTGCTTACGTTCAGCAAAGACCGTGAAGAGCATACGGAAGCGGCTCAGTTTGCTGGTCTCGTCGGCCCACATTCTGACCACACCCACAGCGTTGTCAAGCGTGATGTCGTTGGCAACAGTACTGCAGAACTTGGCCTTTAGATCTTCAATGGCATTACTGCCTTCATAGATTGCAACAAAGTTCTTCTTACACTCATTTGAGTTCTCCAACTGATAGTCCAGAAAGCGGAGATAAATCTATGTGTGTGATAGAGAGACAGTTATACAGTATATACAGTTAATGCCACTGTAAGTATACATATATAAAGTTTTATTCTATGGCTGTCTGAAAAACTGTCTGATTCTGATCACTCACAGCATTCGGTTGCTAAATATTTTTATGTCAAGCTGCCAAACTGCATAATTATTCATTTTCGCAGGCCACCTATTTCCTGAATATCTGTGTTTGACTGATGGCTCTACAGTGACTTACTTCTTATACAATAAAATAATTTCTGCATTTAATTGTATTTATTTATTTGGTAAAAAACAAAATTATAATTTATTTAAATGTGTGTATATATATATATATTTTTTTTTCTTTTTTTTTTTCTTGTATTACAGTTAATTTATATTTGTATTTATTATGATTACTTTTTATATTTGGCATAAAATTACTTATTTTTATGCATATTAGTATTTTTTTTAAATGCATGATATATTTCGTATTATTTTGAATTTATTTGTTTTTCAGTTGAATAATGTTTGAAGATCAAGAAAATCCTCTGTTAAAAAAATGTTCAATAAATGCACGATGTTCCAAAGTTAATAAGTAATTGTGGTAGATGATTATGATCTCAGTGTTTATCAAAATAATCACGATTATGATTCTTGCCAAAACGAAGCTGCTCTAAAAGCATGGATAATAATGGGGAAAAGCCATTAATTAAAATGAATAAATAATCAAATAAATAATTAAGAATATTTAAAGTGTACTCAATTGAAATATTTAATGTAAAAGCCAGTCATGATGTGCATATTCATTGAGCACTTTGATAGAGGGGTTTATTTAATGATAGTAACCAGCTGACTGCATGTTATCCTGTATCTTACACAATTTCATTCCAAGACTCGACATCAGTGACTGTACATGATCCCTTACAAATCTGTGAGAGAAACAGCTGTTTCATCACAGCTGCATTACTAACCTTAGACATCGGTGGAGCTCGTATGGTCCAAATACAGTCCAGTGCTTCCCCTGATTTCACCTTGTTTTCCTCCTCAACTTGACTAGATCTGATTATACCATCTGATCCAGACATTTCAAACTGACAGTCTGACAGGAGGAGACAGTTAAATCAATATTATAGCATTAAAATATTATAACTATATATCTTTCAAGTACTTGAGAAGAGACCTGAGGATCTCCAGACAGCAGCTGGGAAAAGTAATACTAATAAATTCTAGGGCACTAAAATATTCAGGAGTTTACATAACCGATGCACTAAAGATGGAATTTACATTTATATTTGTTGGGTGCAGTAACCATAGCAGCTAAATAAGAGGGTGTGTGAAATATCATTCCGATTCAATAGCAAATCATTTAGAAAAATCTAATCTAAAGTACTTTAATAGCTTTAAGAAAAAGTCTTTTTTTTATAAGGATGTGCTGCTAAATCAGGTTTAGATTGTAGGTTAGCAGAAATCTAAAACACATTTGCAATAGACCAGTATAATTTTTCAATTTTCAATTATTGAGCACAAACGTTTACATATGTAGTCACTAGTCAGTGAAGAAGCTTTTATCCAAAGCAATAAGTAGACAAACACCTTGAAATAACCACCACCCGCACCATACTACATACATAC
This sequence comes from Carassius carassius, assembly GCF_963082965.1. Classification (NCBI taxonomy): domain Eukaryota; kingdom Metazoa; phylum Chordata; class Actinopteri; order Cypriniformes; family Cyprinidae; genus Carassius; species Carassius carassius. The sequence goes on from NC_081777.1 coordinate 28,570,382, forward strand.
TGTAAGAATTTCTGTTTACCTGGAATGGGATTCAAGAGTCCCCCAATATGGAGATGAAAGTCAGGATCTGGACTCAAGAAAGGTTTTCGATAAAAAAAAAAACAAATGCGAAAAAAAAATACAAATGGAAATGAGAAAAAGTGCATTCAAGTAAAAGATTCTAAGATTTAAATGCATGAAGATCTGCAAGATGCATTTACCTGCAGTATATGAATACTCCACCCTGAAGCCCGGGCCCTCCAGCTCCTCATCGCTGGTAAACCTGATCCACATGAAGCGTCCGGAGGAGGTGACAATTCCTGGACTCTTTGCTCCGCAGAACCGATTAATCAAAGGAGAGAAAACAAACGGCCCATCACGGATTTCAATATTGTCAAAACGGCACTCAAAGGACGGCTCGATGTAGTAGATGTCATCGAAGTCGAGCTGGATTCTCTTCCGTGGATGGGCTGAAGTGGATGAGAAACAGAGGTTACAGCATGAATAACTGTTACGACTGAGAAATATATACCACTGTTCAAACGTTTGGGGTTGGTAAGAGGTTTTTGAGAGAAAAAGTATATTATGTTTACCATGGCTGCATTTATTTGATAAATAAAATTCAGTAAAAACAGAATTATTGTGAAATACAATATGGTTTTAATATATTTTAAAATGCAATTTATTCCTGTGATGTAAAGCTGAATTTTCGGGCATTACTCACATGATCTTCAGAAATCATTTTAAAAGCTGATTTGCTGCTTAAGAAACATTTCTTAACATCAATGTTGAAAACAGTTGTGCTGCTTAACATTTTTGTGGAATCTCATACTTTTTTCATGAATCTTTAATAGAAATCTTACAATATAAATGTCCTTTTTTTGTAATTTTTGATCAATTTAAGGAATCTTTTATCTTTTATTAAAGGATTAGTTCACTTCCAGAAAAAAAAAAATCTAATAATTTACTCTCTCCCATGTCATCCAAGATGCTCATGTCTATCTTTCTTCATCTGAAAAGAAATGTAGGTTTTTGACGTTAGCTTCAAAGGGCTCTTTATGATCCCAGCCAAAAAAAAATGGTCTTGCGAAACAATCTGCCATTTTCACAAAAAAAACAAAAACCTACAAAACTACTTTTTAACTACAAATGCTTGTCTTGCACTGGCTCTGAGATGCGCATGTGTGTCCTCACGCAGGACATAATCATGTTGAGAAGGTCACAAATGCTTAGTTCTTCGTCTGTTTAAAAAGGTACAGTAGGGCAAAAAACTCCATCTCATTTTCTCCTCCAACTTCAAAATCGTACGACATCGTGGTTTTTTCTTTTTTTTTTTGTAAAGGGCATTTGACTTTCTGACTTTCCTTTGTCACACATGATCTTTCCAACATGTCCACATAATGCGTGAGGTAGAACTAGTGAAAGAAGAGCATTTGTAATTAAAAAAAGTCAATCGTTTCATTAGATAAAACCCATATTCCTCGACTGGGCTTGTGTAGAGCCCTTTGAAGCTGCATTGAAACCTCTTGGGTTTCACTGAAGTCCATTATATGGATAACCTTAATCTCTTTTCGACTGAAGAAAGAAAGACATCTTTGATGACATGGGTGTGAGAAAATGCAAGTGAACTAATCCTTTAATTCAGCAAGAACCCCAAACTTTTGAATGGTTCTGCGACAAGTAGGACAGGTATCTGTGGAAGCGAGACTCATACCCTCCAGGATGTACACACACTCCTTGTTTGGTGGGTAAGTGTTGGGGTAGTTCGGAGAACTGAATGATCCTCCATTTGCCGTCTGGATCAAAGTACCGCAGTGAGCCGGTTTCTTATCCTCAACATCCACATTCTGAGGCAAGGCTAACAGGATACACACACACACATACACACACATAAGATGATCTACAATAAAGGTAATGTTATTAAAGCAAACCAGATGGGAAAGACTCATTAAATGTTAATTTCTTGTTCCTGTTTCAGTCTCTCTCACACACATGTGGCTTTGCGTGCGAGTTCCCACTTCAAACAAACCTTGAGTTTTCTGTGCCAGTGCGAAACCCTCCTCTATCAGGATGAGCAGAACCAAGGCTGCAAGAAAACCACAAAAATGGGGTTTGTTTACAAAGTCTTGGGCATCTTGGAGTGGTCTTGGACATTCAGTGAACGTTTCTTAACAAGATACACACTATGAAGAAATCAAATACAACTCAGATAGCAGATATGTCGAAAATGTAAAAAGAAGTCTCTTATGTTTACAAGCCTGTTATTACTTGATCAATAATGCAGTCAAAAGAGAAATATAGTTTAACACTTTAAAATATATTTTTAAATGTAATTTATTCCTGTGATGCAAAGCTGATATTTTCAGCATCATTACTCCAGTCTTCAGTGTCACATGATCATTCAGAAATCATTCTAATATGCTGATTTGCTGCTCAAGAAACATTTAGCCTATTATTTTTTAATCGATATTTAAAACAATTGTGCTGTTTAATATTTTTGTGGAAACAGTGTTAATATTTTTGAGGATTCTTTACAAACAACATTTATCTACCGTAATATTAAAACTGTCTTTACAGTCAATTTTGATCAATTAAATGTTTACTTACTGAATAAAATGTTTCACTTCTTTAAAAAATAAGTCAAGCAGTCTTGTCTAAATCAACTTTTGACTTTTTATGTAGGTTAGTTCTTTGTTCTGTTCTGTAGCGTTCTGGTAAATATAAATGCAACCAAGGTCTTAACGGTTTTCATAATAATATGAACATTATAACATTCAAACGCTTCACTAATTAGTTGTAATTACTGCTCTACCACCACATTGTTTGTTTTACTTCACACCTGCTTATACTGCTATTTCTCTGCCCTTAAAAACAAGATGTTCACAGTGAGATGTGGATGTTCAGGTCACATTCATCAAGCCTAAAATAAAATTTAACAAGCTCCCAAACTCCTGATCCAAACATACAGAGCTGAAAATTCACAAGTTTTATTAAAAGGAAAATGACACCAATCTAGGATCTGATCCCAGAACGTTTTGCAGTCAGAGTTTAAGCTCAACGGCAAAGTTTGCCAATGATGTGATTTTCATCACATAAGGTATTGAGAGTTAGCTTATCAAACCAATTCATGTAATTTCATCAAACAGGATAGGAGTGAAACAAATCAAATGAAACCACAAAACAGAACTCTAAAACTTGCTTGAGTTTTTGATGTTGTTTCTCACTAAAATAAATGGGAATGATCCAACTGCATCAGCCTCTTCAAGCCATTAGAGATTATGACTTGAAGAATGATGTCATGAATGCATTTCTAGGATATGTGGTTTGATTAAGGGTTTGTAGAAGAGCACAACATCTGCTCTATTTTCACTGACCAACATACAGACTGTGGTCAAAGCAGACATTCAACCTAGTTTGATATAACTTTACTAAAGGCTTTCTGTGCTGGCTGATCAAACAACAGAGTGAAAGCCAAGAAATAATTCTGTTTTGAGCTCTAAATGAAGTTATGAGCTGGATGTATGAAAAGCTAAATTAATTCAGACAAACTTTGATTTAAAAAAAAAAATTACTATTGTATTACCATGGTTGCATTAAAATGCTATGGTATTTTAGAGTGACATGTAAATGTAGGCCTACACTGTTAAATGTCAACCCATTACAATTGAAATCTTAAGTTCCATGGTTGCATTAATTTTTAAAAGCCATAAATTCCATTAAAGGTTATCTTTTGCTTTTCCCACAAATTTAAATTTGATTAATAGTGAAGAAAATCAATGTTGACACTGAAAACGTATAAAGCTGATAATAACTGACAAATGATTGTGTCAAGTTGAATAGAGGAAGACATGCTATTATGACAGTTATTAAAACAATTATGATGAATCTGATACCATCACTGTACCATGGTAAAAGCACAGTGCTTAACTGTAATGTATACATGACATATTCTCAAAACATCTTTGACATTCGCGCATATATGTTGGCGTCATATTTACAAAGACAAAAGTAGCATTCATTAACAATGAAGCAACATAATTAAAACATGAACTCACCTTCATGCATTTCCACTTTCAGTAAACACTTTTACTCTGGTGAGATTTTGTTATCTACATTATAAACGACATTAAGTTAGAGCGTCGCAAAATGGCTCTGCAACAGATTTCATGAATAAAGAAGCATCTTTGTCCTGGAATAAATTGGAAAAAATCCATTTGAAAGCTCAAAAAAAAAAGCACCAAAACAAACTGTAGCCTACACGCCGAGACGTTTGCAGACTCCTGAGTGACGCGCTTCTGGAAAAGCAGTTCTCTTTTTGATATTGAAGAGGAAGAAGGCTCGCCTCATGAATATTAATTAATTCCATGACCTAAACGCGGGATGTGCAATTGATTGGCTGATAGGCACTTAATCTGAACCATTCAACTGCTGATTAATACTCATGAATATTAATAACGCGGCACAGAAGCTGCACCTGAAGCTACACATATTCTACGAAAATGTGTATTTACAAAGGCTTTTAATGATGCATAAACAAATTATAGTTGCAGCAATATATATATATATATATATATTTTTATTATTATTATTATTATTATATATAACCATAATAAATAAACGTTTATATTGCAGATATTTAAAAATATATATCGTCTTTAATCTTCAATTATAAAGCATAAATGTGAAATAATTAAATTATACATAAAAATATTAAACTATAAATTAGAAATTAAATATATACAGCCGCACACAAACTGCTTTATTCACTAAGGGCTGAGGTAAGTCAGAGCTGTAAGTACTATCTATTAGTTATTCAAAGGCAGGACAGAGTCTGCACCGAGTTGTCTTAAGCTCTGTAAAGACGTCTTGGGGTAGTGTTTGTCAATCCTGGTCCAGGAGGGCCACCAGCACTGCATGTTTTGGGTGTCTCCCTTACTGGACACACATATTTCAGGTCTTGAACCCTCTATTAATGAGCAGATTAGTTATGTTAGATTAGAAGGCATCTAAAATGTATAGTACTCCAGCCAGGACCAGGATTGAGAACCACAGCTCTAGGAAGATTACAAAGAAGCATCCACATGACCTTAGTAATATTCACAAGCTAAGTCTTGATAGTAGGATTCATAATATTGCGGATGGGGTCTGCACAGCTGTTGGAAACAAGGGATTTGAGACTTAACATTGGTATCTCGGAGGGGTCTGTCCCACCCATGAATGCTTGATAAGCAGTATGTGGACTGAACTGATGAAGCGTGTCGCAGAAGCTGATTACATGGATGCTGTAAGGAAGGATATGAATTCTAATAATATCTGACTTTCAACTTCAGATCACACAATGCATTGGGTGTCAAGGTTTGTCGCACACTACAGCTTTAATAACCTTTAAACTTGGCAAGTATCACTATTATTATTGCTCATAAACCCTTGTATTAAAGAGGCTTCGACGTGGGGATTATCTTAGATCCATCTAAACTGGCAAATGTTTAAAAATATTTCCCATAATTGTATTTTGAAAGATTAAATTATCATCTTCATTCTATGCATGTTAAATAAATGTTTGGTTAACTGCGATTAAGTTGACACCATTCAACTGTTGATTAATAAAACTTGTGAATATTAATTATGTCATGTGACTGTTACATCAGGTTATGTAGCAGAAGGGAGTCAGCAAAGAATGCATATAAAACTATACATATTCTATAAAAAATCTACATGCAGTTTTTTTTTAAATGATGCACATAAATGCATTTAAGTTGCAAAAATAATGTTCAAACTTAACCCTAGTATAAAAGGAATAATTCACCCAAAAATATAAATTTGCTGAACATTTACTCACCCTCAGGCCATCAAAGATAGAAGTACATTTGTTTCTTCATCAGAACGAATTTAGAACTATTTAGCATTACCTCAGGTGCTTGCCACTTGGTCCTCTGCAGTGAATGGGTGCCGTCAGAATGAGAGTCCAAACATATAAAAGCATATAAAAACCATCACAATAATCCACAAGTAATCCGTTGTGATTATTGTGTAAACCACAATAATCCTACAAGTAATCCGTACGACTCCAAACCATTAATAAATGTCTCATATTGTTTGCGGTACAAACCTGAATGATGCTTAAAACATGTATCTCTAAGTGGTTCAATTTATCATTTTTGACCATATTAAAGGTTTAGATGTGGGGCAATATTGCAAAACTAGCAAATCTATAAAACAATATTCACTTAACATCCCAGAATTGTTTAATTTTTTAAAAAGTTTCAAAAGTAAACTTCGGCACTGTAAAATGAAAAAAAAAAAAAGTTTATCAAAACCTTTTAAATTAAGCTCCAAACCAATTAAAATATATGCACTGTTTAAATGATCACAGAATAGTTATTTTCCATTCATGGCCCAACAAGACCATGCCTTCTGACAGCTAACATAAAAAGAGCTTTCATAAATAACTTAAGCTGCCAGTGAAGTATGATGGCACTTATTTGCAATTCAAATGAAGCTGAAACTCTCTTTCATCTCTGACAGAGAAGATGAGATCCTCACCTGAGAATAGAGATTCTGCCACATTCATTTACAATGGCCTAGATAAGGCAATGAAGCCACTCTTGCTGAAGTCAGCCACTGAGGTAACCACTGAGGTATAGGATCTACACTTGGCCAGCTTTACCTACCGTGTGTTACTTAACAAAACAGGCAAAAATATTAATGCATGACATTTTAACAGCTGCTACAGTATGTGCCAACGCAGAAAACTGAAAAGCAAAAACAACCATAAGGAGAAAACTTTTTTAAAACATTTTATTTCATTATCATGTTTTATTTATACTGAATAATTGAATATCCACTTTCTACGTGTTCTGGAAGTGGATCACGTTATGGAAAAAAAATGGGTTGTGACTAACATTTTTGCACATAAGTTGAATATTTAGCAATTCTAAGAGAACAAAAAAATACTTTTAAATGTACAATTACTGTTCAAATGTGCCAAATCTTTCACTTTTTAAAGGAATAGTTCACCCAAAAATGTTCTTCAGCAAAACATTGCATCACTTATTCACAAGTGGAATAGGTGAATGGGTGCCGTCAGAATGAGAGTCCAAACATCTGATAAAAGCATCACGATAATCCACATGACTCCAGTCCATCAATTAACAATTTGTGAAGTCTGAATTCTGACGGCACCCATTCACTACAGATGATCCATTGGTGAGCAGTGATGTTATGCTACATTTATCCAACTCTCTTCCGATTAAGAAACAAACTCATCTACATATTGGATTGTCTAAGCGTAAAAAAAATCCTGAAAAATTAATTTTTGGGTGTACTATTCCTGTAATATTGTGTAATGAGGTAATTCCCCTGTAATTCTGTACAAAATTTTATATGTAATATAATCTGAAGATGCAATTAAACTTCTGTATGAAAACACATTTATTTTAGATAACACTAACACAAAAAGGTCAAAAAGAGCATCAGTTAGGCATGGCATTTATCTGAAGCATCAAAGTTCATTACTTGTGTGTTTTTGTCTTCATGTGATTGCAGATCTAAGTCAATCTTACTGTCGCGTCTGGTTGAGCGTTGAAGGATTAAGAAAAGAGTAAAATCTTTTTGTTAATCTGGTGCTTTGTAGAGAGAGAGAGAGGGGGGGGGGGATTTGCTAGTTGATTTCCTGTCAGCAAACTTAATTTCAGAGCAGGAAAAAAAGAATTCAGTGTTATGTATGAGTAAAACAATGTGTGACCTGCCAGTGAACCAAGACATGTAAATTGTTTTACTTAATTATATTTATATTAATAAACATAAATATAAGTCATATTTAAACACAATCGAAATTAAACTAATTAAAAGAACATTTACGTTTGTGTTTAAAACTATACAGCATGCATGTGCTCAGCCAATTGAATATTAAGAGTGGAAGAAAGACCATAGAATACGAGTAAACTAAACCCAAACACTTATGACAGCCATATGGCCACACACACACACACACACACACACACACACACACACACACACACACACACACACACACACAGAGAGAGAGTGTATTAAATCTTTTACATTCTCAGAGTAGCTGTTCAGCAGAGCAGCCAAATGTTTTGCATCCTTCAGATTCATCAAAACAGTCTCATCCTACTGTAATCATTCTCTCTAATACACACTCCAGATGTAGTCCCATAATGCACAACCACAATAACCTCTTATCAGAATCAGTAACATTACATGCTTCATATATGACGCTTAATATCACCTGATATTTTATATGTACGTATATATTTCAAACCCACAGCACAGAACACGTGGTAGATAAACCCTGTATAGCCAGCCATATGTGTATGTGATTTGAAGGGTTAAATCCAGGAAACACTCTGGATTAGACTATAACATGACACAATCAAACTGATTCCAAGATGACAGTGAAGAAACAAGCGATTTTCTTCATATATTGTAATGGATGTGTGATGTTGACATTGGTAATCTCCTCAGAAAGAGTGGTTCTCATAGCATTCTTTTTAATCACATAAATCCTTATTGCCAAACTGAGTTATTTATTGAACTGAATTGACCTATCTATCTATCTATCTATCTATCTATCTATCTATCTATCTATCTATCTATCTAGCAGATTTTCTCTAATTTCCTAATTTAGCATACAACAAATAATGTAAATAAATTGAAATTTATATTAACAGTATTACAGTTTTTGCCCCTTGCTTGAACACTATAGACCCATGCTTAGACTAAAGTAACACAACTTGAAGCTTTTGTACCCATACCTTAAACAAAAGCGCTGCTTTGCACTCTAGTTGCAATTCTGCAACACACTTACTCCTTTATGCAACACACTTGGTCCTGCATACTACACTCTATTTCATACATAAGACACTTTGTTCAAAAATGAAATCTCAGAGTGCCGTTTGGAAAACACATGTATCCAAATTACAATACACATCGGGTAATTGCTACCACTCAAATACACAACTGAAGGCACTTACTTGCAAAACTGAACACCAATCAGCCAGCTACAAAAAGCCCTCAGTTTAGCCATTTCAAGAACTTTGCAAGCATGGATGGAGGGAGAGCAAGAAGAAGAGGAAGAGCAAGAGGAAGAGGAGGAGGAGGAAGGGGAAGAGGAGGAGGAGGAGGAGGAGGAGGAGGAGGAAGAGGAGGAGGAGGAGGAGGAGGAGGAGGTTGAAGAGGCCATGTACGGACCCCTATTTCTGATGATATAAGAGCAACTTTGGTGGACCATGTCATCAACCATGGCCTAACTGTGAGGGAAGCTGGGCAGAGAGTCCCCCACACGCCCGCATGTCTCTTCTGCAGGCAATGGAACAGACCTGTGATGACATTCAGGTGACAGCAATCCATGGATGGTTTCGACATGCAAGGGGATATTTTCCCCTGTGCCTAGCTGGAGAAGACATTGCTTGCGATGTCGATGAGGCCAACAGACGCCGGGATCCATGAGCCCACGAATGCACAATTGCCATGATTTTCTGTTTACAGTATAGTGTTTTTGCTTTATCTGAATTCATGTTGCTGCAATGTACAGTGCTACAATGTACAATATTGAGTAGGCCTATTTGCTTTTTTGGTTCTTTGAAAATATGCCTCCTGAAAATATGCCTTCTGAATAAACATTGAAAATCAAAGACTGCCATGTTTTATATAAAGTAGACTAGTGTGTTCCCCCTGATCTGAAAGTGTATGCATATGATGCAAGTATGTGTCCTTTTGTCATCAGAGTTACATTTTGACAAAGGAATGTTAGTTTTTGATATTAGAGTTTCAATTTGACACAGATGTGAATGGTATATTTCCCAGTGTTGTGTCATGTTTAGTTGTGTGCAGAGTTTTGGCACAGTGAGCGAAGTTTTGCAAAATGTGTTCAAGCAACGGGCAAAAACTGTAAAAATGGCAGTATAGCTCAATTGATCTATGTATCTGCCACACTCAGATTTTCACAGAAAGAAAGAAATGAAGGCAGCTGGCCTCTCTGAGAAAACATGTGGGGAGTGAGATGGAGAGAATCTTTCAGACTGAAGTCCTGATGTCAAGCAAAGTCTCAGCAAATCTCTCAACATCCCTCAGACTAAAAATAACCTCAAAATACATTAAAGCTACCAGCAATCCACTCCACACCAAAGAGGTCAGAAACACATACTGATCTTCACTGCTGCTAGTATAAAGTTGGTATAGGTAACTTTTCCTTTACTAGTATGACTATCCTGAAAATTTAAATCGCAAAACTTTTAAGTCATATCCTTATTTACAATGGACCACATCCGTTAGATGTTTGATCTTATAATCTTGAGATGAAACGTGACCTTGGTGGAAAGGCAATGATTTCTGTAGAAATCTCTATGTTAAATCTCAGTCTGTTACATCATCAGACATATATATTGCTACATATGAGATCAAAGACACAATGGATAAATCCCAAGGCATTACCATTACGCATGCTCTGAATGACAATGAAACTCTTATTTCTGGCTGGAGTGGCATCGCAGCATCCGCTGCATCTAAATTTAGATTTTTAAATTTTTTTGGCTTTACTTTGAAATAAAAGAAACATAAATGTGACCTCTTAATTGCCAATTTTTCCAAATTAAGATTTATACATCATCTGAAAGCTGAATAAATAAGCTTTCCATCGACGTATGTTTTTTTATGACAATATTTGATCGAGATACAACTATTTGAAAAAAAATCTAAATATTGAGAAAATCGCCTTTAAAGTTGTCCAAATGAATTCTTAGCAATGCATATTACTAATCAAAAATGAATTTGATATATTTATAGTAGAAAAATTACAAAATATCTTCATGGAACATGATCTTTACCTAATGTCCTAATGATTTTTGGCATAAAAGAAAAATCTATCATTTTGACTCATACAATGTTTTTTCGGCTATTGCTACAAATATACCCCAGCGATTTAAGACTGGTCTTGAGAGAGCTGGAAAACAAAAACACGCTAGCACTCCAACTCTACTTGTCTTTCCTCCGAAACATGTTTCTAATCATCTCGGAGTATTTACTTTCTGTGCAAAGAGCTTCCTTTGGAAAAGGACGAAAGAGCATGAAAATGTCGTGACAGACACAGAGAGGAATCAAAATGAAGGGATTGAGAGTCTTAAGAGTGATAACAGCTTCATCACTGTCTCTCACATTCATTGCATAAGCAGATAGTTCTCACAGCTCTGCAATTACTGCTTCAGCTGCACAATTACTGCTAGAAACAACAGCTGCCATCATCCACCGCAAAAACACCGATGATTGCACACACAAACATGTGAGAGATAACGATAGAGATGAAGTTGCATGAATATTTAAACGTAAAGGCATAAACCAATGCTTTAATCTCAAGGTCATCACAGGTTAATTTGTAAATAATAATAAATAAATAAATAATCAGATTACTATTATAGCTCTTTGTCTCCATCTTGTGGATAATTTCTAAAAGCAGCAGCAGCAAAATAAATAAATAAATTAAATCATTAAATAAATAAATAAAATGTGCCATTATAAAATAAAATATTACAAAATATAGCCTGACATTTTTTTTAGTTCGGAGCCTTCCTCATTTCTGACTTTGACATGGATTTACAGCAGCAGGATTATCGGTAGCATAATTCCTGAAATACTCAATACCGTCAGTAAAATGTTTGGATCAGTAATTGTAGCTATTTGTTGTGTCTGTGTAACCTTGTCAATGTAAACATGCAGCTCTGAATGCCTGGCCACCATTGAACCATTTGTGCAGTCAAAGAGGCAGAAAATGACTCACTTTAATCAATAGTTCCACATTTTAAAACCGGTGACGCTGTGCACGAGCGCGGTCAGGGAGTGTCCGTGTGGAACAAGTACATTTCCAACAGCTCTGTTAACGGAGTAGGTCAGGGGTAGCATTAGATCCGATTCATTTTACTGATTCGGTTCGTTTTAGTGAACCGGTTCAAAACGGATTCTTTTGAGTAAAGTTTTCCTAGATTTGTGGATTTTAGCGGTTTTGTTTTTATGTATTCAAAATTATGTTAGTCCTTAAATACAGTGTGCGAGTTATACTTAAAAACTGAATAGTGGATAAATTGTGCCACAAGACTGGCATTTAATTTTAGCCGCGCAATCGGTTTGTCTCACGCAATTAAATTGTTTTAGCATAGTCAAACTTGTGATTTGTAAATTCACAATTACCTGGCATGTAATGTAATGACATGTTTTGTCGACCCAACGTGTATTCAAAAATTATCACATTTCTGCCGTCTAACTTTTCGAATCGGCTCAAATGAATCATTAAAAAGAATCAGTTCAAAAGAGTGATTCATCTGGAAACTGTGCATCACTATCTGAGAGTTTTCTCCTTTTGCACAGTCAGTCTCTCCATCCCAGATCCTGCCTCTGCTCGCGTTTCCACTCATTTACTGTTCAACGAAGGTAGGATTTTACTTAATTACCAATTTGATTTGCCACGCATGCAAAACGGCAGTGTTTGCGTTTTGGATTAATACAATAAGTATCTTGCTTATCTGCAGTCTCAGTAACGTTAGGACTCTGCTTTGTCCTGTTGTCTCAGCTCTGATGCCACGTCAGTGGGGAAAATTATAACGGGTTTAAACTAACCATGTTATTTATTTATTTTTTTTAGGTTTAATTATTTAAAAAACTTAATTTGACAGTTTAAATTGTGCTTTAAACCTCTTTACAAGAGTGTGGTCCCCAAGTGAGACCCATATTCAAAGGGCTTAAGCAGCTGGAAGGTGTGGCCGAGATAAAATAAGAGTTTAAATGGTCTTACATTTACATTTAATCATTTAGCAGACGCTTTTATCCAAAGCGACTTACAAATGAGAACAATAGAAGCAGTCAGGTCAACAAGAGAACAACAACAGTATACAAGTGCCATGACAAGTCTCAGTTAGTCTAATATAGAACGCATAGCCAGGTTTTTTTTTTTAATAAATGAAAAGACAAGAAAAGGAAAAGTGCTGGTATTAGTTGGTTAAGTGCAGGCGAAAAAGATGAGTCTCTAGACGTTTCTTGAAAATGAGCAAAGACTCAGCGGTACGAATTGAGATTGGGAGGTCATCCACCAGCTGGGCACAGTCCAGGAAAAGGACCGTGAGAGTGATTTTGAACTTCTTTGGGATGGCACCACAAGGCGTCGTTCACTTATTAGACGTCGTCTTACATATTATTATAAGACGTCGTCTTACATATTAACTTTATATATATATCAAAATAAATGAATATAGTTAAAATAATGAGAAGTTTTTTTCTTCTTCTATTTAATGTCCAGAGTATGAAAATATAAAAATATCTCTGTGCTTTTATTTACATGCATGCCAATGCAAGCTCTTCATATCCATCAATGTGTGCTTGTTTCTCTGCCCTATTTAGTGGTCAATAAAACCACAGAAGAACATGATGTTCAGATGTCTAAAAAATTAAACCATGCTGCTTCCCAAATTTCAGCATCATAACTCAGAATTTTATCCAACATAGTTTTTCAAGATTGAAGAGATCTATAAAGGCTTATTCAGTTGTTTTTGTTCTACATGTTCTGCTGGTGATGTTTTACATACAGTAAATATATGCAAAACACCCTGTACATGATACATATATGTTAACTTTCTCAAATTGTGACTAACATCTCTTGAATAAGTTGAGAATTACAAGTTGTAATTTTTTTAAAAATTTGTATTCTTTTGTCATTCCTGCTAAAGCAACTTCCTGTGGCATTCCTTTCCATTATGTGAGGTTTTATACTGTTTCCAAAACAGTAGTCTGTATCTGTAGACTGTTTCTACAATATCTGTAGTCCAGTTAATAGTCGGAAAACTTCACCATGAAAATTTTGTTCATGGCCCAGTGACAACCTATTACTTTGTTCTCCTAGTATTTTAGAAACTAGTTAGACTGGTGTGGTATAGCTACATAAAATTAGTTGTTTGTGTGAATTGGCTTTAATAACTGTGATGTATCTCTATTGCAAGGCGGCAGAATGGGAGCAAAGCTCAGTCAGAAGAAGAGTGAAGCAGAGACAGTAAGTCCAGCTGTAGAAGAGGGCTCACCTGTGGCTGAAAATGCAGAGCAGAAATCTTCTGAAGGTGAGGTTCAAGAAGATAGCATGCCTGCAGAAGAGAACACCGGTGGGCCTGGCTCTCCAAGCAGTGTTCTGCAGAGTCTTACACAAGCTGTAGGAGAAACGGTCAACGCAGTCACTGAACAGATTGCTGCACCGGTGGAAGATGTTGTAAACAAAGGTATTGAAGCAGTGGAGTCCGCACTGGCATCCGTCAGCCTGATTGAGAAGGAACCTGAACCTGAACAGAAGTCTGAACCTGTAGATCTCGCCGATTCTGATGTTCTCCAAGAACCCAGCCTCTTGGATGACCTGCTGAAATCTCCACTCTCAGAAGCCCTCATTTCTGGAGTCACTATGGTGAGTGAAGCCATGACCAGTGGGATGGTTGAAGACAAAATTAGCAGTCCTGCACCAGCTGAGAACAAGGATTTGTTGGAATGTCTGGACAAGGTGGAGATGCCCTCAGTGGACCCCCTGGACTGTAAACTGACCCATGAATTCACAATCCCTAACTCAGATCCATCATTCACTTTGGAAGATATGGGACAGAATGCAGTTGATGCAGTCAACTTTATATAAACCACTACACTCGCCTCTAGAAAATGGCGGCTGGAAGATCATTACGTGCAATTATGTCGTAACAATATTCAAGAAATTAATGAACTTTTTTTTTTATGAGGATGTAGTCATGAAACAGGGATGTTTATCATTCAGAATTGAATTGATGTAGCAAACTGGATGCAGAATTAGTTAGAAATAATTCAAATGAATTGAAGTTTAAAGAATTTCATAATCCTTTTTTTATCAGAAACATTGCCTTATTTGAAAGTTTGGACCACAGTTTAAAAAGCCTTGATGTTTGAAGATTATTATTAGTCAATGGAGCCAGTTCTTTCATTCTGAGTTTTACACAACCCTGTCATGAAAGTGACATGTAAAACCAGCCAACTCAGATATCTAATGAACATTCCTTATGCCTACCAATTATTGAAAAGCAGCAAACCAGCTGTCTTAATATCTTTTCTCGATGGTCTATTTTCTTCCAAGCTCTTGGTGATTGTGTATGAACCGTTCAGTCTCCCATTGGGGAAGAAGAAGAGAATGTACATTAAAACAATGATTGTAGTAAAGGAAAATAAAGACTGTAACACATCACAATAACATTGCTCCCCGATTTGTATTTTGTATTTAATCAAATATTGTTTGTGGAATGCATTCCTACAGTATCTTCTCAAACATCGGAGCAAAACATCAATATGTGAAAATAGCTTGATTCAACATTACTGCAATGCTTTTGGTGTTAGAAATAAAAATCAAAACACAGAAGTATACGAACAATCCCAAAACATGGGAGTTTCCTTGGGAAGATAACATGCACCATCTCCTTCAGTTTTCTCAGCAGAGCTTCTGGGGAGAGGGGCAACATTCTTTCCAGAGGAAAGGGGTCTCATGGGAGAGTTTTTTTTTCAGGTTAACTTTCTGGCTCTTTTCCCAAGAAACTTATAAACAAACATTTTTTAACTGAGTATTCTGTGCTGAACATGTATTAAAGTTTTGATGACATTTTTAGCTGCTTCCGTTTTTGGAATCTCAAGGAAATGCCATGCCTCATTATCCTTGTATAACAGAGCTTTGTGAACTTCAGCCATAAGAGGAATGAATTTAGATGACATAGCTCTAGGGAATCTACAGTTGCACAACAAGTAAACTTTATTCAAATATACACACAGTATGAACTCCCATGCAAATAAAGTGGATTTGACAGAAAACAAATAAATGGGTAACTGATACACATATCTTACGTTGGAGAAAAATATAACAACATTTTAAAACTAAATATTTTTTCCTTTTCTCTTTAGTGCAAATGAAGCTATTATCTAACACATCACCTCGTTGTACAGCAAAATAAGGGTACAAAAAACTCTAGGAATAAAAATATGCAATACATAAATCAACAAATAGTGATGGCTGAAAATGAGTTAAACTGGTGATGTTTTAGTTGTCTCCTGCCCCAGACAGATCCTTTGGCAAAGATTTGGCTTTCTGTCAGTAAAAGAGAAAAAAACCCAATCAAGATTCTGGACGATCAGTACTGGGGAAATGAAACAGGAAGCAAAAATATGATATGTTTTTTTCTTTCACAATACAAGGCTAGATTGCACGACACAGCCATGAAGGCACTGGCACGGCAATATCACTAACATCTGAAGGCGACGGACACATTCCATAGAGGCCACAGTTTCTTTAGCATTTCCTCTTAGTGAGATCATTCTTTCAGTCTAATATCGGGTTGTTTAATCATTACTATTCACTTTGAATCAGTACATGGGAGCACCTCATAAAAAATGGCTTTTTACCACAAAAAAATACGCTACTGTTCAAAAGTTTGGGGTCAGTAAGATTTTCTTAATCATCTCTTATGCTCAACAAGTCTGCAGAAATACAGTAAAAAAAAAAGTTATGACTTGTTTTCTATATTAATTATATAATTAAATTGTGAAATTTAGCACTCTTGCAGTTTCTCACCACTGTAATGTAAATCTTGGTTGAAGAGTGATTTTGATGTAAAATATTAAGTGAACATTTTGACAGCCTTTGTTAAATTTACTCACAAGATACAGTATTCAGAAAACTGATTTTCATCACTGTTGGTCATGTCATACCTGCATGTGTTGGTACTTCTTGGCCAGGTCTACATTGGTGCGTCCGGGCTGGAAGGGATACGTCCAGAGGATGGAGTTCCAGGAATGGCCAAACCTCTTCACACCAATTTTGAGGTACTGCAACTCATCAGCAGAAAAGTTCCGCCTGCGTCTGCCTGAAGACTAAAGCAGAAAACCTTCACAAATTAAAACATTTAGATAAAAATGGGGACTAAAGAGGATATGCATTATGTTTATGAGTGCACAAGTATGAAAGGTTCATAGTAAGTTTATCTTTAAAGTCGATGTGTACTGTAATAAACCTAGGCATTGGATGATTGCCTGTTCAATGAAAATATTAAAACAATATAGGATGTTTCAAGTTCAATGCAAGTTACGTTAGTGTGAAATCATGGTATATAATTCACCTAATACTAACAGTACCATACCAAAGTTTTCTTAAGACGGCTGTTATCCATGTTCTTTTTTATGCCTTGGCCTGAAAGAAAATTAAAAAAGAAAAATAGAGGAAGTGGAATTAATGAACCAAACCATACAAAAAGTGTCCCTGCTGGTAACAGCAATACAAATGGAGAGACTTGCACAGGCAGCAGGGAGGTTTATTGATCTTTAGAATGATTTAGTGGGGAGTCTGTGAAACTGAACACATAGTGCTGAACCCTGTACTAGTATCCTACTGAACAAATACACAGTGTTCTTTAGCAGGACTACAGCAGGACATTCCTCTCAGCATGAAAAGCATTCTTATAACCAGGATCTCTACTTTTATCAAATGTAAGGTGTAGTTTACAGATGTTTATTGTGGCACAGACATTATAAATTTTAAGGGAAAGAACACTTCTCTTACTGTATATTTCTCTCAGTCTTCTCAGGGGTGTGAGCCTAACACCTAAAGAGGGAAACACTGAGAATTAGAGAGCAGAAAAGACAAACCAAATGCACTAAAGATATCATGTGAAAATGTCCTGTTGTTAAAGATTAAAGAGGCTTTTAGATATTTCTATACAATTACTGGGACATAATACATCATACAATCTCAATTCCACAGACCATTTGTCACATACTGTTTGTATTTTAATCATCTATCTGAACAGAGTTCCTATAAAACAGAATATAAACTGATCATCAGACTTTGGATGTAATTTTAAATTCCCAACACTTTCCAAATATACATTGTTGCTTTGGACTGAAGTATTTGCAAAAGGAATAAATGTAAATCATAAGGGTGTGTTTGGTCATATACAGTACAATACAGTCACATTGTTCCATCAACAAACAAAAACCTTGCAAATGCAGTATGTGAATGTGTGTATTGTGTACACACTGAACTTGTTAAAGTGAAACAGTTTGTGTGCTTGTGTCTGGACATATCCTCAGTTCTAATAACTAGAGGTCAGAACACACAACTATAATCTACGCATCTTCCCTACACATATGCTCCAACCATCTTCCTATGTAACTGTCTTTCTCTAACACACACACACACACACACACACACACCATTCTCTATGATTAACTTGTTTCATCCAGGCATTAAAATATCTATAAAGTAATAAAAATACAAGTTCAAAATAATAATAATATAAAATAATTATTTTTTTTTTCAGTTGAAATGAAATAAAGCCAATTAATGCAATTAAAAAAGGTAATGTATCCATTAAGATAATCATAGAGTTATTCTTAATTTTGTTTGGTCAATTGCAGCACTGAACAGTAACATATAATGGCTGCCAAATAAAAAATGGCTACTTTTACATTAGCACCAATTAGAATTGCTTATTAGTGCCATATTTTGAGTAATAAAAATGGTTCCTGATCACCCTTTCCAGGTTTGATTATGGATAATGACTGGATGACACTGCATTACCCTTTACTTGACAATTATAGTGAGAACATCTCTAAAAAGTTCAGTAAGTCTTGAGGTTACAGGAAAAAAGCCACATCGGAACAACTGAACAGCACTCAAGAGACCACAACTCGGCAATAGAGGGAATGGAATGAGTGAGACTGAGTGGGAAAAGGAGGACAAAAGGAAAAAACTGAGCACAAAGATGGAAAGACATTTCTGCAACATAGACAAAAGTCAAAAGCACAGATGAGTCTTGTGTTACATAACTACCTTATTCACTAATACAACCTGGCTCTTTGCACGCAGATCCACCGTTTATCAAATATATGGGGCAGTTTGCAGATGTTTATAGTGGCACAGACATTATGAATGTTACTTCTCCCCTCACCTCTAAACTGAAATATTATCTGAGAGCTACAGTTCTCTTTTGTCCTGAAACAGAAAGAAAATGTATCTTACTGTATAATTCTCTCGGTCTTCTCAGGGGTGTGAGACTAACACCTGGAGAAAGAAACAGAGAATAAGAGAGCAGGAAACAAGCACCAAATGCACTAAAATTGCAAATATAGCATGTGAAGATAAGTATACTTCTATGCAATAACTGGGACTATTGTTATTGCATAAATATATATAAAAAAAATGTATACTGTTAAATTGCATCTTGATTCCAAAGACCATTTGTCACATACTGTTTGTATTCGAATCATCTATCTGAACAGAGTTTGTATAAAACAGAATGTAAAAGGATCATCAGACTTTGTATGTAATTTAAAATTCCCAATTCTTTCCCAATATGCTTTGTTGCTTTGGATGAAAGCATCTGCTAAATGAATAAATGTAAATCAATAGGGCGTGTTTGGTTCTCCAGGCCTTGTTCTATCAAAGCTGCTTTTAAACATTTGAGGTCGGAGCAATTCTTCAACACTCCCAAAGACATTCTGGAAGACTATGTCGACGCCATCTCTTACATTTGTCTGATGGTTGGTGACTCAGCCTGTGTTTTTCCCTCTGGCTCCTCTCTGTATCCTCACTAGTGCTCTTTCTGTTTTTGTCATGTGTGTGTGTTTGAGTGTGGCTAGTCCTCTTTAACTGCTGGCTTCTCCTAAATCGATCCTCAGCCTCTCGTAGCACCAGGTGAAAGTCACACTGAAACCTGCAGCTACGCAACACAGTGCCAAATGAACGACTGTCCATCTCATTCATATGTTTCACACAACCTGAGAGGGGGAAAAGGTGCGTGTGTGCACATGACAGCATGGAGGAAAGAAAAAACATGGAGAGTTCTGAACAACCAGAAAGTGGCAGTAATGCTTTTATTATCTAATGTGTTGTTTGTTTTTTTGTATTTATATAGACACACACCTGCACAGCGTAGATCCCTGGGTTTAGAGGCAGAGGGCGGCTTCAGAAACTTGTTAATTTCTCTGTCTAACAGCTCAGAGCACAGAGACATCTCATCTGAAAACAACAGAACAGCAAAGAACTTGATTACTAATAAAAAAGTTTGTAGGTGAAGAGAAATCAAAGGGTTTTCTGTGACTTAGCACAAAGCAAGCGTGATGTTTTAGTAGGATTTACCATCAGAGCGAGCGTGTGTGCAATGGTTCCTCTTCATGGGATCAGGATGTCTGAAAATATCTGGGCTGAAACCCAAGAAATATAAAACGAGAGAAATGTCACTCCCTCGAGTGGAAAAATTTACTGACTGTCTTGAAAAGTCATTGAAATGAAATGAATTATGTATATCGGAATTAAATGTGAACATTCTAATCCTTAATAAAACAACTAGGTATGAGAAAAGCAAGAATAACTCCAACTATACTATCACATTTGCAAAAAATCTATTTGTTAACTTTTTTTAGTGTATGATATATTTCTGAAAGGCGGTTATTTGAACTCTTTATACACCAAATTACATGTATTTTAACAGTGTTTATCTAGCAAACTGTAAAAGCAAAACATTCATTTTTTATTGTTAATGTTTACCCCTGTGTATCTCTGCCGCCCTCTATTGGCGTGCTGCAGTTCTGTAGAAGTTTGTTGCCATCATCATCTGAGTCTAGATTCATCTTCTTGAATCTCTTTGCCACTCTTTCAGACTGAATTTTCCTGTCCAATTCTCTCTTTTTCACATCTCCCTCCTGGGTGTCACTCCTCTCATCCTCTCTCATTAGTTCATGCTCTCTCTCGTTGCCCTTTTCACAGCTAGGGTCTTTGAAGTGAGTGACTTGGGAAGGATTCAAACACTCTTCAGTGCTGACACACCGCTACTTACAAACACAAAACTAACAATTAACACAAACATACTCTCTGTTGTTGCAACGGCTGTAAACCGATGCAGAATGCTTAACATTTACACATTACTATCTATTAATGTGTTTACATGTCATTCTCACCGAGTTCTCTTTGTTGTATGGTATTTCGTTTGTGTTTGGTCGTTCTATAGTTCCTGCAAGGGTTGTGTGTAGCTCCCCAAATACTCGATGGTAACCTTTGACCTTTCGCATCACAGAACCCTCCCACCATGCTTCATTACATTCCATAGATGAGGCCGACCTCTGATTGCTGCTCTGCTGGATTTCAGTGTCTTTTCCCCAAAGTTTCACACCAGTCTTAAAATCAAAATACAAAATTAGGCAAATAAAGGAAAGAGGAAGAACTTCAGAAGAAGTTCAGAAGACAGTGTTTACATCATCCAAACGAACCTAACGCCGACGTCAATCGAACCTGGGTGCACACCAAAAGCGTTAGTGTGAAAAGCACCCTAAAATATAATATACATTCACAAACAGAAAAACCTTTTTCTCCAGGAGCTGAAGTCTCTGGAGGATTTCTCCAGCAGACCGCCAGTGACTCTCCATGTCACTCTCCTCCTGTAGATCCATAGGTGACAGGCCTGTGCCTAGTGATTCAGCTGGGTGGAGAATTAAAATAAATCTCAAATCCTCATGTGCCAAAGTGTCAGTTTAACAGAAGCAGGACATTAAAAGAAGAGTGTTGTTACTAAGTGCTGTGATGTGGTGCACCTAAAATTAATAGCATATAGACTAGTACTCTCCTGAATAAATCTTTTATTTTTTTCTGGCTTTTTCATTAAAAAATGTATTTGCATTTTTATATCAAGAAAAGATTTGCCACTACTTATTGCACTGTGAACTTTGTTTCCTGCCAAAGACTCTTTTGAAATAATTTCTGCATACTACTACAACCATATATAGTGTGAATATGTACAAATATAAAAATAATTAACTCACTGATTCTCTTGCAGGTGTGCAGTACAAACATGGCTGCCTTTCTAACTTCTTCATCACTAGCTTCAGTGAGCAGTGCAATCATAATAGACAAACCTCCTGCTGACAACAACTGAGACTGATGCTCTACTGCACAGACAGGGAACAGACTAATTACAATAATATACAAGATGTTCATTTCCCAAAGGAAACACCAGTGCTTCAGAGGCAGCAAAACAGTACGAGGTACTTTACACTTGCACTGTAAAAAAGATTTTGGTGAAACAGATGCATGAAATCATACTCATGTAAGAAAGAAGACCAATTGGAACTCATATACAAGTACAAAAATTCTAATTTAAATTTAGTATATTATTTTAAATCTCTTTAAACCACATTTATTAAAATATCTACAATACAAAATTGGAATGGGACCTGTAGCTTAAAAGGTTAGTTCAGCCAAATATAAAAATTATGTCATTAATGACTCACCCTCATGTTGTTCCAAACCCGTAAGACCTCCGTTTATCTTTGGAACACAGTTTAAGATATTTTAGATTTAGTCCGAGAGCTCTCAGTCCCTCCATTGAAGCTGTGTGAATGGTCTACTGTCCATGTCCAGAAAGGTAAGAAAAACATCATCAAAGTAGTCCATGTGACATCAGAGGGTCAGTTAGAATCCTTTGAAGCATCGGAAATACATTTTGGTCCAAAAATAGCAAAAACTACGACTTAATTCAGCATTGTCTTCTCTTCCATTAGAGCCCTGCACGGGCCTCAAATCTAGGCCCGAGCCCGGCCCTGGCCCGAGACGCTCAGGCCCTAGGCCGACCCGTGTCCGACAGCTCATCAGAATTATTAGCACGAGTCCGACACGAGCCCGTGTTTTTATTTATTTATTTTATTACACAGCAGAAGCCTGCCCTATTTGCAACAATTAAAAAAGGGGTCAGTTTTGTTTTATGTTTCTTTTCATTTCTTTATCAAGTTAATTTAGAAAAATGTTTGGAGCATTTTTTTTAAAATGAAGATTTACGTTAATCAGCCGAGCCGACAGCGAGTAGCCTAAAACATATTTAATCAATTAAGCCTCTCAAATTAACGCTAATACTTTACTTGGCTACAATAAAATCCATAGATATAAAACACTTCAAGCATATCACACAGACAGTTAGTTTAATATATGTTTATTTATTAAACCACAGTGAGTAAAATTAAAAAAAAAAAAAAAATACTGAGGCAGGCTCGCAACAGCGCTCGCAAACGAAATGAGAAATAGTCTACAATCTAAACAAATTAAATTAATTAAAAACAAACTTGCAGGTTATGCAAGTTTACCTCAAAAATGCACCACAGAACATTCTTTTTCCCATTAGTTTCCAACAGTTAAACGAAAATAAAGTCCAGTCAAATGAAAAGTTAGAATAGTCTCTTACAGAGCATCGTGGAGAAAAGAATAGCATCCAGAGTGGAAGGTTTTAACCCAGTCCTCCTCTCTCAGGACACTAAACACAGTGCGAGCCAGTCTTGACAGTTGCGGTAGCAGGGTCTCGTGCTGTTTCCACCATAGCAGCACATCAAGTCCATCACCTTCCATGTTGTGATTGAGGCGCATGTATTGCTGTACTTCATCGTCGTCATCCTCGTCCTGCTCCACAATGTTTTCAAACTCGGCCAGCGCTCTCTTCTTTCCTGCGTGGCCCGCAACAACAGGTGCAGACACAGAAATGCTCGCCGCTGCATGAATCATCATTTTATTATTATTAGTTGGCCAACTAGGCTATGATAAATACATTAATTTAGAGGCCTATAATAGCTACTACTACAATAAGTGGATATAAGTGAAGTATAATCGTGGGTCGCGCTGACGGAAAAGCGTGCGTGCGTGAGACTGTCATGTCAGTAGCCTATGTCATTATAATTATAACGGGTTGAATTATCAGATTATGAAAGTTATGAGGTTATGAAATGTCTATGTTTGTTTTTCTATCATCGACGTCAACTTCTCATTTTTTTTTATTAATGTCTAAAAATATAAATAGAAGGATAACCCAAAAAAGGCCCGAGGCCCGGCCCGCATGTGAGCTATAACGTGACAATTTGCCCCGAAGCCCGGCCCTAGGGGCATAAATAAGTCGGGGCCCGTCGGGCTCGGGCTGAAATGCAGGGCTTTACCTTCCATATCTGTTGTGAGAGAGAGTTCAAAACAAAGCAGTTTGTGATATCCGGAACAAGTCAGTCTGTTTTCATTATCTGGCTCGGATCAGTGTTCATCTTCAGTTCTCTCTTCACTGCAGTTCAGTCAGTGTACTGTTTGAGTACATTAAGTCATTTGTGGATTAATGCGTATTGGAGATGAGAACCGTTTAAAATGATTCAGTTTGATTTGGTAAACTGGTTCAAAAAGATCTGGTTACATTGAATGATTCGTTCGCTAACTGGGTATCACAAACTGCTTTGTTTTGAACTCTCTCACACAACAGATATGGAAGAGAAGACAATGCTGAATTAAGTCGTAGTTTTTGCTATTTTTGGACCAAAATGTATTTTCGCTGCTTCAAAGTATTCTAACTGACCCCCTGATGTCACATGGACTACTTTGATGATGTTTTTCTTACCTTTCTGGACATGGACAGTATACCGTTCACACAGCTTCAATGGAGGGACTGAAAGCTCTCGGACTAAATCTTAAATATCTTAAACTGTGTTCCGAAGATAAACGGAGGTCTTACAGGTTTGGAACAACATAAGGGTAAGTTATTAATGGCATAATTTTAATATTTGGCTGAACTAACCCTTTAAGTGCATTGGACTAAATAACAGAAAATTAATAAGAAAAAAAGTAGCAGGAATTTGTATCTAGAACATAATCATTTTTAGAGCAAATGTATTGTATATTTACTACCATCTGGTACCCACACACTCACCACAGGCATCCGTGAGGTGTCCAATTGTCAAAACCACAGCAAGCTGGTCTTGTGGGTCAAGGTTTGGGCTGGACAACAGACACAACAGCCCTGGAATGACCCTCAGCTTTGATAAAGAAGATACTAACTGCTCTGAAACAGGAAGACAAAAGAAATGGAGAATCCAATACAACCAAGTAGTTCTCTTGGAGTGTGTGTGCATGTGTCTTACCATTGTTAGAGATGCAGGCAGAGAGTGTTTTAGTGATTACTGTAGCCATCTTACAAGCAGGAGCACTGTGTGCTGACTGGGACAACACTCTGGTAAGACTGTCTGAGAGTGAATCCAGGCCTCCCACTGACACAAAATACTCCTGAGCACAAGCTGAAAAGCACATATTTACATGAGAGCACTCAATGTGGCATTATATGTTAGTTTGTTCTGAAGTTGTGTGTGCTCACGATTGTTTGCAACAGTCATGCCAATAAATGAGCATATAGGCTGAGCCAGCTCTGCCCTGGGCAATGCCACTTCCTGCAGCCAGGTCTTCACCAGGGGAAACACATACATGCATGCATTCTGATTCTCCTCTGTCAAAAACAATGCATTGGAAGATTTTTCAACTGTTTATTTGCATGTGTGGAAATAAAAATGTTTCTCTCAATATCATTCTGAACAGACATACAGGGTTTAGTGATGGTAAAGGGGTAGAGAAGGGATGGAGAACAGAAACATACCATTTTGAGGGTTGTTGACAGAGCCGCAGAGAGCACTAGACACAGTGGCCCACAACTGCAGCTGCTCATGAGATGCGTTAAGATCTGGAAAACTCTGCCTGAAAAGTGGCAAAAGAAAGAAAGTGTGTTTAAGTGAACTTCCAGATTTTTATCTGGATTTTTGTGATTCACTTCAACAAAACACCAGACATCGAGTTTTACATGTTCCCCTTCTTCACCAAGTAGGGGAGCATATTATATTTTTAGTTTTTTCTAAATGATTTCATTTATCAAGGATATTGTCTGTGGTAGGTTTTACAAGAAAATTCTATTCAAGTTTTTCTAGTTCAAAATCTCATGTTTAATTCAATACTTCGATATGAAATGTGCTTTTCAGTGTTCCAAACCAGTGTTACTTTCTTTCTTCTGTGGAACAGTGAAAAGTCACTGAGGTCTAATATTGGCCAAATGGTTGTTATTATATAAAGAAAAACAGTTTTAAAATTATTAAGAAACATCACACAGAAGAAAAAAGTCATACAGAACAACTAATGACAGAATTTTCTGTTTTTGGCTAAACAATCCTTACCAGAATAAGAATATTTTAGACAATCCATTTTTCCATAAAACAGGTTTGAAAATTATGTGATCTTTTAACTAAAAACTGTAGTCTATCCCTTACAGCCTTGTTTTAAAGGATAAAAATAAAGCCAGAATAACTATGCATACCTGAACAAACTGAACTTTATGCGCGTACCTGAACAAATTGAGCAAGGTTTCGATACACCTGGAGGTCTTAGCAAGAGTCTGTCCAGATCCTGGAACAGAAAACATACATAAACAATTTGATTGTGAATTGCCAACCTGTTCTTCCCCCACAAACTCTGCAAAAGCACAGTATTAGCACATGAATGGTCTCATTGGACTAAAGTTTTATGGTAAACCTAACTGTTGTTGGCAACCAATACAGACAGCATGTACACCGCAACTCTTTTTTCTGTCAGAGGCATTTTCTCTTCCAGATGCTGTGCTAAGTCACGAAACGTCTCCTCTCTGCACAGTGACTGTTTACAGCTCTCTGCAAAGAAAGAATATGTATAAAGTTAAAGGTTACATTTCAAATATTAACTATTTAACAACACAATTATAAAACCACATGCATATATAATGTAAACTGCAAACACACCATGTAATTCAGCCAAGGATGCAAGTGTAAAGAGAGCAGTCTCTTTAACCTGAGAGAAAGTGCTGGACTTTGACAGGTTATAGATGAAGGAAATTCCTCCAATCTCTCTGAAGAACTCCACATACTGACCTAATACACAAAGAACACTGATCATTAAAGACAATCAAAAGGGTCATTAAAGCTAAATATTTTTTTAGGTTTGTATGAGACAATGTCAAATGAGTATGTTCTGAGCTTTAAATCAGACCGTTCTGTTTGCAGATTGAGATGATAGTGAGAAGAGCTTGTTTCTGTGATCCAGGCCATTTCATCTGGTATTTCAGACATTCAAGTAACAGACGCAAATCTGTCTTGGTAGCTGAAAACGTGAAGACTGTTAAGTCCTTTAGCTTGGAAAGCAAAATATGTACTTGAATCTGTTCAACAGATGGGTATTGTGCGATAAAACACAAAATAATATGAATACATGTTATGTTTCTACTTAAGACCAGGTACATTTGAACAGAACACAAACCAGAGAAAGACTTGACGTCATAATATCATGGAAAAAATGACATCATGATAACAGTCGTCATTAAAGACTGTGGATAACAGTTTACAGTTCAGTTTTGCACATCTTAAAGTTTCAAGATATTTAAAGATGCTTAAGAAAAAAGTTATGTAACGTTAATAACATTTTTTATGATATAAGTTAAGTTTATATGGTTACCAAAAATAAACTAACGTTACACATTCTGTTAAGATAAAATGCTCACCTTCCATTTTTTATTGTTGTACGTTACTCATTAAACCATCCTTTCCACCAACACTATATCCAAAGTGTTACTATATCCTGCAAAAAAGATAACTAATATTGTTAGAATATGGCAACGTAACGTCAACAAATAACGTTAACAACTAAGTTAACAAATATTTCTTCAAATTCGCGGAACGTAACCATATTTACCTTCCTGACTTAATTTGGTTATTTTTACCTTATATCCACGACCCAATCCTAATTTTTTACAGAATTAATAAAAAAAATGGTTGAGGAGGCCAGAATCGTTGACACGATAGACCAACGACATTTCAACGAAAGAGCCTCATAATCCCGCTCCGCTCGTGCCGCTTTTTTGAATCACATGACGTGAGCATAATATGGAAAGACTGCATAGTTAATTAAATAAATTAATTAGTCATTAAGTAATTTATATTATTACGTTTTTAATATGTATGTATAATATATTATAAATGATTTAATTACTAATGAATTGCGTTTTTATATTACATTTCTATCTGAATGTTGGGTACACACGACACTGTAGGGGGCGCTCTGAGCTCAATGTTTGTAACCTGCTACGATGGAAATGAAAAGCAGAAGAAGATCATTCAGCGAGCTGGGCCAGGTATGTGTCTGTTTGACTCGGCGTTTACTTATATTAAAGCTGCTATTTGAAGGAAGTTATTATACAGATAATTCCAGAATATGTGTTCAGTTACACAAATTAGTAGAGAAACATCACAAAATATGAAAATTAACTATTACATTTGCCAATTATCACGAAAGCCATGTTAGCTTGTAAAGCCTTGTAAAGCTAGCACGTTTTACACTAAAACCATGAAGTAAACAGTGTTTATACGAATATAGATTTATGTCTTACCCCGAAAGACACGAGAAAGCCTTGATGTTGTATTTATTACATTGCAAAGGAGGCTAGATTTATACTTTGAAGATTTTGCATTATTTATCATAATTTTAACATTTAATAAGTGTTACTGGTTATATTACTGACGTGAGGCTGCTAAACACAACTATTTCGGCAGCTTTTAAGCGGCACGATGTCCGTTTTCTGTGATTAGATCAATTTAATACTGCCTGTTATTAAATATTGTGATTTCACATTGTGTTTTTCCAGATGCTGGAGTGTAGACTGCATTGATCACTGCATCCAGGCAGTAATGTCTGGCTATTTGCGTCCAGGGCTTCTCCTTTACACTGGTGGAAGACATCTGACCAGTTTCTTTGCACCCAGCCACTATGTTTTATCAGATACGCGGTGGAAAACCTGCCCGCTCCCTTATCAAGCCCGGAACTTCTCCTCCCGTCGTGGTCGATCAGAAGGAAGCTCAGGACAGGACGGCGAAAACACACTGCGTGCTCCAATACGTGAAATGGACTTCCAGCTGAGCCGGCTGCAGATCAATGCAGTTCTGTGCGCTAATGAGCAATCCGTTAGTATTCCAGAGTTTGATGGCCGTGGTGGTCCCAGTCCAGTGCTCAGGTTTGAAAGCAACCAGCTTTCAGCCAACACTCCGCTAGAGGACCGACGCAGCAGCACAAGCTGCCTCCAGACCCGTGGCATGCTTTTTGGCATATTCGATGGACACGGCGGACATGCATGCGCTCAAGTGGTCAGCGAGCGTCTGCCTTATTACATAGCTGTATCGATGATGTCAGAGTCCGTCCTGGAGGATCTAGAGGCCGCCATGGAGACCTTACGACCCGTGCCGCCCATTCTACAGTGGTACAAGCACCATAACGACTACAACTACAGGGAATCAGCAACCCTCTACATTGATCATTTGCGTGTTTACTGGCAGGAGCTTCTGGCGAGTGAAGAACACGGTGATGGCATGCGTCCGGTGGATGCTCTCAGCTATGCTTTCCAGCGACTGGACACAGATCTTTCTCTTGAGGCACAGGTGCCGCTCGCAAATGACCTGATGCGGAACACGGCCATCCAGGCCGCCTTCGCTGGCTGCACGGCTTGTGTGGCTTACGTTGGACCAGAAGGTGTGCATGTTGCAAATGCAGGAGACTGTCGGGCAGTTTTGGGTGTCCAGGAGCATGATGGGAGCTGGAGTGCTTTGCCGCTCACACAAGACCACAACGCTGCCAATGTAGCCGAGGTAGAGCGGGTATTGCAGCAGCACCCGGCTAGTGAACGGCCAACCATAATCGTAGACGACAGGCTGCTCGGGGTCCTGATGCCGTTGCGCGCGTTTGGAGACGTTCGATTCAAATGGCGTCGTGAGCTCCAGCAGAGTGTTCTAGAGAATGGAGACTCTGATTTAGAAGCACTAAATCTTTACCAATACGCTCCACCTAATTATCTCACCCCACCTTATTTAGAGGCAACACCAGAAGTCACCTACCACCGGCTTCGACCGCAGGACCGGTTTTTGATTTTGGCCTCTGATGGCCTGTGGGACGAGATGACCAATGATGAGGCGGTGAGGCTTGTGGCAGAACATCTGACTGGTATTCATCTGCAAGCTCCAGTTTCAGCCAGAAAGCTCAACTTGGGACAAATGCACCAGCTGCTGCTGCAGCGACGGGCCAGAGCAACACCTGCTTTGGATTTGAATGGAGCCACGCATTTGATTCGTCATGCACTGGGCACAAATGAGTATGGAGAGATGGACCAGGAGAGACTGGCAACCATGCTGGCTCTGCCTAGTGATTTAGCACGCATGTACCGAGATGACATCACTGTCACAGTGATTTATTTTAACCAGAACTTTAGCAAAACTACTAACTAATAAAGCACACAATTTTTAAAGGTTCATATATATCAGATTATATTTGAAGGATTGTTTTCAGCTGTGAATTTTTCAATGCTTTTTTAAAATGTGTTTTTCTTGTTCCTTATTGTCTTTTATATTGTTGTGTACACTTAAAAATGCCTACAGATGACTTTAGTTTGAGTTCGCAAGCGATGCTTGCATTTCATTTAGGAGAATGTTAATGCAAACAATGAGTAGAATTCATAATGGGTGATTCACTTTAAATTTTTTGTAAAGTGAAGGTAAAGTCTTATGTTCATTTAGTTCTTTCAGCAGCAGATACAACTAACATGCAAATTAAAAAACATCTCTATAATTAAGGCCAGTTATTTTTTCAGCTTCTTGCAAATACCTTGCACCTTTTACGTCTCTGGTGGGTATAGAACTGTTCTTGTGCTTTGGCCATTTTGTTGAAATGGTTAATGTCTACATGTCTTTTATCATAGTTCTGTTGGGTTTGTCCAGGATCTGTAGTCATCTGAGTATGTGTTTTTTATTTTATTTACATCACTAGGATTATAATAAGGATAAATATTCTATTTCTAATTTATTCTGTATATGTTCCATAAGACCTAAACTTTACTTGCATTAAATTTAATTTGTTGTGCAGCCTGAGATTTTCATGAATGTAGTACTCTATCATTTCTGCTGTATGTTATTTGTTTCTCTGCTTGTGCAATGAAGACATTTTCACTTTGCACTTTGTAGTGATTCCAGGTGTGTCAAACTACTACAGTGAGTTACAAAAATACTTATCAATGATTAAACTGATATTATTTGCAGTGCAAAGTATGAAGGTCAGTTTTATTGAAGGCTGTATTATAAATTGCATTTTACAGTAACGTTACATCAACTCGCAAGTACATTTCAAAATAATAATAGTAAACAATGTTTTCCTTTTTTACATTTCTGTTATTTGTGTCTATATTCTTACTATTTGTTCTGGTCTAATGTGACTGACAAACCTCAGAAACAATCTTTTGGAAATTTGGGAACAAAATAATATATTCACTGCAGAATTTTTTATTTTGTCTTCATATATCTATGATGTCCATTATAATCTGCCTCTTTGGTTATAAAAAATGTTTAATACAAATGATCTTAATTAGAATCAGAAGAGCCTTTATTACCAAGTATGTTTACACACACAATGAATTTGACTTGACAGGAGCTTCCAGTGTAGAAGAAAGTACAACATAGCGCAGACATACATAGGAATAACACAGTAGGGATGTAATTTAACAATAATAAAAAAAAGGAATCAAAAATTTAATTTGTTGATATTTCAGAATGCCACAAAGAAAGAAGC
This sequence comes from Carassius carassius, assembly GCF_963082965.1. Lineage (NCBI taxonomy): Eukaryota > Metazoa > Chordata > Actinopteri > Cypriniformes > Cyprinidae > Carassius > Carassius carassius. The sequence goes on from NC_081777.1 coordinate 28,601,862, forward strand.
AACAGACAATTTGGAATCACATTGTAGTCTCTAAACAAGTAAATGTTATGCCTTCCTATAAAAACAACAAGGTTATTAAACAAAATTATGCAAATTTATAACTTAAAAGGATTCATATCAATTTCATTGCCTGATCTGAATTCTGTCACATTTGTAGTCGTGTAGAAAAGTTATTTGCTTTCTTATGAGAATGTGGATTTTACATTTATTCATTTGGCAGCCGCTTTTATCCAAAGCGACTTACATTTGAGGAATACAAGAAGCAATTTACCATAAGATAAGGATAATAAGAGAACAGAAAAATAAAAGGAATAGATTTTTTTTTAATCACTTAGATGCTCACGGAAAAGTTAACGGATTTTGCTTCAGTTGGTTGCTTAAATGTATCCGTTACACAACATCTAAAGACAAAACAGGTAAGTATTATTGTTTAAATGTATGTAAATAATCTCTATTTTTATAACGCTGTCAGCCCACTGGAGGGCTCTGGAGAACTTGACATAAGATAATTCTTTGCGCGTGCGCGGGGCGCCCGCGGAAATTCAAAAGCTCGAGCTCAGCTGACAGTCACAGACGTTTGAAAAGTCCACAAACTGACACGGTTATTTTACTGAGGTAAGAAAGATATATTTTAACACTTAAACCGACAAAAAGGACTTAACATATTTAAAAGAATGCCATACAATTTTAATCTCTACGATTCCGACCACTTTAGATTTCGTAATCTGTTTTGTTTATCAATGACTGCTAACGTAACTTAGCTAACTAGCAGCGCTTTGGCCTCACTGTCTTGGTAACGTCATGTGAATAACTATATACGTTATTTAAATGAAAAAATATCCTCGACGTATCAAAATAAAGACGTTGATATGAACATTTGGATTTGAAATGAACCCATATAAATTGTTCTACAGGACTGTGTAAACTAAGTTAGTAACACGTCTGTATATAACAATTTTAATTCAAAGTCAGTAACGTTACCTATACGTAACCATAATCTTGATTTATGACTTAATTAAACATAATTTCGTTGAATTTAAAGCTGTGTTTCTGCTGACAGGTTTTAAGATGGAAAATCAAAAGAGACCGAGAGATCCACTGGAGGAAAACACTTCAGCCTCTAATGGTAGGACTGTGTTTTCATCTGTCACCGCCCTTACTCTTCAAACATACAATCCATTTCGGAGTATAGTTATTTGTCAATTGTTGTAATGTATAAGATATGTCAGCTACATTTGGAACTGAGCTTTATTTTGCATATATACTGTTTAAGATTATATGTCATTGTCAGTTTAACCATTAATGCCACATCAAGATATCAGTGTGAGTTATAAGTTACAAAATGTTTTGCAGAACTTGAAAATCTGTTGAAGAAAAGGCGGTTGGCAGCAGGGGGAGAGGAGAACCTGGACCCCAAGAAATCCCCTGCCAGGACACGCTTGAGATTGGCAGAGCTGGAGGTGAAACCAGACACTCCTGCCATATCCTCCATCCGCTCCAGAGTCCAGCAACTCAGCCAGAGACGAGATGGTAGGAATTCAAATTTATCCTTTGTAAAATCACTCTGGCAATTCAAGTATATTTTAAACTTTTATTTATTAATTTTTTTTGTGCTATTTTTCATCCAACCCCATGTCTTAAAGTTGATTTTCTAGTACATTTCAAATTAGTTTTGCTTAAGGTTTTATACTTTTTTTTTTAATATGTAGATTTATGAAGTTAAACTGGTACACAATGTTTCCTGATAGTAAACGATGTTAGTATTGTTGATACTAAACTTTTAGCATTGTTGTTATGTCTATGTTGTTACTGTTTGTTTGTTTTTTGTCTGGTTTGAGTCACAACCGTTTCTTTTTTGAATATTTAGTAATGTACACTATTTTCACTGCATTTCTCTGCTTTTGTTCTTTACTGATGTCCATTATAATCAGTCTCTCTGATTATTAAATGTTGCTTAACTCAAATGATCTTGTTACTATTTCGGAGCAGCATAAAAAAAGAAGCAACCACTGCCATATTTGTTGTCACTGGACATGGAAATATGTTCGTGATGCCCATTTGTTATAGCAAGCCTACTACATATACCATTAAATATATGTAACAATGTAAGCATATTTAATGTATCTGTTAATAACACAGTTCTAAAACTTTAGAATTTGATTTTGGTTTTGTATAATCTAGTATTGTAATACTATTCTTCTTCTTCTTCTTATTATTATTATTATTATGCATTTTGTATTTTGCGTGGAGGCTACATGAAATATTTGTACATTTAAAATGTAATTTGTCCCAATGCATGGCTATTTAAGGGAACTTCAAAAAAGACAAACTTGTGAAAAACCAATTAAATCATCTACAATATGCACTTTTCCTAATATGTAAATTTGAATATAAAACAGGGTTCCCACCCTTCTTGAAAGTACTTGAATTTCAGACCTATGGATTCAAGGCCTGGAAAGTACTTGAAAACTAACATAGGTCCTTGAAAGTGCTTGAATTAAATTTGAAATCAGTTTTGTTTATGCTGCTATTTTTAAAATTGTCCAATATGTGCTTCTGTCAAAAACAACTAAACACGGGGGTTATCTGTTTGATCTCTGACGCTATCGTGCGCAGCATCTAAAAAAATTAATTAAAACAGCTCAACACCGCTTTAACTTGGCACGAAGTTCTGGAAAAACTGTGCCCAGATCTTTTTCCATCCCTTCTCCCGTCTAGTCTAAAACCGTGACGGTGACGACTGTCACTTTATGTTCAAAAATCTATTGCACGAATCGATTGGACCAACCAACACAAGTTTCGAAAACGAAAATAGGAAATTGATTTTAACTACCTTCTCTCGGAGCGCGTCCAGGTTTTTTTTTTCTTTTTTTTAAACGGGCGTCACAGAGCAACTGCAGCTTGGGCACCCCTTAGTTTTCTATTGAGCCAGGACACACACGCAAAACTGCAAATAATACTTCTGCACAATGTTTCTCTTTTTACAACAGAAATGTGAATTCAGCCGGTATTCAGTCTCATACAATTTCGGGCTTGAATCGCCTAGGGCTGTCAAAATAGCTGAAAAACTAAATTCGACTAAATTCAGTGAGCAGCTATCAATATGCAGGGTATTTAAATAGTGGGGGGTTTTACCCTAATGGCTAGATTTGCGTCCCGCAGTAACCCAATCCCAAAGTCTAGCGCAATAACCTATGGAGAATCAGTGATAATTAGGCTATCAGTCTCAATGCAGGGAAAGTGCAAATTCAATGGGATTTACAATAAAAAGAGATTTACAAAAAATTTTGACACGTCTCCATAATTTCACATTTAACAGCTTTTTATTAAAAAAGAAAAGCTGACACAAATTCATTATTAATTTAAAAACTCTTTAAAAACCAATGTAATGCATTTTTTTATCAATATTTCAGAAACTGCATTTGAGTATTACCAGTATTGAATTTAATGGATTTCATTATGCAGGGCACGTGGGGGACATGTCACCCCACTTTATATCACAGAAATTTGTCCCCTGCACTTTCTCTTCTGTTCACCAGGCCTGCATTTATTTGATCCAAGGTACAGTAAAACAGTTCAATTTTGAAACATTTTTACTAGCCTATTTAAAATAACTTTTCTATTTGAATATATTTCCAAATGTAATTTGAGATTTTAAAGTTGAATTCTTAGCATCATTACTCCAGTCACACGATCCTTCAGAAATAATTCTGATATTCTGATTTGCTGCTAAAAAACACTTATGATAATGTTGAAAACAGTGGAGTAGAAATTTTTTCAGGTTTCTTTGATGAATAGAAAATTCAGAAGAACAGCATTTATCTGAAATAGAAATCTTTTGTAAAATTATGTCTTTATCATCACTTTTGTTCAATTTAAAGAATAGTTTCTAAATAGAAGTATTAATTTCTATAATTTATTTTCCAAAAACTGACAAAAAAATAGACTTTTAAATGGTATAAGCTTTTGAATGGTATAGGGTATAATGTTGCGAAAGCTTTTTGTTTCACATAAATGCTGATTTTTGGATCCTTCTATTCATCAAAGAATACTGAAAAATGTACTCATCTGTTTTAAATATTGATGATCAGCAAATCATCATATTAGAATGATTTCTGAAGGATGTGACACTGAAGACTGGAGTAATGATGCTGAAAATTCTGCTTTGATCACAGGAATAAATTACTTTTTACAATAAATTCAAATAGAAAACAAGTTATTTTAAATAGTAGCCTACAAATATTTCACAATTGCTTTTGCTGTACTTTGGATCAAATAAATGCAGGCTTGGTGAGCAGAAGATACTTCTTTAAAAACATTAAAAATCTTATATTAAAAAACTATAGACTGGTAGGCTATATTGATTACAGAAATGTTATATTGTAATGTTTTATATTATTTTGTAATGTTCTGTGTGTGTGTGTGTGTGTGTGTGTGTGTGTGTGTGTGTAATTTCTGTCCCCCTCACTTCTGAAAAGATGGCTATGCCCCTGCACGTCTCTATTGAGTGAATGTGCAAATGTTTAATGTTAACAGGTTTTCTATGTTATTAAAAGATTTAACAACTTTTTATTAAAAAAGAAAAGCTGGGACAAATTCATTCTTAATTTAAAAACTCTTTAAAAACCACTGTAATGCGTTTTTTTTTTTTTATCAATATTTCAGAAGCTGCATTTGAATATTACCAGTATTGAATTTAATGGATTGTCTAAAATGGTTTAATTTTATAAAACCTACATATTCAAAACATCATTATTACTCTGACATTTCTTTATGTAAATATTAAGTGTAAGTGAAATGGTAAGTACAGTAAGGACTTTAATGATGTTATGTGCTGGGGGTGTGAATTTCAAAGGTGCTTGATTTAATAAAATAGTGCTTTAAAAAGTCCTTGAAAGTCCTTGAATCTGATGTTCATGAAAGAGTGGGAACTCTGTAAAATAACTACTATTCATTCTTTCATATTGCACTTTTACATTTAAGGGTGGAGAGAGAGTTTTTCTTTTTTTCTTCTTCTTTTTTTTTAAATAAGCATGTTTATGTAATGTAATCATATACCCAGAGTTTAGGAATGAATAGTCTTGTTTCTGTGTGATCAGTTGGGACTGGCTTAGTCCAGCGCTGTCTGTCTGACCCCGGGTCCGAGGGATGCACCAGCAGCATGTCCTCGCAGATCTGTCGCATAGGTGAGAATTTACTTGCACAAAGACTTCACAACTGCTAATTCTTTCACTGCATTCTTTATTAAGGTTTGAATTGCGGCAAGCTGAATGTGTATTGTATGGTAGGTGAGGGAGAGTTTAGCTCTCGCCAGCAGCGCTTCAAAGCTCCAACACCACTGAACAGCCCCAGTCGCTCCACCCCCTGCACACTCAATCTCTCCAGCTTTGTGCATGGCATTCAAAAGCAGCTGAACACTGCAGTGACACCCAGCAGTAAAGAGGCCTCCCGTATTCGCCAGGTAGATCTGTCCCACCCATCTGACCTTTTTTTCGAACTGTATCTGGAACAAAGAGAAGGATACGTTTTGTTACTAAATCTCGTCTCACTGTCTCAAATGCAGGCACGTGAGAATGAGTTAAGTCAGTTGAAGGTTCAGCCAGTGGCAGAAAACATGTGGTTGAAGAGGAGTCTGTCTGACTCCTCCCTCACTGAGGTGAGCCAATCAGGTTAAGTTTGTCTGCTTATTTTGCATTTGTCTGTTTGTTTTTTGTTGAGCATTTAGAAGTTTAGTCTCAAAGTAAATAATCCTCATTTTCTCAGAGGGCATCTCCATCCACATCCTCTCCCTGGGTTTACAGGAAAAATCGAAAAACCCAGTGGCCTCCATTACAGCCCTGGAGTGTGAGCATGTATTTGAGACAATTTGTTGATGTGTATTTGTCTTCTCGGCTTTTATTTTTGTCATACTTTCTCACCCTTGGTTTTGAGGTTCACTGGGGCAAAGTGATTTGTTTGCACAGACTCACTTGGGGAGAACTGTTTTTTTGTCTTTCATGCGGTTTTATTTGTGTATATAGGGCACAGCCTAATTTCAGCTTTTGTCTGTTCCGCAGGATGAGCTAAAGGGAACTGAATTCAGCTCCTGTGAGCTTGACAGTAAGGTATTTGATGGAAGCCTGAACACCACACCGCCATGTTCTATGGACATCCATTTCCCCAATGAAGAACTTTATACATCTACAGGTAAATGTGCTTCCTAAAATCTCTTGAATCTAACTTAAAAGGATAGTTCATCCAAAAATGAAAATTATGTCATTACTTACCCTCATATCATTCCAAACCCTTAAGACCTTTAGGTCATCTTCAGAACATACTTTTTTAATATTCTTGATGAAATATGAAAGCTTTCTTCATCCTCCATAGACAGCAAGGGTACTACCACGGTCAAGCCACAGAAATATAAGGACATCTTTAAATTAGTCCATGTCTCATTAGTGGTGCAACCATAATTTTATGAAGCTACAAGTATTTTTTTGTGCACATCTAAGAAAAACAAAAATAACAACTTTATTTAATGATTTCTTCCTACATTGTGGTACCCTCAATAATGGCATTGGACTGTTATTTTTGTTTTCCTCTGTACACAAAGTATTCTCATAGCTTCATAAATTTATGATTGAACGACTGATAGTTTGACAAGGTCCTTACTACCTTTCTGTGCATTGACCGTTGTAGTTACCCTTGCTGTATATGGGGGAACTATCCCTTTAACTACCGTATTTACCAAAACAGAACCTGGGACTTTGAACACTTCAGCTCTGATTGACAAGATGTTTGAAGATGTCCTGCAGCATGCAGACAAGGAAGCTGAAAATGAAGATGGAAATAAGGAAGAAGAGGTGGAGAAAGATGAGAGCAATTCATCAGAGACTGAAAAGGAAGACAAAACAGAATCAGACACAGCTGAAAAGAAAGACAGACAGGAACCGGTCACAGTCACATTAAATGAGGATCCTCTTGACCAGAGTGAGATGAGTGAAGAGAGTACTGAAGCCAATTCTTCAACAGATAAAGATCAGGAGCTACAGTCGGTTGACGATGGTGAAGTAGAAATGGAGGAAGAGAAGGAGAGCGGCACCATGGGTGATGAAGACTTTCTAACCCTGCCGCCCAGCTGTATTCTTTCTCCTCTCAGCAAATCTGTCGAGGCTGTTGTCACACCACTGGTATTGGTCTTATTTTTAGAGATTTTAATTGTACATATGGTAACATCCAGTAAATTGGAGACTTTACATTAAGACTTTGTGTGATCAGTGTATATGGTTAAATATTATGTTGCCAACGAAATCCAAGTGCTTGTCAAAAATATTTTGATCAGAATGCCTTTTCGCATAATTATCCCACTTCTCATATGAAATTAAATGACAGAAATGACACAAATATACAGATACATGCACAATTTAGTTACAGTGTAAGAGTGTAATTTATTACATAGATCTAAATGTATCAGTTGGTTAAGAAGACATTAAGTGTATGTTTCTGAATGTTTCTACAGAAGATTGAAATCACTGTGTCTAAGTCATCAGTACAACCACCCTCACCTGAAGAAATGACAGCTAGTCCTGCTGACAGCATTCCACCTTTATACAGGTGTGCTCATTTAAATAATAGCAATAATAATTTGCCAAGAGCCTTCTCATAGTACATCTTTTTATTAATTTTTTTTTTTTTACTAGTAGTGATCGACTAATAAATCAGCCATTTATTTAATAAATACAGTAAAAACAGTAATATTGTGAAATATTATTGCAATTATGTAATTTATTCCTGTGATGACAAAGCTGAAATTTCAGCATCATTATTCCAGTCTTCAGTGTTACATGATCCTTCAGAAACCATTCTAATATGCTGATTTGGTGCTCAAGAAATTATTCTTATTGTTGAAAATATTTTTGTGGAATCTTTGGTAATTTGTCTCAGCATTTTTTGATGAAAAGAAAGTTCAAAATAACAGCATTTTATAAAATTAGAAATACAATTTTGTAACATTCTAAATGTCTTTTACTGTCATCTTTGCCAACTAAGTGTTAATATTTAATAAATATATATTAAATGACACCAAACTTTTGAATGGTAGTGCATGTCAGTATTATATTGATCAGGAGCCATTCAGCTCTATATATTCGTCAACCACTGATATTTACCTTTTTAATTGTTTTTCATACAATTGACAGCATTGACTCCTACCGCTCACAAAGGAAGATCCACCCCCTTTCTACTCAGAGCTTGACCCCTGGAGTTCAGAAGCAGGTTCCAAAGAATACTTGTTCAAAAAAGCCCATCAACATCAAGGAGAGAATTAAGGTTTGAAACTTAAACTGGGAGCCTTATACTGTGGTATTTTAGGAGACTTCATGCATTCAAGATCTGATGCAGGTGATTGTATTTGGTCCATTAAGGCTTTAAACGAGGAGGCAGCCAAGTTGCAGACAATCATCACACAGATACTGCAAGCTCTGAGCTGTTGTAGTGATGAGGAACATGGGAAAGGTTCCCAGCAGGAGGCCGAGGCTGAGAAACTCCTGCTTGTCTCCAGTAAGTTGAACATTTGTGAGCAAAGTGCATTTCTCTACTTGAACCTCCTGCAAATCTATGAGACTGCATGTTCTGATTTGGCTCTCATTTGTCTGTTTCATGCAGGTGAGAAGCGAGCAACCTTACTGGCAGAGGTTAGCAGGCTGAGAGAGGGTGAGTCTGGTGAACCAGTCTCCCAGAATGCACCTCTGCAGCCCTGCAGAGGCACAGTCAGCATCAGCAGCATCCAGCTGCCCCTCAAGGTGGAGTTTGTGTGCTCTGCTCGCACAGGTGAGCATTTATTTGTATTTATTAATGGCAGATGAAAATTCACTCCACAAGGTCAGTGTTCTTACACAATTTGTTATGGCTTCTGTCTCCATAAAGGCCATCCAACGCACTACTTCTTCGTTTTGATCCGTTATGGCCCATGTAATATTGTGGCAACGCCTTTGGCTACAGCTGCTGATGCCCAAAATGGAGACACCATCAACTTCCCAACTTCTGTTACACTGTGAGTCCACATTCTACACATAATGATTTTATGATGTCAGAGTTTAAAACTGCACAGTGCTTTAAGAGAAGGTTTTTAAATGCAACATTAGTGATTTACACTGGCATGAATATTTTTCTTCCACAGACAAGACATTCGCTCCAGTTTTGAGGTTGATGTTGAGGTCTACAGTTTGGTAGGTAGAGCTTGTGCACAACCAAATATGTTTTAATAAATAAAAAAAAATAAGATATTTTTTTAACTTTTTCTAGTTCATAATTAGGTGTTATGTATTCCTGTTTTTTAGTCCAGTACTCTGAGTAATACCTGCAGTATGAATGCTCAGCAGTTCCGCAGCTCAACAAAGTCAAGGGTTTGTACATTTTTCACACATTATGCTGAGAAAACGGAGTGTTTTATTACTTTTGGCAATGCACAGTTGTTTTAAAATGTTTGTGTTTGTAGGTGACACCCAAGAAGATTCTCCACAGCATCACAGTATGTATCTAATTTTTTTTGTATTTATTTTTATACTGTATTTTCTGTATTTATGTTATGATGTAAAATCACATATTTTGAATTGTCACATAAGACACAGAAGAATACTTTCACAAATAATTCAGAAAATCATTAATGGGGCACATTGAATGTTAGATACCTTTAGCTCATTTAAATGTTTATTTTTGTTTTTCTAGAAATCTAACCAGAGTGTGACTTGTGAGTATTCCTCAGTTACTCATTTAATCACTGGTTGATTGGTGGTATCAGACACTGATATTTCTTTTCCATCTGTTATAGCTGCTACTCTGCCCGGTCTGAGTGCCCAGCGCTCTAGTAACTTCACATTAGTGGGGTCTCACAAGATTACCCTGAATTCATTGGGACAGAGCAAGTTCCCTCTGGACAAGGTATTGATGCAGTAAAACTTTGTTCACATTAGTGAGTGTCCGTGTTGCTGTCCTCACCTTTTTGCAGCATCACCCAGTTTTTTTTATATTGTATACACTTTTACACTTAAGTGAAGGAGATTAGTGGTTGTTCTATGTTGTGTTTTCACTGTGGTGTGGTTCTGTAACTGGGTTTCTGTCCCTCTCTCCTGTTTCTCTCCACTCAGATGAAATTTGAAGGCAAAATCAGGCGACTCCTCGGAGATGAGTTTCAGGAAAAGGTGTCACTCTTTCCACCATAGTATCTGCTTCTGGTTTATTGGGCTTTGCACATTTTCTGTGTTAGTGTTTTGCTGGGCCTTTTCTTCATCTTTTTACTAATCATCAATCCCCTGGCCTGTGCAATGGTCAATAAAATTACAATGCCTTGATTATGGCATTCATAACTTGCTTTAGGATAAATTAAACCAATATCCCCACAATTACCCTCTCTTATTCTCCTAATGTTTTTTATTTTATTATGGAGATATGGAATTTTACCTCCAGACCTAGAAAATGTAATAAAAATGTATATTTTTATTAATAAATTTAAGTAATTTAAAGAAATGTAATACTTTTATTCAGCAAATATGTATTGAATTGATCAAAAGTGATAGTAAAGACATTTATAATATTACAGAAGATTTATGAAGTAAATGCTGTTTAAGATTTAGCTAAAATATTAATAACTAATAAATATTAGTAATTTGAACCATTCAGAAATGGTGGCTGTTCTAGAGATTTTTTTCTTAAAACTGTACTGTAATGTGATTATCCATTATTAAAAATGTGTACAATATTGCTGCATTTTTGCATGCATATCTGTTAATGTTGTTGTTTTTTTCCTGTGTCGTGACTAACCTATTCGTTACATTCTGTAGGTTCCCTTCCTCTCTCCTCTAGAGGGCCACATCTATCTGCGGCTGCACAGTGAGGGCCACTCTAACGTCCAGCATCAGGGCTTTTTGGTGAGTTGGTGTGTATGATTTCCAGAAACTGACCAATGTTTTATTTGATTTTTTTATCACATGGAAAAGCCACTTACCATATCTGTAGTCCCTTGACTAATTTGTATATAAGCAAAAAATGTGAAAATACAGTTGCCAATACATATTTGCCATGCAGATATGTGAAAGACGTTAGCAGTTTATCTTCATAGTCACAGTCTGATCCATTTGAATGCAAGTTTGAAGACTGCTTAGGGCACAAGAATATAAAATGTTAAATGGTAGAGCTGCAACAGGGTCTCCCTGGTTACATTAGTACTTTATTTTAAATTATTAGGCTTATTTATGATCTCAGTTTGTTTTTAATGTATTCTTTTCAAATTTGATGTGCTTAATGAAGTGTGTCTATAGACGTGCTGTGTTTTTGTGAAATTCATGCTGTAACTTTCTTTCTCCTTTTGTAGACCATGTTTGAGGATGTGAGTGGCTTTGGGGCTTGGCAGAGGTTCTACTTCCTTCTGGAAGGAGGACACCTGCTCTACTGGAACTACCCGAATGAGATGGGCAACAAGGTGGGGTTGTGTAATTATGTGTGTAAATATGTATTTTCCTTGTAATATTTTTTTTAATAAGTACTTTCTCTTCCAGCCAGCAGATGGCAGTCTCTCTATCTTTGGCTTCTGCAGTGTCAGGCCTGTGGAGCGAGAGTGCTGTGCACGGCCTTACACCTTTGAATTAGTAGAGACTTACACCCTCCAGCAAGAACACAGCCAGGCCTTGAAGAAGTAATGCATCCATGAATTGACTAAAAGAAAGAGTTCAACCAAAAATTTACTTCCACAATATGGAAGAATGATCTGCTACTTCTGTTTCATTGTGATTTTAACATTAAGTATCAGTTTGCAATAAGAGTATTGGTTTTAATTAAAATCTAAATGATCTTTTGTTGTTCAGGTGCTGGTTTTCTGCAGACACACGGGAGGAGAGGTCTGACTGGATGGAGAAACTGAATCAGACCTTACTGGACTCTGTAACGTGGAATAGGAAGCCAGTTTCTAAAGATAACATGGCCAGCACGTCCTCTAACACCGTAAACTCTCGTGAGAGTATCCTGTAACACAACACACACGTGAACCCTCACCATGCAACACTAAGACAGGAGATCTCAGAGAAGATCATATATGGCACTAAAAAATACATGAAGAGCTTCTGAGAATAGAAGTTGACAAACAGAATGGTTTTACATAATAGTGCATCAAAATCTACATAAATACATACTACTTTGGAAGAAGCATACATTATAGTGGCTTATTTGTTGAGATTTCTGATCTGTCATTACATCTTATAGATTGTGCTATATTTTAGAATGGTTTACCACACTGTAAGGATAGATGAATTTGCCATTGCTGTTAATATTCAGGTGAGCCATGTAGTAAGAGTTAAGTCTCCAAAGTGCCTATCTGAATGTTTATTTATCTCCCGCCTTATTCAGACAGTTGCTTATGATTGAATGATCAACTGAAATGCTTTACATTTTAATAATCTGTTTCAGATTATGCTTATGTATGAGTGTCCTTAATTACATGGTATAGTTAAGTTTACTGCATTAGTAGGGAAGCACTACTTGTCTGTCTTCGTCTAAAACTTTTTATGTTTATTGCTTTTTCAATTACTCTAGGATTAATATATGTGACTGTAAAACTGCAGTCTACATCTAGAAGTGAGAATCTTTTTTTTATTATTATTATTGGAATGAACAATATATGAAGTATGTCTCGATTCATATATCTTATTTTTCTGGGAGAACATTTTCATATTCATAGTATGTCTCCTTTGGTTTTGATTTTGAAAAACATTGATTGTTTACTACTGCTTTTGGGAGTACCTGGCCGTGCATTATATCCAGTGAGGTGTATATTATATTTTTAGGAGACAGTCTGGACAACATAAACTAAACGATTGCGTTTATACCTAATCTGATGGTCGTTTGGGGGTTCTTGGGTTAATATCTGGAATGTGTAAGTATACGAATAACACTACAGATCTGTCAGTCTGAAAATGTCTTGTGATAATTCATGCAGGGGGATAGAGAGTGATGTACAACCTTATGACTACTGTGAGGTTTATTTGAAGCTTCAGCAAGTTGTATCTGTTTGACTTGCTATAGTGTTTTCACTCTAGGGCTTTTCTGTGCCATGTCTATCCCATATATGTTTTTGCGAAGGGTCTCATACTATTACTATGTTTAACTATATAAAACCATATGAAATATCCTGGTAAAGGTACTATAAAATAAATATGGCTGTTAAAAGTGTTTGTTTTTCTTTTACACTTGGTGTCGGATCTTATAGTTTGTCTTAATAGATTTATTACAAGAGATAATTTAACTTCTATGTGCAAAGTTGCTGGTTAGAAATTGCTTTAAACAATAAAGTCATAAGTTGTCCTATCCAGTAAGTTTATACGATTCAGCAGATAATTAGCTTTAGGGTTAGTTCACCCCAAAATAAAATTGTCATTCTTTACCCATCCTCATATTATTCCAAACTTGTATGTGTTTCTTTTTTGTTTTAAACAAAAGAAGATATTTTCAAGAATGTTGGTAACCAAACCGTTGCTGGTAGCCATTGGCTTTCATAGTATTTTTTCATACTATAGAAGTCAATGGCTACCAGCAACTATTTGTTTAGCCACATTCTTCAAAATATATTCTATATTCAAGAAAAAAAATAAAGGCATACAGGTTTGACAGAACATGAGGGTGGCTAAATGATGACAATCTTTATTTTTGGATTAACAAGCCTTTTAATTATGGATTATTACTAGCAAACTCACCAGATGTCATGCTGCCAGTGTTGAATATTATGTGAACCTATTTACAGTATATAGAACATCTCCAAAAAAGAAAAATTCTCATGAAGTCATTTTTCCATGTTGACATGGCAGTCACATATCACTTTTGTTTATCTGTTTGCCCTAAGGGTTGCTGCATCAAAGCACTATAAAAAGTCATATTTTTATTATAAAATGTATAATAATATTTTATTTTGTAAATGGTTTGTAAAACTACTCGCATGACATCTATGTATGTAGTTTCTTAAAGCTGACATTGAAATGACTCTTACTTAAGGCTTGTAAACATGCCCTCTGTTGGTAATATCATTGTCTTCTGATGTGTTACCGTCGACACCTTTCCATAAACATGCAAATGCGCACACACACACCCACACACACTAAGATCATACTTTACAGTACAGCTTAAGTGGGGTACTGAAAAGGTAGCGGACAATACACCGAGAAAACGTATTTCTCATTCTTTTTATTGTTCTGTATTGCTGTGAAGATGAGATTCACTCATGGAAGTTTCACTTGTGTTTTGTGTCTGGTAAGTGTTGTTTAATGCCATTTTCTCCTCTTTTTGTTTTATAGATGTTAATGTGAAGATGACACTGTCATCTGTGTTTATTTTGGTCTGCATTTTAGAGTCCAGGCAATAGATTTTGCATTATTGTAATATAAATATATAAATTATTTAATAATTCGCCGTTGTTTAAATTACTGACTATCATTTTTTAATAGTAATGGTTGTAGATTTTATTGCACAAAGGAGAAAGAAAATGAATGCATCTGAATTAATATTTATGTTTTCCTACTTCACCATAAGAAATTGAATGCAACTTCATTAATTATATTTTTTCATCAATGTTATAACAGATTATCTTAATTCATGGAGAGATCATACCAGAGTATTTATCAGCCATTCAACAGGGACCGTTCATGTTTGATGAGAGAAACAGCAGTGCACTTGGACAGGTACTTAAATTACACCAATATATATTTAAAAATGTTTTCAGAATTTCCTGATTATTTCTAATATGTATTGTGGCCTCAACAAGTATTTGTTCAATTTGTGTGTGCGTGTGGATTCAAGTCAATTTCTGAACACAGATGTAGTTCATCAGATTAACTAAACTCAGAAAAAATGGTGTAGAAACAATTTTCTAATTTATTTTTCAATTGCTGGAATTTTCACAAATAATTACGAAGAACCAGCAAGTAACATTGCATTAAACGTGAAACTTTAAAGTAGAAAGACTGAAATAGTTTTTTGTAAAACTGCTCTTGTATTATCAGAACCACATTTGCATGATCAGAAGAAAGAGGGATTGGTTAATTCCCCATGTCAGCATTCCAGAAAATGATAAAGGCCCGTTCCCAAAGGAAGTGGTGAAGGTGTCTTTTTTTGCTTTATTTTGTTTTTAATTTGCATGTTATTGTCCTGTTTGCTTCGTCTTTGTTTTAACATTTCACATTGTAAAGTTCTCATCTTTGTTTTGATGTTTTGCTCCACAGATGAAGTCCACCGCTGCTGATTCCATGAGGATGATTTATAATATCACAGGTGCTGGAGCAGATCAGCCACCCAAGGGTCTTTTCACAGTGGACAAATATACAGGCATGTTAAAGGTCACCAAAAGCCTGGACAGAGAGGAAACTGAAGAATACATTGTGAGTGACATGCGGTCTTCGAAGAACCTGGATTTTAAACATAACATGCTAAATCAGTTTGAGTTTACTTTTAAATTTACAGAAGTATTTTGTGTTGATAAATGCTGTGCTTGTGTGCAGCTCACAACTCATGCTTCAGGATGGAAAAACAGCTTCAATGAAACCCCAGTCAAACTCACCATCAAAGTTATTGACCAAAATGACAACAAACCCTTGTGTACCCAGGATCCTTTTATGGGTGAAATCCCAGAAAGGGCAAAAGAAAGTAGGTCTTCTGTTTTTCTCAGACTTAACATTGCTTGACATGATATAAAATACTATGTCTTATGCTCCTACTGCAGATGAGCCCATCATACAAGTGATGGCAAAAGACACTGATGACCCAGAAACTGCAAATGGCATTGTGCATTACAAACTGGTGAGACCCAACGGTGGGGTGTTTCACATAGACCCGGTCAGTGGAGTCATCAGCCTGGCCGCTATTGGCATTTTAGACCGAGAGGTACTAAATCTGTGTTTGTTTACATAGACTTTTCATTTTAAATTAAAATTTCGACCCCAAATTTCTTTCATTAATTACTCACCCTTGTGTCTTTCTAAACCCGTAAGATCTTTGTTCGTCTTCACAACACAAGATATTTTTGATGCAATCTGAGAGCTCTCTGACCTTCCATAGACAGCAATGATATTACACTCTTAAAAATAAACCTGCTTCAAAAGGTTCTTCAAGCGATGCCATAGAGGAACCATTTTTGGTTCCCCTAAGAACCATTCAGTCAAAGGTTCTTTAAATAACCATCTCTTTCTTTCCTTTTTATAATCTGAAGACCCTTCTTTTGCCACAAAGAACCTTTCGCAAACTGAAAGATTCTTCAGATGTTAACGGTTCTTTATGGAACCATTTAGACAAAAAGGTTCTTCTATGGCATCATGAAGCACCTTTATTTTTAAGAGTGTACCACGATCACTGCACAGAAATGTAGCAAGGACATCAGTAAAATAGTTGTTGTTAAACCTAGCAAAGCTGAAATAAAATATAAAACTTAAAAAAAGAATTAGAAATGTTGCTTTGACAGCTAAATGAAAGAACTAAACTTACCTAAAAATAAATCTAAACTTAAATTGAATTTGAATTGAGGTAGCAAACAGAATGCAGAATTGCAATTCAAATTTAATTTAACCTAGAATTATAATAATATGAAGTTTCTTTGAAAAGCCTTGTTTAAAAGTGCAAATGTTTTAAAATTCTCATGGTTTGCAATCCAAATCCAATTCATATTCCAGGTAATGAAATGAAAGGGAGCCAAGTCTTCAATTTTTAAATATTGGCCAGATTCGTGACCAGAAGTATGTCTAGAAAAGCATATGACTTCATATGAAGTATGTTTTTCCACATTAATTTCACACGTCTAGTACAAATTTAGTCTTGTTTCATTAATACGGTGTATACTTGTTTCCCCCGGAAAGAATGGAAGTGAATTGTTTATTTGTGTTTGCACTCTAGAGAGCATCAGTGTTTTCTATTTAGAGCAGTTTGCAACGTTGAGGAATGTGGCAAATCAGAGACATATCTATTGATTTCTTAAACCCAATGACCAAAAAGTGGTATGTGAGTAAGTCAGAGTCCACTCAAAACACCTGACTTTTTTTGTTCAATCCTGAGTTTTGCAAGCTACTTTGATTATAACAAAGTGTAGGCAAAATGTAAGCGATTGATTGTGTTGTGTAGAGAGCTTCATTGATTATAACGGAACTGTGTGAGATTGCAATAAACTGACTGACAGATTTCAGCGATTATAAAGGGAGTGCTCTTTGCGCTACATGTACATACATACATGTACGTACAATACATTCAGAATATGAATAAAAAACATAAAAAATCTGATGCTGTTAACATTTACATTTATTCATTTAGCAGACGCTTTTATCCAAAGCGACTTACAAATGAGAACAATAGAAGCAGTCAGGTCAACAAGAGAACAACTACAGTATACAAGTGCCATGACAAGTCTCAGTTAGTCTAATATAGAACGCATAGCCAGGTTTTTTTTTTTTTTTTAAATAAATGAAAAGACAAGAAAAGGAAAAATGCTAGTATTAGTTGGTTATGTGCTGTCGAAAAAGAGTCTTTAGATGTTTCTTGAAAATGAGTAAAGACTCAGCTGTACGAATTGAGATTGGGAGGTCATTCCACCAGCTGGGCACAGTCCAGGCAAAGGTCTGTGAGAGTGATTTTGAACTTCTTTGGGATGGCACCACAAGGCGTCGTTCACTTGCAGAGCGCAAACCAGTGGCCACACACTGCAAAGACACCTGCATATAAAAGTGGGGTTTATATGCAATGGGAATAGAAAGTTCAAAAGAGCAACATTTATGTACATTTTGGTCAATTTAGCAAAATTATTCATTTAAACTTTTTTTTAAATGTAACAAACATATTAACCTCAAACTTTTGAATGCTGATATTATTTCAGAACCGACGTCTGAACATGCCTGTCTTTTTTGTGATCTCTGTGATAACAGAATCAAACTGTGTATGAGCTGGCTGTTGAAGCAGCAGATATGTATGGTCACGGTCTTTCTTCCACCTGTATGGTCATCATCAAAATTACTGATAGTAATGATCATGCCCCTAGGTTCAGCCAAAGGAAGGTAAGTTCATTTTTGGTTTCAGGCTAGATTTCCCAGACACATCTGATGTTGAGTAGCTCTGAAATGGTGTGTTTTGTGTGTGTTTTGGCAGTATGCAGGTACAGTACAAGAAAATAAGGCTGGGGAAATAGTTACAAGGTTGGATGTCACAGATAGAGATGAGCCTTTAACTGCAAACTCAGTGGCAAAGTTCATCATCATCCAGGGCAATGAGAAAGGGTTCTTCAACATCAGCACTGGCCCCAGCGGGATGGAGGGAATCATCATGACATCTAAAGTGAATATACATTCATATATCAAACTGAAAATGCAACACACTTTTTTTCAGAAAGGATGCATTAAATTGTTTAAAAGTAATAGTAAAATACATGTATAATCTTATAAAAGATATTTATTTTAATAATGCTTTTTAATTATCAAAGAATCCAGGGGGGGGGTGGGGGTTTATCATGGTTTCCACAAAAATATTAAGCTGCAAAACTTTTTTCAACATTCATAAGTAATATTTTTGTAAATGAAAAATCTATTTGTCCATACATTTTTAGGGTCTGGACTTCGAGCAGACCAACAGTTTTTTTCTACTGGTGGTGGTCAAGAACGAGGTTCCTTTTGCTATTCCTTTGGTCACCTCCACTGCTACCGTCAGCATCACAGTGCAGGATGTAAACGAGCCGCCTGTCTTTGAGACTGCAGAGAAACAGATCGTGATTCCTGAGGACCACAAAGTGGGCAGCACCATTTCCAAATACACAGCCAATGACCCAGATACTGCTAGAGAGCAGAAAATAAGGTTTTACATGGATACACACACAAACACAATTATACTGTCATAGCAAAAAAAAAAAAAAAATTGTTGTTTATTACCCAGCAGGGTATTTATCATTAAAAGTATTAGCCCATTCTTATTATTTGAAAAATAAAGCTGAAATAAAATACAATTTTAAAATTAGATGAAAAACTTGAACTAAAAAATGTGAAATGTTGAAAGCTTAAGCACGAAACTTACCAAATTGAAATGCATACAATCTAAAAAACACATCCAAACAAAATCACGGTATTGTTATTGTAAGAACTAAACTTTTTTTGCTTTGTTTACTATTGTGTATTTGAAAGCACCACTGTGTCCATCATGTGTTCATTTCTGTCACATATTTGTGTGTTGTGATGTCAGATATAAGTTGCTGCAAGACGCAAACTGGCTGGAGATCACAGAGGACACTGGAATCCTCAAAGTTAGGAGCTCACTGGATAGAGAGGCCTCGTTCATAAGAAATGAACAGTACACGGTCTTAGTACTGGCTTATGACAATGGTAATTTAAATAAAGCTCCCACTGCCTAAAGACTAGGAAAACTGCTGAAAAGTTACTCATCCTGAGGCCATCCAAGATACGATGAGTTTGTTTCCTTATCAGAACTGATTTGGAGCAATACAACACTTGCAGTGAATGGGTGCCGTCAAACAAGAGTACAAACAGCTAAAAATAACATCACAATAATCCACAAGTAACCCATTTCTCCAAATATGTTCTGAAGAAGAAATAAACTCCTCTACATCTTGGATGGCCTGAGGGTGAGATCCTGCAGATATTAATTATTTGAATCATAGTCTATGGCTAAAAAACTTGTGTCCATCATATACTATGCGATTTTCTGTGAAATCTGCAGACTGAAAAACTCAAGTAGTGTATTCAAGCCTTTAGGATAGTTCACCCAAAAATTACAATTTCTGTTATTTACTCATTTTTGTGTTATTCAAAACACATCTGATGGTGGGTTGTGTGGACTGCTGTATTTATTTGTTTCTGTAGATGACGAGCCTGCCACAGGAACAGGCACATTAGTGATTAAGCTGCAAGACGTTAATGACAACGCTCCAGTGCTGGAGGAGCGCAGAGTCCCGATGTGTCTCACTGAACCGAAACCCGTCCGTCTGACCATCACAGATCCAGACGGCCCAGGAAATGGCCCGCCCTTCGTTATAGAGCTAAATACAGAATATCAAAGAAACTGGACCATCATCAGCAACTCCAGCAGTAGGACTGGTTTAGCTCTCATTAAGTATTGTTAATCTGTTGTAAATTTATTGGATATCTCCCACTTCTGCTCTCCCCTCGTTTCTCAGGCAGTGTGGTGTTGCTGAAGCCGCTCAGACCTCTGGCTCTTGGCGAGTACAGCCTGATATTGCGCATGTATGACTCCAAGAGTTTATTTCAGGACAGTTCTATAATAGTGGAGGTGTGTAACTGTAAGGCTGATGATGTTACCTGCACCAGCAGCATGGCGGCGACTGCTGCTGACGTCACTTTGTTCATCTATGTCCTAGCGGCCATCTTATGCTCTCTTGGTAAGCAAACAACTGATCATTTATGAGTCTCTTAATGAGAATGTATATTTATAAATATTATTTTATAACATATACAGTGATTTATTATTATTATTTTTATAACATTTTATGTTCACCAAAGGCTTTGTTTAATAAAAATATATTAAAGTTGTATTTTAATGTATTCCTGTTTTAATAAATTTTAAAATGTGCAAAACTGAATTAAAAAAAAAAAAGCAGGATTATTTGATAAGTATAAAGTTCAAAAGAGCAGCATTTGAAATAGTCTAGACTTTCACAGCTAAATATTTCTGTCACTTCTGATCAATTTAATGCCTCCTTGTGAAAAAGGCTTAATTTATCATTTCTAAAAAGTATTAATCCATAAATTTGTGTGACCCTGGAACACAAAACCAGTTATATCGAAATTGAGATTTATACATAGCCTGAAAGTTGAATACATAAGCTTTCCATTGATGTATGGTTTGTTTGGACAATATTTGACCGAGATACAATAATTTGAAAATCTGTAATCTGAGGGTGCAAAAAAATCAAAGTACTGAGAAAATCTTTAAAATTGTCCAAATGAATTCTTTGCAATGTATATTACTAATCAAAAATTAAGTTTTGATATTTACGTTAGGAAATGTAAAAAAAAATCATTCATCATTTCACATGATCTTTACTTAATATCCTAATGATTTTTAGCATAAAAGATCATTTTGAACCCATACAATGTATTTTTTGCGATTGCTATGGAGTAAATATACCCCAGCGACTTCAGACTGGTTTTGTGGTCCAGGGTCACATACTGTATGTGTGTATTTCTGTGCCTCACTACTAATAAAAGTGATGTTCAAAAAAAAATTGTTCTTTTTTTCTATAGTGCTGTTTCTGTTGCTTTTTCTCCTGAAGAGGAGGTGTGGAAGAAAGGTTCAATGGGGACAGTTCAAACATAAAGATGACGACAGGGACAATATTATATGTTACAATGAGGAAGGAGGCGGCGAACAAGACCAGGTGCACAAGCTCTTCCACATATCATGTTCAATTAACTTTACTTTTGTCAAGTCTTATCAGTGTTTATGTTGTGTATGTACTTGCATGTTACAGGATTTTGATATGGTCCTATTGTGCAGCGGACTAGAGGTTTTCTCTACTGATAATGCCCCAATGGCCTCACCAACGTTTTTCTATCGGCAACATCCAGATGAGAATGAAGATATCATAAGCTTCATTTATGAGGTATAGTAAGAGGGTTTATGTGTGTCTGCAGAAGAGTCGACATGATTTCTGAAAGTTCAACATGCATATTGGGCCTTGAGTTTGGATCAACCAAAAATCCTAAAAAGAGCCAACAACAAAATCACCACCAACAAAAGTTACATGCATGTGTTAAATACTGTACTCTGTGTTTCTGTAGAATTTGTGCACAGCAGATGATGACCACTTTGTGGCACCATATGACTCCATGCTGGTGTTTACTCATGAGGGTGAGGGGTCTATATCCGGATCTCTCAGCTCTCTGCAGTCGTCCATCGGTGATGGAGATCAGGACTTCCAGCATCTGCAGAACTGGGGACCTCAGTTCAGAACATTGGCTGATATGTTTGCTGGAGGAGAAGGAGAGTGATATGTGCTCTGATCACTATAGAGGAGTATGTATATAAAAGCGTGATGTGAAATGTGTTACCAAATATGGTGTAAGTCATTAAAGGAATATAGTTCTCCCAAAAATGAAAATGTGCTGAAAATTGAGATGTAGATGAGTTGTGCCTTCCTCAGAAGAGATTTGGAGAAATGTAGCTTTCCATCACTTACTCACCAATGGATCCTCTGCAGTGAATGGGTGCCGCCAGAATGAGAGTCCAAACAGCTGATAAAAACATCGCAGTGGTCCTCATGTAATCTACTTTATGACTTTATGCTTCACAAGATGATAATTAATAAACTGGAGTCGTGTAAAACAAACTCACTGCCACTGGTGGATCTTTTTTTTTTTTTTTTTTTTTACACATTTTATATTTGAATTATGCAACTGAAGCTGTTGAATTAACTTAATGTATTTTATTATTTGTTCTGCATGAGTTTACGTAAGTTGTTTACTGAAGATTTTTCTTTTATTTAATACAGTACTTTATCTCATTATATTGTTGTATTTGCCTTTTTATTGTATAAAATGCATAGTTTATTCAATTATTAATAAACACTGCTTTAGCAGTATATATTTGGTATGCTATTTTAACTTTTTTATTATTATTATTATTATACATTTACATTTATAAAGCTTTCTTTACCTGATAAGATTCATATCAGCCAATATGGAACTATGACTCTAAACAACCTTTGATCAGATCCTGACAAATCACACAATAGGACTCTCCCTATTGGGCGGGCTTTAAGAGCAAGATTCTGAGAAAGAACTTTGACCCTGTATTTCACGAAGACGGAGGTTCATCTTAAAGTGAATCCATATATTTGAATGTGTGTTGACTTGGTTCGCACTAATTTATAAAGACGTCATATATAATGCCTGAGATTCCAGAGGTAAGTTATACATTACTTCACTCGTAAATCCATACAGTCTTTGGTAAATCCATAATAGTCACTATAGACTTGTATTAAATTGTCAGTGATCAAGCATGACTGTAAATGCTATGGTACATGTATGTTAACCGATTAGATTAACTTCCCAACAAAAAAATCTAAATCACATCCAAATCGAGTCCATTTGTTGTTGTGGTTGCTCTTGATGTCACTTCTTTTGTCCGCAGAAGACTCAGAACATGTTTCAGGAGGGGCTACATCAGGTGTTTTTTAAGGTGCGCCCTTTGCCCAGCCCTGTTCCAGCAGACGACTCCACAGCTGGAGAGCTGATGGAAGACCGGCTGGTCCGCTGGTTTGGGAAAATGGTCAACACCCGCCTTCTCCTGTCTGGGGTAACAAAAGTTTAACTGTCATAGACACCCAACAATCACAATAAAGTTTAGATTTAATGAATACATACACTCACAGGTCAGCTTCACCTTTAGTTTTCGGTTTGACCAAATCTAAATCTGGTTGACCAAATCTAAAACCATAGAAAACATTCCTATTACTTAAGAAAAAAGTAAATTTTATTTTAATAAAATAAAAACAATTACAATTATTCTATTTCAGATACTTACCGGGGCGGCATTTGTCATTTTTGTTTAGTTTAATATGAAATACTAAAACTAATAAACTTAAGAGAAACATTATAGACATTAAAAAAGTAATTTAAAAAAATTATGAAAAGTTTAAAGAAAGTATATATTTTTTTCAAATAACTTGCTCAAATGATTAACACTCTGTTTGACATAAAGATTAAAAAAATGAATGCCACTTGCTTTATTAAACATACATTATGGCAACATGGCATACTAATATTTGAAACATTTATTATTGCATATGACTTACTTTATTTTGACCAATTGTAGGGAGTATATACTGTAACCTATTTCTTGCATTTCTCTCTCTTTTCTTTGTCTTTCTCTTTCAGGTTGTTCAGATTTTGAGTGCTGCCTTCTGTATTCTTTCCACTTTCTCCTATACTTGTTTGACTTTCAGCTGTTCTGCGTCTATGACGGCTCCAATATGGTGTAGCCTTTTTGTAAGTGCTCCAGTTAACATTTCTGGTTCAATAAATAAGAACAAAGCATGGATTAGTCTGACACGCTACTGTACAGTTACTAATTAGTTGTTTTCTGTGTTATGTCTCAGTTTCTAGCCACGGGGTCACTTGCAATTGATGTCCAGAGGAAACCCAAAAAAATCAAAGTAAGCTTGTTTTATGTTATTTTTTTAAATCCATTTTTTCCTTTCGTCTTCTTTTTGAACAGTATCTTTCTTAACTCCATAAACATCTTTCTGTAAAATACCTAGCTTAAAAATGTGTTACTTTGAAATGCATGTCACTTGGTTTGATATTTATCCAAATTAAATGTTTGTTGTGTAGTTTGGATATATCCTTGATATATCATGTTAATAAGTGTGATCTGTGCTGTTGTAGGTCATGACTCTGATGTGCCTGAATATCTTCAGCTTACTGTTTGCAGTTTGTTCTTTTGTCACCTTCTTTATTAAATCGTCACTAATGGAAATGGCCACCCCTCAGCAGGTGCGTGTACAGAGACACTGCCACTCATTAAACCAGTAGAATTCACCACTGAAATGAGATCATGGTCTCTTTTGCAGCGCATTGGTGTGTATGTGCTGAAGGGCAGTGGTTTCATGTCCATCCTCCAGTGCATGTTAGCAGCCATATACATGCTCTTCATGATTTGGAAAGGAATCAAGTCCTACAGCACCCTCTACAGACAGGACTACATCAGCGTAATACAGGTACAACATTCACACACTAGCAATGCAGTTATAATACAAGGTTTCTGCGAGTCTTAAAAAGCAAGTCTTAATTCACCCAATTTACGAATTAAGGCCTAAAAAGGGCTTAAATTTGGGAAGAAATTCTTAAATTCAGAAATCCATGGCATTAAATGTTGAATGCATTACTACTAATGAATATCATCCTCAGAATTTTTTGAATTTCCTGTACAAATGTATAAACATTTTTAAATCAGTATGCATTTGAGATGCAACATAAAACTTTGTAAGAAATTTAATACAATCGAGTGTATGCTTAAAACTAGAACAAATCTGTTTTAAGATATGAAACCTTGTTTTTGCTTTGAATCAAGTTGATTGTTCTTAGCCAATGGGCAGAATTTCTCTGAAAATAAGATTTCTTATCTTATGTTTAAATGTACCTTGATTCATGAATCTTCAGAGCAAAAATACAGATGAAGACCATTACTTTTTTTAAAGGAAAAAGTTCTGATAGATCTGTTTTCATTTGTATTTCTGTTGTTCTCCCTGGACTTTTACATTTAGAGAACATACTGTGTTCCATACAGTTTATTCCTCAATTTTTCTTTAAAAGTGGTCTTAAAAAATGTACATGCTGAAACCTTGTAATGTTTATTATGTAGTTAATGTAGTTTTTTTTTCTTAGAAATCAGATGAGCATTCAGATCCACTGGTGGAAAACGAACAGTTCAGCATTTAAACAGTTGGTGTGTGGAATCAGGAAAACTTATGCAAAAAAAATGTATGGCTTATTTTATTTTATCAAGAGAATAAATACATTAAGCATTTACACCCAGGTTTACAATGACAAATAATAGTGATATTGCAAAAACCTGACTACATATTTCAGTTTGTGCAAATCCCAAGCAATAAATCTACATAATTTATCTTACATTTAATGTATCGTTTATATACATTCAATACATATTCATGCCATTTGTGAGGATAACATGGACCCCATCAATAATTTTGTATATTTATGTACAATTATATATGGTTATTAAATTGTCTTAAGATGTCCTTGTTGTGCTATGCTGAAAGTCAACAAGACAACATTAGATTAAAATTGACCATGTTCACTTTCTTAACAGTTTTTAAAGGAATAGTTCACTCAAGAATGAATATTTGATTTTCTGAAGAATGTTGGAAACCAAACAGTTTCCGGTAGCCATAGACTTCCATACTTGATTTTCTATAGTATGGCTACCAGCAAATTGTCTTTTTCTGTTTAACAGAAGACAGAAAATCTAAAAGGTGAGTAAATGATACTGAATTTAATTTTTTTGTGTGAACTAACCCTTTGGGTGCACATTAAAAATGTAATAACTTTATCCACTTCTGGCTCAAATTACTTTAATGCATAGGCAGGGAAAAATAAAATCAGTAATGTCATAACCTACTTTTCTACAATCAAATACCAATGGATTTGTTTTCCTTATTTCCTCATAAATATTCTATTTTACCCAGGAATATGTTATTACAGAAGTTGCATTGTGAGTGCTGTTTCACATTGTCTAATACATATCATGTAATGTATCTTTGTACATCTTGCACAAGATACTGAAAATAAATGTGCTTCTGATTATTAAGAGATATGATTTTACCAGATCTACCTCAGTCTTTCCCCACATACACAAACATGCACACATATGCACAAACTTCACAGATGAAAGCAAACCATGGAATATTTCTGTATAGAAATGCTCACACAGAAACACACACAGCTTTATTTCTTCATGAGTTCAGCATCTACGTCCTCTTCAGGTTTAAGGGCGTGCCATTGAGCGATGGGTCTTCTTGGATTGGCTAACATATCTGACCAATGGCGTTGCTCCGTTCCTGTGCTGTTAAGTCCTATGAAAACCTTTCCAATGGCATCATTCTTCCCAATTTTGTCATAGTCCAGGACTGTCACCACAACCTGAACTTTCTAAAAGGAGACAGAAGAACAGTCCAGATCCGTTAATGCGTTCATTTTCAGAAGACCTGCAGAAATGAGACTTCAACTTTACCTGAATCTGCTCAGATGGCACTTCAAAGCTAAATGATTCATTGTAATACGGGTTCAGTGTGTTCTTCTTAATTGTGGTTTTCTTTTTCTTCAGCCTTTTGCCGTTCTGCATCAGGTGGATTTTTACATATGGGTCTGTAGAACAGATAATGTCTGAATTACTGTGGTAAAAAGGCATTTCAGATCTGTATTTTGAAATGTGTCAGTATATAATGTCACTTCACTTTTTCCACTCACCTGAGAGGCCACCCACATCCATTTTTTTGAGGTTTTTGGCCTCTAGAACGACAACAGTCAGCTTTCCAGCAGTCGGTACATAGCGCAGAGACAAGCAAATATCACCTAACCGCTCGTGCTGTTGAGTCAACAGCGAAAAGTCAGGTATTACTTCACTGTCACATGCAGGTACAGAGTAATTCATGTTTAAATATTGAAATGGAATACATATAGAAATAATTCTGTTTCATTTCTAAGGATGTAGATATTTGAAATATAAAAAATTGATAGAGCATAATCAGTTGTTGAACATGTTTTTCAATATTAGTTTTTCAAAAACTTGCATAATGTATATAATTTGTATATTTTACATGCATTATGTAAATATGAATATGTGTTAGTCAATTTAAGATCAGTATAACTAAGTCTAAATAGTTATCCTAAATGTATAGAATTTCAAGACTTAAATTATAAACATATTTAAATATTACAGTTTGTTACATTTAAATATGTAAATACTAAATTAACATCGTTAATATGTCTGATGTGAATATATATTAATATTCTCTTCAAATGCGTTGTAAATCTGTAAAATTCTAATAAATATTATTATACTTTTTATGTTTTGTTGCAAAGCTCGCTTGTGTTGGACAAAAAAAAAAAAATCCCATTGTTTGTGTTTATTCCAGTTCACCATCGATTCAACTATGCAATATGATCTATTCAATTGAGATTTCAGACATGATTTTTCTGAGTCATGAAAACGTTTTTGGCCCAACCCTGCATTTATTCAAGGTTCCCTTCCTCACTCGTACCTCCTCTTTCTCTGCTTTCTGCAGATCTCTCCACTCCTCTGTAAGCTGACTGAAGTCCACTTTATTCATCTGCACCCTCACATCCCCAATAGCATCATGTTTGGAGAAACGGTCAAAGTCATACACTGTCATGACCAGTGTCTTTCCTCCAAGCTCTGCATATGGAACCTGCAGACAGAATATATATATGAGAGAATCCATACATCTGACACACATTTTAATGCAGTTAAATGCATTATTTCCCCAACATTATGTTGTCAATTTGCATGCTGTGACCTCTATGAAGGATTTTTAGTGCAAGTGGATTTTAAGTTGTACCTTAAAGGTGAAGTGCTCATTAAAAGTTGGATCTAGTGTTTTGCGGTGAACTTTCGTCTCAAACTTTTTCTTCTTGTCAGGGAGGAGGTAGACTTTCACATATGGATCCGAAGTGCCGCTAATATCCATAGCAGCAAGACCTTCTGCCTCAACCACACCTACAATTAACTGGACAAGAAATGATATCATATTCATTCAACATTTTTCCGAATTGTAATTTTTAAATGACGTTCTCCACATTACATTACAAAAAAAGCCCTCTGCAGATAAAAAAACTAAACAAAAAAACCCAACCCTGCCGAAGCAAGTTTATCTCATTAATATGGATATTGGTGACTGGTCGCTGATTTGTATTCATACCGCGCTGTCAGTGAAGTTGTAGTCAAGGGTATAGTGAAGTTTTCCAAGTTTTGCAGCCTCTTTAGACTCAGAATCCTCTTCCTTGTGATCAGAATCCGTGTCGTGATGAACAGCCTGTAAATACAACCATCAAAATGCCAGTCATTATTACCATGGGCTTGCCCAACAACATGATGTATATAAGGACACACACACACTATAAACACACATCAATAATTAGTACCTGTTTTGTTCCATCCTCTTTCACGTTTGATAGGTGAATGTTGTTCTTTTCATTTTTCTCTTTCCCACCCTTTTCCTTTTTCTTTTTAAATATCATCTTCTTGCAGAAACACAGACAGCAGCTGAGCGTGATGAGAACTATGAGGAAGCCGAGGGCCACCAGAGCCCAGGATGGTACTGAAACAACACACACAGAAACGACCATAAATACACCGATGAGTAAGTGATTATGTGTGTGAGAGCGACTGTCTACTCACATGGGACTTTATGAAGCTCATTCAGAAACTTGCTTCTGATGCTATGAGCCAAACTTTCTGCGGTTGTAGTCGGAGGATGAACAGCCGTGGGTGGAGAACTCGCAGCTCCAGGTATCTTTGATCCATTCAGTGCTGGAGATGAAGAAGGACCAGCCAGCAGAGCATCACCTTCATGCATTCTGAGGATATGCAGTGGAGATGTGCATTATCTTAAGAGTTGCATGACTTTATAAAGTTTTAAATTCTCTTATAACATTTGGCATTTGCATAGATAATAGTGAGCATAATGCTGATGCTCTGGAAGCTCATTATAGGGTGTAAAGGCACAGGCAGGTTCACATTCAGAGCACACAGCAGGTGATATGATGCTCCTTAACCTTGGATTATTTTGAGAAATGCTGAGTAGGGATTTATTGATTTTTTCTCTATTTACAGTGAAATGAGACACAGAAAGCCAGTGACACTGATATCCCTGAGACACACTGATACCCTGACTCAAACTAACACCTGTATATCTAACACATATAACAATAAGCATGCATTTATATATACACAACACCGTCAAATACATCCTAATGCAAACTTCAGAAGCAGTTATATAAAAATATTCAAAGCATTGTTTAGTTTATATAAAAAGCATGGACATAGCCTCAGATACAACATGTGTTTGTATGCACAAAAAAGTTCATTGTTAAGTATATATGTAATTTAAGGATCTTAAAAAAAAATCATGTACTATAGGCTATTTGAGGAGGAAGAACACTTACCTGCAGCACTGATTTGAGAAGTGCACTTGACAGGCAGCTTATCTGAATTACTATGAGGTAAAAACAGAAAATTAAAGACAGAAACTAAGGTAATGAGATAAAGCTGTCTTGTGTGTCTTGGCAAGACTATTCTTTTAAAGATATAAAGATGTTTGACTGAGTTTAACGCTGCTAGAGAGACAATGACAGAGGGAGAGAAGACTGAGAGAGAAGCATCCAATTGCAAGCTATGCAGCAGTGGGTGGAACCATATGGACATTATGACAAGGTCTAAATGAGGGACATAGAAGTGCTCACATTAAGGAGCCAGTACTGGTTATTTCATTAATATTTGAGGGACATAATTGAGGGATAAAAAATGTCTAAATGTGCTATCTGCATCCAAAGAATATAATAAAAAACATTTGCAAGCTTGTCTTTAACAAATCGGTTTGGCTCATGTTTTTATTTATTTGTTTTTAAAAATGTATTTATTTTTGCACACACTATATTGTTTTTAGAATTGTAGCATAGATTTATTTACCAAATATTATTTATATTTTATGTATAATTTATTTTATAAATTATAATATAGAATTCATCTGAATTATACATATTATACCTTATGTATCATTTTAAAACCTTAAAAAGTGTCATTTAATGGTCTGATCCACTCAAGTTTCAAGGTTTATTTAGCAGATCTTGTTGAAGCTGAATTTATGGAATGCACCAGTTTTTATGGAACGTATCAAACCTTTTCTTTGAAAAAATATTAAAAGTTGCATTAAATACATATTTCATCCATCATTAATAATTGCATTATTATTACAAGACACTTCCACTGTCTGTCCGGTAGGTGTCAGTATATTCCGCTATGTTTACAGGGAGAAAAACTGGATGACGTTTGAGGATGTTATATCCAGATGAGAAGGATATTATCGTTTCGAGATCATTTTACACAGTTTTGTTGGGTTGGGGTTGGTTCAGTTCTTTGGTTTCATGTTTTTCTTTTGTATATCCAGAAGTGTAGTTATAGTCAAAGTCATATGACTGTTTAGACAAATGCACTCAAGTTTGCTTGTTCATTAGAAATATTATTTATTTATGGTGTGTCTGTCCTCATATGCTTGATGTTTGTTTTTGTTTAATAATTCTCTTTGTTTGTGTCATCATACATGTGTTAATAGTGTTGTTGTTGTTGTGTGTGTGTACAGTAGATGCAGGAGGAGTGTGTGTCTCTGCAGGTGTGTGTCAGTGTAGTTGGGGTGCTGGAGTGTGTAGTCTGCCGTTGTCTCGGTCCAGACGGTGGAAGTGTGCTGTTCACTTGGGACACAGAAGAAACTCTCATCACCAGACATGGACAGAGCCTTCTCAACACACTCCACCTGCTGCACCCCATGGCCAGGTCTTAGTCCCACCAAGGCTGCATTTATTTGATTAAAAATATGCAGTAAAAACAGTGGTATTGAGAATTATTATTACAATTTACAATAACTATTTTCTTTTGGAATATATTTTAAAATATATTTTATCCTTGTGATGCAAAGCTGATATTTTCAGCATCATTACTCCAGTCTTCAGTGTCACATCCTTCAGAAATCATTCTAATATGCTGATTTACGGCTAAAGAAGCATTTCTTCTTATTATTAATTATGAAATCAGTTGTGTTTATTTTGTGGAGTAATCACAAATGTGATTTCAAAATTCAAAACATTAGCATTTATTTGAAACAGATTTTTTGTAACAATGTAAAAGTAATTAAGGTGACTTTCGATCAATTTAATGCATCCTAAAAAAATCTTACTGTCTGCAAACCTTTGAACAATAGTTTATATATGTGTATAAATTTACAGTTGTGCTCAAAATTGTACATACACTTTGTATTATCTGCCAAATGTTAATTATTTTCCCAAAATAAGAGGTGATCATAAAAAAATGCATGTTATTGTTTATTTAGTACTGACCTAAATAAGATATTTAACATAAAACGTTTACATATAATCCACAACAGAAAATAATAATTGATTTTCAAAAAAAACCTGGAGCATCCACAGCATTTTTTTAAAATAGTTGTTGAATAGTTAAACTGCCTGCTGTTCTTCAGAAAAAGTCCTTCAGGTTCCACAAATATTTTAGTTTTCCTGCATCTTTTGCATTTGGGGGGAAGTTGTGGCCTAGTGGTTAGAGAGTTTGTCTCCTAAGCTTGTGAGTTTGAATCTCGGGCCAGCAATACCAGGGTTGAGGTGCCCTTGAGCAAGGCACCGAATCCCCAACTGCTCCCTGGGCATAAATGCCTGCCCACTGGTGTGTGTTGTGTGTGTGTTCACAGTATGTGTGTGCACTTTGGATGGGTTAAATGCATAACACGAATTCTGAGTATGGGTCACCATACTTGGCTGTATGTCACTTCACTTTATACTGAACCCTTTCCAAGAATGACAGTATGATTTTAAGATTCATCTTTTCACAATGAGGACAACTGAGGAACTCATTTGCAGCTATTACAGAAGGTTCAAATGCTCACTGATGCTCCAGCAGGAAAGACCATGCATTAAGAGCCAGGGGTGAAAACTTTTGAACAGAATCAAGATGTGTACATTTTCTTATTTTGCCTAAATATCATACACTTTTATTTTCCATTTAGTATCCCTTCAGAATCTACACAAGAAACTTGCATATTGCCCCAAAGACAAAAAGAAGTCCAATTTACCAGTTTCCTCTCCAGGCTCTTAATGCATCACGTGTTCTTTGAAGCACAGTGATCAGGTGGATGTAAACTTTTCATCGTATCATTTTTATAAATGCAACTATTATTTTCTCTTATGGACAATATATAAACATGTGAAATATCTTATTCAGCTCAGTACTAAATAAAAAAAATAACATACATTTTGTATGATCCCTCTTATTGTGGTAAAATAATTAACATTTTGCAGATACTGCATGTTTATAGATATCTAAAAATCCTATTAAATTAAGGATTTTAAAATATTGAAATTTTTCAGGATTATAATGTGGATTTATCTGTGTGTGTGCACATGCTAAAGCTACTGCAGACGACACAAAATCATTCTCCTGCTGGCCGCGCTGTTACGAGGAATTCAGGACTCACACATGCGCCGCAAAGGATCTTGGAGCATCCCTAATCTTTAAAATCTCGCTAATTGCCTATTGGCTGTGAGCAGGAAGGAATTGGACGATGTCGTAACACACAGAATTACCCCATATGCCTCATTGTACTGTAGTCACCATAGTTACAAACGAGGGCAGCGTTCTTGTTTTGTTGATTGGCGGGTATATTTCTGGAAGAGTGGGGATCTGCAGGCGGATGTACTGAAACGAGTCCTGTCTGAGTTCTTTCATCAAGTCAATCGAGATCAAAACGCAGTAGAAACGGTCTCATTCATATGCCTGTGACTGGGCTTCCTATTGGCTGTTCAGAGGTGATTGAAGTCCTGGTTGTGACTTGTGATTGGTCAGTGTGGACTGAACCAGCAGGATCAGTAAAAGCACCTTACAGGTGCATGTGGTGCTATCGTCCATGAAGCAGCCAGAAAGTGTGTTGCAATGGGTTCGATTAAACCACATTTCTCTACTAGAGTGTGTCATCCTTTCTTTCAAACATCAGCGCTGTAGTCCTGTAGACATGTGCAACTCAATGGGCATTTCTATGCGTGTCTGGGCATGTTTTCACACACACACACACACACACACACACACACACACACACACACACACACACACACACACGCTTGTGCACCAGTGCTGGGATTGCTTGACCAGTCTGTGTGTGTGAGCCTAGGTGTGTTTGCAGTGCTACAGAATCTGTCTGAAAGCTTCTGTCAGACACTGGCATCTGACCAATCGCAGAGTCCATGTTCGGACCAATCACAAAGGGCGCTTTCATCACAAGACCTGTCGGGTGGAATTATGCATGAAGGAGGAGTGCTTCCCATTGGAGGAGTATTTGAGTTCTTGCTACATTACTTTTCATTGAACGAACGTAACTCTAGTAACCCAGAGAGCTTCAGGCTGCTGGCAGAGGCCTTGTTGTGTTCGCCTAGAACTTTGTATGCTTCTAATCACAGGTGGTTTCTGAATATCCAGACACGTTTCTTGGATGATCTTAAGCAGTGGGAAAAGTCCAAAGAGCGAGAGTCAGAAATACCTGAGTTGAAGTTTGGGTTCGGGTTCAGTTAGAGTTCTGCATCGGGTCTTGAGTCGGTCAGCGGAAAGAAGCAACTGCTTGTTTCTGTGTTGCAGTGTTTGCACAGACTCTAATGTGTAGGGCCTATTTTACACACATGCTCTCCATTATGCACTGGCCCTCAAACACACTCTGAGGAGGAGGAAGAGAAGCCGGAGCGTTCAAACTCCACTCAGTCAACAGATGCATAAGTCTATAATATTCAGCCATCTGCTACATGTTTACCTCTGATCTATGTTTACAGTGGCCCTAAAAAGCATTTGAACTTAAGTCATGCTAAAAAATGTCTGAATGTCAAAGCATTTGATGCAACATATCAAACAAAGTGGCATCTGCAAACAAATGCTGCTGAACCATCTTTAACTTTTTGAGCTATGTTTGCAATGACTTCAAACCAGCTGGTTTTGATGTCATTTCCTCTCAAATGTGTCCTTGCAGAATGAAAACAACTGTAGAACATCAAATTAACTACATTTAAAGGCTATTTACCTTTTCCTTTATTTTTATTTTTACAACCCGAATTCCGGAAAAGTTGGGACGTTTTTTAAATTTTAATAAAATGAAAACTAAAAGACTTTCAAATCACATGAGCCAATATTTTATTCTCAATAGAACATAGATAACATAGCAAATGTTTAAACTGGGAATTTTTACAATTTTATGCACAAAATGAGCTCATTTCAATTTTGATTTCTGCTACAGGTCTCAAAATAGTTGGGACGGGGCATGTTTACCATGGTGTAGGCTATGAGTTGCTGGAGTTTTGCTGTTGGAATTTGGTCCCATTCTTGCCTTATATAGATTTCCAGCTGCTGAAGAGTTCGTGGTCGTCTTTGACGTATTTGTTGTTTAATGATGCGCCAAATGTTCTCTATAGGTGAAAGATCTGGACTGCAGGCAAGCCAGGTTAGCACCCGGACTCTTCTACGACAAAGCCATGCTGTTGTTATAGCTGCAGTATGTGGTTTTGCATTGCCCTGCTGAAATGAACAAGGCCTTCCCTGAAATAGACGTTGTTTGGAGGGAAGCATATGTTGCTCTAAAACCTTTATATACCTTTCAGCATTCACAGAGCCTTCCAAAACATGCAAGCTGCCCATACCGTATGCACTTATGCACCCCCATACCATCAGTGATGCTGGCTTTTGAACTGAACGCTGATAACATGCTGGAAGGTCTCCCTCCTCTTTAGCCCGGAGGACACGGCGTCCGTGATTTCCAACAAGAATGTCAAATTTGGACTCGTCTGACCATAAAACACTATTCCACTTTGAAATAGTCCATTTTAAATGAGCCTTGGCCCACAGGACACGACGGCGCTTCTGGACCATGTTCACATATGGCTTCCTTTTTGCATGATAGAGCTTTAGTTGGCATCTGCTGATGGCACGGCGGATTGTGTTTACCGACAGTGGTTTCTGAAAGTATTCCTGGGCCCATTTAGTAATGTCATTGACACAATCATGCCGATGAGTGATGCAGTGTCGTCTGAGAGCCCGAAGACCACGGGCATCCAATAAAGGTCTCCGGCCTTGTCCCTTACGCACAGAGATTTCTCCAGTTTCTCTGAATCTTTTGATGATGTTATGCACTGTAGATGATGAGATTTGCAAAGCCTTTGCAATTTGACATTGAGAAACATTGTTTTTAAAGTTTTCCACAATTTTTTTACGCAGTCTTTCACAGATTGGAGAGCCTCTGCCCATCTTTACTTCTGAGAGACTCTGCTTCTCTAAGACAAAGCTTTTATAGCTAATCATGTTACAGACCTGATATCAATTAACTTAATTAATCACTAGATGTTCTCCCAGCTGAATCTTTTCAAAACTGCTTGCTTTTTTAGCCATTTGTTGCCCCCGTGCCAACTTTTTTGAGACCTGTAGCAGGCATTAAATTTTAAATGAGCTAATTAAGTGGATAAAAGTGTAAAATTTCTCAGTTTAAACATTTGCTACGTTATCTATGTTCTATTGTGAATAAAATATTGGCTCATGTGATTTGAAATTCCTTTAGTTTTCATTTTATTAAAATTTAAAAAACGTCCCAACTTTTCTGGAATTCGGGTTGTAAACAAATTGCACTTGTTTTGATATTTTATATAATGCAAAGACATTCAGGGATTTTTATGTGTCTTGAGAGTACAAATACCTTTATTATGTGAGATAGATATATATACTGTGTGTATATATATATATATATATATATATATATATATATATATATATATATATATATATCAGTAATTTTTATAAAACCATCGTAGAATATACAAATTACTTGGAACATTTAAATATAGAATATAAATGCATTCTATATTTTTCTTGAAACAAAAAGGGGTATTTGTAATACAGTTCTATGTGCATTATACATTCTAATTATTTAAAACAAAAGTTCAAAATCACTGTTTTCTGAGTTTTTTTTTTTAAAGCCTGACATTTATTAAGTCAATAAAAGTAGTGAAATTTACTCTTTTCAAAAGCTTGGGATCAGTATGATTTTCTTTTATGATGATGCTGAAAAGTCAGTTTTGTATCACAGGAATACATTTTAAATTGTATTTAAACAAGAAAACAGTTTATGATTTAAATTTGTAATAATTTAAATTTAATATTGTTATAATACTTCACAATATTACTGTTTTTACTGTATTTTGATCAAATACAGTATCAAATTTTGATCAAAATCAGCTGAAGAAGAAGAAGAGATATTTCAAAAACATGAAAAAATTACTCCTAACTTTTGAATCATAATACTTTAAAAATAGAATTTTGTTATTACACTGGCCCAGTCACTGATAATATATAAAGATGAGATTTGAATTTAAAAAAGAAATAGCAGAATGGTTAATGAATAGCAAAGAGTTTATCAAAATTGTTAGCGGTCTGATCTTGTCTCTCCTCCACTCAATAGATGTCCAGCCGATCCCAGAAGTCACAGAAATGGTCCCTGTCCCCATGCTGTGGGTGTGAGGGCAGAGTCAGGTTCAGGATGGGCCAGCCCTCTAAAGCCGTGTACCGAGGCCAAACCGGCAGCCTCTGCTGTGTGCAGAAGTGCGTCTGTTCACTTCGAGAGTTTGGGTCCCCCGTGTGGGCAAACGTTCCCCAGTAACACGCCATCCGATTGGCCAGAAGGGTCTCTTGAGGAGTAAGTGTGAAGTTAGTACTGGGGGCGGAGTCAAAGAGAAAGGGAAGCTCCGCCCCATGGCAGGTACGATTGTAGCAGAACGGAAGCCCCGCCCATATGTTGTGATCAGATGGAGCATGGTCAAATACATACAACCAAATGGCTCCACCGTCTCTCACTCCAGAACGAGCAGAACATCGAGTAGGACACAGAAACATGTAATCCGTGACAATCTGCAAAACAGGTTCATTTTATAAGATCAAGATGTGTAAGAGAACACATAAAGCCTAACCTCTATTTTGTGCTGTCTGTCTTGCAGTTGTTTTATCTGAAGAATACTGATGTCTTACTTGTGAAATCATCACTCTTCTGTCCTGGTTTCGGTAGAAAGGAATATATTTGTGCAGAATTTTAAGCGCATGTTGCTTAAAAATGGCGACAGTGTAGAGCACACATTCTAGCGTTGATACGGAGCGGTTGAAAACGCTGTACACAAAGGTCACGCCTTCCTCAGAGGTTGTACCTACAGGACAGACCAGAGGAGAGCTGACTGAGGAAAAACAATGCTAACCTTACTGAATAATCCAGATTAAAAGAATAGTTCACCCAAAAATGAAAATTTACTAAAATTGTACTCATCATCAAACTATTTGAGATGTAGATGAGTTTGTTTGTTGGAACTTGATTGGAGAAATGTAGCATTACATCAGTTGCTCACTAATGGATCCTCTGCAGTGAATGGGTGCCGTCAGAACAAGAGTCCAAACAGTTGATAAAAACATCAAAATAATCCACAAGTAATCCACAGCACTCCAGTCTATCAATTAACATCTTGAGAAGCGAAAAGCTGCATGTTTTAAGACACAAATCCACCAATAAGACTTCTTGACTTCATCACTTTTGGCCAATATATGAGTCCATTTTATTATGCATAGAGAAACAATGGAATGAACCTAAAAATGTCCTAACTATTGATTTGTTTCTTTAAAAATTGCTTTTTATTTCACAAGACATTAATTTATGGACTGGAATGCTGTGGATTACTTGTGGATTATTGTATCAGCTGTTTGGACTCTCATTGTAACGGCACCCATTCATTGCAGAGGAACCATTGTTAAGCAAGTGATGTAATGCTACATTTCTCCAAATCTGTTCTGTCAAAGAAAATCATCTACATCTTTGATGATGTGAGGGTGAGTACATTTTTTTTTTTTTTTGTGCAAATTTTCATTTTTGGTTATTCCTTTATAAAATTTATCCCACAGCATTTATGTTCTGTTGTGGTCAACAACATGTGATAGCTTATCTTATGTTTAACCCAGAATATGCTGATGTTGTTGTTAAAGCACAAACCAAGTATAACAGGCTTGTAACTCTGCCAGTGGCCTGTTTGGAAGGCTGTGATTGGCTGTTCCTGGATCAGCTCTCCATCAACGAATGGTCCCCATGTCTCAAAAACCTCCAGGAAACGGAAGGGGTTGATGATCTTAGAACCTTCAAAAGCACAGAATTCGATTTTAGCTTGTTTCACAGTGTACATGTTTTGTACGTGTATGTCCGATGTTTATTGCCAGCCGCATCATTCTGCAGTCAGATATTTTATTAATTGTTCACTAAATTATAAATTTGACTGTTGTCCCAGATAAACATATATCATCTGTATGCTTCTTTTTTCACATAATAAAATCATCATATTTTTTATTCATCATATTTATTAATTTTATTTATTTATTTGTATCAATTTATTTAAATAGTAATTTTTAAGTTGTAGTAAGGTTATGCATTTGGCATTTTTATTAGTAGTTTTAATATTTCTCTCTAGTTTGAGTTTACTTTTATTTCAAATCATTTAAGTATTATTGATATACAATTACAGTTTTTGGTAATATTTAGAATTTGAATTTATTTATTTTTTTTATTTTGGCAAAATTTAAGTTTGTAAATTTGTTTTGTTTTGTCATTTTTATTATTATTATTTTTAAATATGTTTATAGTTTTTAACAATGTTTTTTTTTTTTCTGGTACATCAAGTATTTAATAATTTCCATCTAATATTTAAATTTTATTTTACTTCAGAATTCTTTAAATTAAAAAAAACTTATTAATTTCAAGATTTAGTTATCAATAACACTGATGTGAGTATGTACCTGATTTAACCTGGGCATTGAGCACGTCGTGTGAGCTGAGAGAGCGCAGACAGGGCAGATCAAATGCTGAGCAATTAGTCAGTTTAGCAAAATCCCAGCCCAGTTTCATCGCATCCCATCTGCAAAATAATAAGCACCATCAGCAGCAGCAGCTTCATCATGCTTTCATTGTTGATCTATAAGCTAAGGCTCTGTTCCAAAACATAGTGAACTGAAAGGCTTTATGGCATAGATGTGCAACCAATGCAAATGGTAAGCAAAATTACACAAGATACCTTGTCTTGCTGAGATTAAAAAAAACTGCATTATATGTATTCTTAAGAGAGAGAAGGCAATCCCAGAATGCACTGCACCAAGGCATAAATCCAGGATAGCAGTCCAACGGATGAGGTGAGAAAAATGTTTATTAAAAACTTATTTAAATAGTTCAGATGAATCAAAATGAATTATTTTACCTTATATTCGTATGTGTTAAATGTTTATTAGCAAAAGGTTCCTTTCAATTTATTGGCTCCAGGCCACGAGGCAGCTTGACCAGGATTTGAGACAGAGCTTAAAGAGTTAGTTCACCCAAAAATTTTAATTCTGTCATTTATTACTCACCCTCATGTCATTCCAAACCCATAAGATCTTTGTTCATCTTTTGAACACAAATTAAGATATTTATCGCATGCATTGTGGTACTTTCCTGGTAATGGAGGCAGAGGGTGACTTGGAGAAGAATTGTTGAATAATGTTGTTATCTTTGTTTTATTTGCCCGCCAAAGGGTATTCACGTAGCTTCATAAAATTACGGTTTAGGTGACATGGACTATTTGTCGATGTTCTTTGTAATTTTTGTGTGCCTTGATCTTGGTAGGACCCTTGCTGTCTATGGAGGGTCAGAAAACTCTCAGATTTAATCAAAAATATCTTAATCTGTGGTCTGAAAATGAACGAAAGGCCTTACGGGTTTAGAACTTACTGTTTTATATGTGTTTTACCTGG
The DNA here is from genome assembly GCF_963082965.1 of Carassius carassius. Taxonomy (NCBI): domain Eukaryota; kingdom Metazoa; phylum Chordata; class Actinopteri; order Cypriniformes; family Cyprinidae; genus Carassius; species Carassius carassius. Next base: position 28,642,023 of record NC_081777.1, read on the forward strand.
TTTTCAGTGGCAAAGAGAATGGTAAACTCTGTATGGCTGCATGTCTAAACAAATACTCGCTGCTCTGCATCATCAGATGAAGACACACTGATTGGGCTCCAGCGCTCTCGCTAAACAGAGTAACCTACATACACAGATATAATATACTGTAATTAGATGTTCACACTGTCGTCATTCATCCACCCCCGTGTTCCCTGATACCTTATTTGGGTCGCCTCCAAAAGCTGCAATGTTTTCTTGGACCCAGCGCAGTGCTGCCTGCTGGTCTAGAATCCCATAATTCCCCACTGCAGAGCTCTCGGGATCTCTGCCTGTGACTAAGAAGCCAAACGCACCTAAAAATTGACCAGAACATCTTAGGAAGTGGATCAGTCAGATGTCATCATGCACACCAATATGGAAAATGAGTTTGACTAACCAAGACGATACTCCATGTTTACAACTACTGTGTTGCTATAGTTACTGATGAAGCGGCCGTCATATAGCGGTTTGGAGGCGGAGCCAGCGATGAAGTCACCGCCGTGAATCCACACCATCACTGGCAGGGCTTTTACCATCGGCAACGACAGGTTGACGCTCACAGGAACAAAGACGTTTAGATACAGGCAGTCCTCGCTAACCTGTGCAAATGCAAACATTCACATCCACTGTATCGTTTCTAGAGTGTTGCTAGGTTGTAGCCAGGACATTATTAGGAGTTTGTTAGTTTCTTTCTTTGTTTTTATTAGTGTGCTGCTATGTGGTTTCTAGATGGTTACCAGGGCATTGCTAGGTGGTCTTTCTTAGTATGTTTGTGATATGGTTACTAGGGCATTGCTAGAAAATTACTAGGTGGTTACAAACAGGCCCAAGTCAACACAGCCCATATTTGGGTCCTTATACATTATATGTCTTTGTAGTACAAGTGGCAGGGCGAATTACATTATTAAGTTTAATAGTATTGATAAACTTTAAAAACACGCACCTGTAAGACAGAATTTTTTTTATTGTTGCCCAGGACATTAAATATATGAATGTAATACTATAATTTTCTAAATGCACTGCTTTAATTTGTGGATGGTTTGTAAATGTGAGCGTTTCATACCTTAGGAGGACACATCCGTGAGAACTCACCAGCACACACCTGCATGCAAGCAGGACGGGGAAATGTAGCATCATATGTGTACGTCCAAGGTGACACGTATGAAGGAGGAGCCCAGCGTTTGTCCCCCACAGGAGGGTCTGCATAAGGAATCCCATAAAACACATGAGCTTTATCCAAAGTACGGCCACGAACTTGCCCGAGATGCGTAATGACCACTGGATCTCCACTAGAGGTATCTTTCAAGCCATCAGAGGAGGTGTTATCCAGTGAATTAATTATGCATTTACCATCACATCCCACCTTATTCAACTTCTCATCAATCTCAGGCTCCTTGTGTACAATATTTTTACTGTCACGTTCAGTTCTGGTTGATATGGAATCAGCTACTGAATGCATATCAGTCGATTCAGCCACAGTTTTTCTTGAAAATTCATCAACACCAGCATAAAAGTCTAGACTCCTGAATGGGTTTAAAGCGGGTCCATCTAGAAAAACATCATCCAAGCTCTCTTCTTTATGTTCAGTGTTTGGGATGTGAAAAATCATAACCTGAGTCTCAGTTTGAGTTTCACTTTTCAGTCTTCCACTCACAATTGGCATGATTGAATGTAGAGTGACCACAATCAATGTAGTGCCAAACAACACCATGATGGCTTTTCAAACCTCCGAGTCAATCAGAACAGAATTAATTCCACTTACTTCAACAGGAGAATCTCAGCTGCCTAGATCCACAAACAGATGCTTGCAAAAAGTTTTATGCTGTAAAATTTGTCATTTATCTTTAGTCAGCAACAGCGAGTGTAAGAATGTAGAGGAATCGGACTCTGGCTTGTGCGCCTGTTGAATTTCTCGTGACATCAATGACACAGGCCTGCATTCACAAACATTTCTCGCTCTCACACTCGTTACAAGGACGCTATTGTGAAACAAATCAGATTACTGGCAGTGAGAGTTCAGGGTACAACAGAATCACATTGCATTGATTACGAAAGCATGAAAGCAGTTTTTTCATGTATTTACATTTATTTTGCCTCCATTACCTGTTTGTGCTTTAACTTCTTCAGCTCAGTCAGATTAGTGCTACTGTTGTCAGTGTACTTCTGTGTAACGCTAACTCACAAAGGCACAGGAGACAAGAGTCCAAGGAAGGTAATCTTTAAACCACAAACTAACTGAAACTAATAGAAACTAATGCCAAGGATCAGAGGAGAAAATAACTAATTAACAAGCTAGAAGCAGGGCTGGGGGGGGGGGGGGGGGTAACTAGTTACATGTAACCGAATTACATAGTTTAATTTCAAAATAAATATAACTGTAATCTTTTACAGTTGTACAAAGGCGATGATTACAAAGGCAGCCACATCTGAAAATTTTCACACACACAGATTTGATTGATTTCTTTCCAAAATTGCATTGACTGATCTAAAATATGAGACAACTGACAAATGTTTCAGCAGTTTAGGACACGTTTATTTGATAACAGTTTTATTTTCTATTTGGGTTTGTGTACAACCCGAATTCCGGAAAAGTTGGGACGTTTTTTAAATTTTAATAAAATGAAAACTAAAAGACTTTCAAATCACATGAGCCAATATTTTATTCACAATAGAACATAGATAACATAGCAAATGTTTAAACTGAGAAAGTTTACAATTTTATGCACAAAATGAGCTCATTTCAATTTTGATTTCTGCTACAGGTCTCAAAATAGTTGGGACGGGGCATGTTTACCATGGTGTAGCATCTCCTTTTCTTTTCAAAACTATGAGTTGAGGCTATGAGTTGCTGGAGTTTTGCTGTTGGAATTTGGTCCCATTCTTGCCTTATATAGATTTCCAGCTGCTGAAGAGTTCGTGGTCGTCTTTGACGTATTTTTCGTTTAATGATGCACCAAATGTTCTCTATAGGTGAAAGATCTGGACTGCAGGCAGGCCAGGTTAGCACCCGGACTCTTCTACGACGAAGCCATGCTGTTGTTATAGCTGCAGTATGTGGTTTTGCATTGTCCTGCTGAAATAAACAAGGCCTTCCCTGAAATAGACGTTGTTTGGAGGGAAGCATATGTTGCTCTAAAACCTTTATATACCTTTCAGCATTCACAGAGCCTTCCAAAACATGCAAGCTGCCCATACCGTATGCACTTATGCACCCCCATACCATCAGAGATGCTGGCTTTTAAACTGAACGCTGATAACATGCTGGAAGGTCTCCCTCCTCTTTAGCCCGGAGGACACGGCGTCCGTGATTTCCAACAAGAATGTCAAATTTGGACTCGTCTGACCATAAAACACTATTCCACTTTGAAATAGTCCATTTTAAATGAGCCTTGGCCCACAGAACACGACGGCGCTTCTGGACCATGTTCACATATGGCTTCCTTTTTGCATGATAGAGCTTTAGTTGGCATCTGCTGATGGCACGGCGGATTGTGTTTACCGACAGTGGTTTCTGAAAGTATTCCTGGGCCCATTTAGTAATGTCATTGACACAATCATGCCGATGAGTGATGCAGTGTCGTCTGAGAGCCCGAAGACCACGGGCATCCAATAAAGGTCCCCGGCCTTGTCCCTTACGCACAGAGATTTCTCCAGTTTCTCTGAATCTTTTGATGATGTTATGCACTGTAGATGATGAGATTTGCAAAGCCTTTGCAATTTGACATTGAGAAACATTGTTTTTAAAGTTTTCCACAATTTTTTTACGCAGTCTTTCACAGATTGGAGAGCCTCTGCCCATCTTTACTTCTGAGAGACTCTGCTTCTCTAAGACAAAGCCTTTATAGCTAATCATGTTACAGACCTGATATCAATTAACTTAATTAATCACTAGATGTTCTCCCAGCTGAATCTTTTCAAAACTGCTTGCTTTTTTAGCCATTTGTTGCCCCCGTGCCAACTTTTTTGAGACCTGTAGCAGGCATTAAATTTTAAATGAGCTAATTAAGTGGATAAAAGTGTAAAATTTCTCAGTTTAAACATTTGCTACGTTATCTATGTTCTATTGTGAATAAAATATTGGCTCATGTGATTTGAAATTCCTTTAGTTTTCATTTTATTAAAATTTAAAAAACGTCCCAACTTTTCCGGAATTCGGGTTGTATATGCTTTATATTAAAATTATTGTTTTGTCCAAGGCATTGTTAGATGCCAGTGTTTCCTGTCATAGCTTTGCAAAAGATTTAATTTAAAAAAGTGTCATAGTTATTAAACTATACATTTTCATGATTTTAAATCTTTATTTAACCTCAGAAAGATTTCAAAGTAAAAAGAGATGCTAAAATCTGATTTTGTAGTTCTAAAAACTTAATAAGTAAAAATAAAAGTAATCATTACTAAAAGTAATCAAATGTAAGAAGTTACATTACTTTAATAAAGTAATTGTAATAGTTACACTATTAAATTTTAAATAGGGTAACTTGTAATCTGTAACCTATTACATTTGGAAAGTAACTTTCCAAACACTGGCTAGAAGAAATGACTAACTAGAACATACCAAAGAAACTGAATTAAACAGAAATACAACAATAAACATTTGTCTGTGATTTTCTGGAAAATGCTCTTCTATCGCTTCTATGATATGATCAGCAGGTTTTAAAGTTCTGAATTAAAAATCATTTTGAGTTTTAGTTTTGCATTTATAGGTTATTTTAAGCTTTTTAAAAAAGTATTTTGGCATAATACAAGTCCAGGTTTTCAAAATTTAAATGCTGTAACCCCAAGAATCCTTTATGATATTCATGGCTCAAAATATTTTACTTACTTATTACTTACTTACTTACTTTATTTTATTAAATGATGTAGATGTGTACTCTAACATGTATTTAATGTGTCAGAAATATTTTATTGATTTTTACTTGGGTGAACTGGACCATCATTAAATGACTTAAATAATAAAAAATAAAAAACAATTCAGACACCGGTGAAACATTTTTATGAAATGTTTTTGCCTAAGAACTTGACTCATGCATTTTTAATGAGATTATTAAAATATTTCTCAATCTCTTCATCTCAGTCATCCTCATGTGTCATCATTAGCCCAGGTGTACATGCATCCTAAAATAATGACACATTACTCATGCACTAATAGAGCACTGCTGATCGATTACTCAGAAACATAAACACACAACTACTTCAAAACATAATTTGTAACTCGTGACTCATAGCTGTTCTCACTCACGGCCTACAGTGTGCTATACGTACACCCGTTTCCATGGTGACTGTAAAATCATCAGGAATATGTCGTGACTACGTTGGTTATGTGTGCGTGAAACACACAACAGCTGAATTCACAGGCACTGTACTGATGTGTATCTTCACTATCACACACAGTCATATTCACGCTTCATAATCCTGAGAGGTTGTAACACACTTTAGAAATGAGATTTAGTCTGAAGCCTAGAAAATCACACATGAGACCAGCAATAAGAGTATAAAATATCAACCCAGGTTTATTCAACTAGCACTTTTATGATAGCAATTCTTACAAGCAAAATGAAAATTCCAGTTTTCTAAATGCATTTACAGACCTACTGTGTTTATGGAACTAAAATAAAGGATTTACACACAGCAGAAAAGAAAACTATACATATTTCTTATTATTATTTCAGAGTGACTGCTAATTTAATATCCAGCCATAATGAAATTATGGAGAGATGCAAATTTTAAGGTTCAAGTTTGAGACATTAGGGAACAGGTTCACAGGATGACATTAATGTGTTGCATAAAAGTGGAGTAGCCAGCAAACTCCTAGTAGACACGTTCCAAGATTAGACAGCCAATAGGATACACTGTAGGCTGAAGAGGGCGGGCCATAGTCCCACCCAGGGAACCAATCATATCCTGTAAAGAGACATGACAGCATATCTGAGCAAGATGTAGTTTTGAAAGACGTCATACTAGAAAATGTAGGAAATGTGGATATAAATATGGAAATGATAAATTAAGATAACAAGCCATTTTAAATATAATCATGATTGTCTAAAAATCTATTTAGTCCTATACAAATAAGATTATGTTTTGTAAAATAGTCAAAAAACTTACTAAATATACTGTGAATTTAGTTACATCTAAATTAACTGGTTTATTCAAGTCAATATATATAATTTAATATGTCTTCATAATGGCTATGCTGTAAAACAATTATAAAAAATAGATTTTTAAGTATGTTTTACAAGACAATACAATTTTAAATTGCACATTTAATTCAAAGTTACTTACCATTTCTTTGTAATTAATTGTGAAATTTACTAGCCATTTATAAATAAAAATTGTTTTTACACCATTTTTTTTTAGATTACACAAAAAAATATTTTAATGAGTAGGATCAGGTAGACTTCCTGTAGCTTTCTTGTACAGTGAATATGAACAGTTTTTATTGAAATAATAATATAAATAAAATATTATTAATAATAGAAAAAATATGATTCATTTGAAAATGTATATTATTATTTAATACAAATGTTATGTAATGTAAAATAATGTTTTATATATATCCATATATATGGTGCGGAAAGATACATTGTGCGAGTGTTATTGTGATGTTTAATTGTGAAAGCTCTTACTACAGACGTTGTCTCTGCAGATCACTGACCCACAACCGCTGCAGTCCACACCTGCTACATATGGAGTAATACCATGAACGTGTCCCCTGTAACAGAGCATGATAGAATAACTTTATTAAACATTTCAACAAAAGGCAGACACTAATATTTTGACCTGCGCTGAACAATACTATAAATCGAGCAAAAACTATTTTACAGAGCGATTCATGGTCATAACCACCATAGATACAAAGTCAACATGTTCCCATAATATGTTAAATATATACAGTACACTCTTAAAAATAAAGGTTCTTTACTGGCATTGATAAATCCATTAAGAAGCTTTAAAAATGGTTATTTATAGTGAAAAAAAAATTCTTTAGAATATTTAGATGTTCTAAGGAAAAAATCGCTCTTTAAAGTAGTGTTTGCTGAAAGGTTCTTTAAGAAACCCACAAATGGTTCTTCTATGGCACTACTGGGTTCTAAACAAAAAAAACACAAAAACTGGATATATTTTTTTAATTTCTTGATCCCCTTGGTTTTGATCATTTGGCTGCATTTTTGCAAATATATAAAGTCTAACGTACGTATCGCCATAGTTGCACACGAAAATAGTGGATTCCGGGTGAGAGGAGAAGTTTTCGATTCCTTTAGAGCACACATTTACAGCACAGCCCATCTTGAAGCTTGTAGACCACATTAACTGAAAAGCACAATACATGCACAAATACATGAGGCTGATAAACCTTTGATTTTCATTCTTGAAAAATATGCACAGCTGAACATACCTGTGCATAATGGCCACACAAGTGTGAGCAGTTGTTATTTTTGAGTGAGTAAGCACCGCCTTTGCTCCATCTGTGTATGGCGTTCTCCACTGAGAAGGCAGAAAACGGAGCCCCCAGCCAGATGTTCTCACCCATCCACCCAAACAGCGGGTGCCCAAAATGTGCCAGCCCAGGCTGATGAGAGGCCTTGCAGTGTCTCGCTCGGTCTCTGGCACCTTTGGCCAATTCATTGTCCCAGGACTGTGAACAAACACACAAACAATACTCCACATCAATTAAATTACAAAACAGATATAACTGACAGGATTAGATGAACAAGCGCCACTAAAATGTACAACATTCTCACCAAAGAAGATGACTATTTTAGTGTCCACACCAATGAAAAATATCATCCTTTATTCTAATCGTGCACTGCAGTTTTGTCATTCACCAATCTAAATTCTCAAGCTCTTTAAAGCAGGATGGAGTTCGAATGGCTGGCAATGTTTTTATTGTTCATCTTAAGTGATTCCAACATTTCAGTGAGCGATTCCAAATTACTCTTTGTGATTTTTGTTATAGTTATGATGGGAATTTACCTATTCTCAAAGAATTAGAACGATTATTAAAACTTTGGTGTGAACAGGCCAGAACATTTGATTCTGAAACACTGTACTTGTACATCTGGTTGTTCTGTGCTACAATATTTCACTTATTTCAACCATTTCAACCACAGTTGTTTGCTCACATATTACTAGAATGCTTATATTTGCAACATTAAAAAACAAAGGTTATTAGATCAAATAAATAACACATTTCAAGGATCAACGATGAAGAGATATCTGAGAATATCTTTCAAGGAGACTCTTGAGGCACCATCACAATCACAAAAACCCTTTGTTTTCTTTTCATTCTTCTACTACTGCTAAAACAACAATCCAGATCAATACACACACAATAGGGAGCCTTTCCTTTCCACTCATACAAAAACATCTCTCAATTGCCATGGCAACCAGAATTATGGTTGTGCAATTTTTTTTAATAAAATCCAAACACTGAGGCAAAAACAAAATGACATGCTGTTAGTATAGCTTAGATATATTACCACGAGCGTTTAAAATGTGGAACATGGAGACAACGGGTTTCACAGACAAACACGTAAACACACAAATGTAGATGAGCATGAGTAAACAAGATGAGCAAATGCGTGACTGATTATGAACTCACGCATACTATCCGGAATGATTAATCTAAAATGAAACATGAAATACCTGCGTCCTGAACACCTGTCTTACCATTGAGCGCGCGCTGGCCGCAGGTGGACCGGTGCGCGAGCGCTGCGTGTTATGCGCCTGCACACACCTGCGGATGAACTCAGGCTCCGTTATTCCCGGTAAGAGCGCCTGAACGCAACAGGAGCCGCACAGAAGCACCGATACCCGCAAGAGGAGACCGCCGAGAGAGTCCATGGCAGGAGACTGTCCTGAGCCGCGCTGCTGCTTCGCTCTGGATAAATGAGTCAATGGAGCATCACTGCAGGAGACGCGCTGACCTGTGCGTCATGGTGCCGTGGATTTGCCCACTCTTTATCTCTCCCTCTCTGTCTGTCGCTTTCTTTCTGTGTCTGTCTGTCTGTCTGTCTGAATTGGTACAGGGGCTTTTTAAAGGACTGAAACTCAGCCGCCCACCATGTCACGAAAAAATAAGATGCGCGAGGCTCTTTGTCTTCTTCCCTCACGCCCGAGTTCACGCGCGCGCACACGTTGTCCAAATGTAAATTAAAGCGTGAGACAAAAATGGCCATTTTGCCATATTTATCCTGTTCATATTTAGAATGTCTATTTAAAAAAAAATACATTTAGAATTATTTTTGTCAGCCAAATATATTCGTTTAAGTTAATTTATTGTAGATTTAGCCGAACGTATTAAAGGTTTTAATGAAAGTTATTTAAATTTAGTAGAATAATAATGGTTGTTCTCAAGGAATATTGTCTTTAATCATAGATTTATTTATTAATAATTTTTTTGATTTGAATATGCTGCGCTTTTATTTATTCTTTCATTCAATATTTTTTGTTTATTTATTTTTTGATAGCATTTAGGTCTTTTTTTACCTCACCATGCATAGAAACTGGATAGGTATACTCTAAATCTGCACATTTTTATACATTTGCGTAATTACATTTAAAAATGTGGGTCTTAGTAGCATATTTTATTTTACTACATATTTTTCTGTGTTTTGCCTACCTAATTATTTCTCATTCATTACCATAGTCTTCATAAATGCATTAAAAGGGTATTTGTGCAGGACGTTTCAGACTACATTACCCACAATCCTTCTATGAGCACTGTCACGTGTGTTGGGTTTAAATTCACCACAGCAACGGGAGCGCTGACGTGAAACCTGTTAATTTAAACAACCATTTGCACAACTGTTTTCATAAATAGAGCACAGAACCACTTATAATGAAAGCAAACGTCAAATCTTCACCTTTAGAAAAAAGTGTGCAGCAGGTAAGTGCGTAATGCCTGTAATGGCTTTTTAAAACGAACAGTTGTAGCGCTATTGTCAGTTTACATGTAACTGTCAAGGTAACATTACGTTGTATTTATATCAAAAGACAACGATAACTGGAGCAGACCGCGGGCCGAGGCCAGAAGGGTAAGTTTAGAGAAAGAAGAAAAGCTCACAAACACATATAATAATTATCTGTAGAACCACGAGTTGATCATTAATTATTTATGCAAGTTATTTAATAATTAAATACTGTATCTCACAGAGTTCCAGCGTTAAAGTTAGAGACCCTGCAAGACACGGAGGAGGAGGTGGGATAACAAGACATGATCCTGTGTAGTTTATTAACTTGATTATGAATCCTAGTGGATTTAATGGTTACTGTACATGTCATTTTGAACAGCATTTCCCCAAAATTCCGAAGGATGCTGCTGGAAAGAATGTCTCAGGAGATCTGACAGGGCTCTCCATGAGCTGGGGCTCTCCAGCCTCCACACAATCAAAGCAGGTGCTGATTTAAAATGATCTGAAATCACCTAAAAAATGCAATTCTGTCATAAAATACACCTTTTCTCTCTCTCTCTCTCTCTCTCTCTCTCTCTCTCTCTCTCTCTCTCTCTCTCTCTCTCTCTGTGGAACAAAGAAAAATGATTTTGAAGTACTGCTATTTTTCTCCAGCGCAATTACAGTGAACAAGGCTTTCAGGCTTCAAAGCTTACAGTCTGCTCCTCACATAAAGCATGCTTCTAAAACATAGTTTTCCCCAACATAATACATGTTATATATTTAACTATAATTGATATTGATATAATAATTGATATAATTATTAATATTTTGAATAGTTTTCTTTATTTAGTATACAGTAAACCATATATAATTTTTATATGTATGGTTTTTGTATTTTATATGTTTTTATTTATCTATTTATAAACATGTCTGTTTAGTTTGTGGAATGTGTTATTTCAGTTTTAGTGTGTTATTTTATAGTAAAAGTTTTTTACTATAATTTTATAGTAAAATATAATTTAAACTAAATTAAATAATGCCAAGCTGATTTTTATTTAATTAATTTTTTTTATTAGTTTCAAGTATGTTTTTTATGGTTTTAGTTACCTATAATAACTCTGCTGTATATAAATACAACTGTATATAACTTCAGTGTTTAGGTCAAGTGTCTTGTGCTTTTCCCTCCCAGTGTTTTGTGACCGAGATGAAGGACTCTGCTGTGGATAATGGAGAATCACTACAGCTGAGCTACAGAGTCCAGACACAGAGAAGTCCTCTGTCTAGTCACAAACCTAACCTAGATTCATCCCACTTCACCTGTAAAATAACAGCACAACACAACTACAGCCAGACCAACACTGTACGACCAAACAACAAGATGAGGGATGCGGTGAGTTCTGCAAACTTTAGCATTGAAATAAGCACAAGAAGTCAGTATAGATTATTTTCACTTTATAAGTAAATTATATACAACACCCTGACATCACTGACACACTTTCTGAAATTTATAGTGATTTAATGTTGACAAAACAATAGTTTATGTACTAGAAATAATCCTACCTGTCAGTCCACAGTGAATGTCATCGTAAACATGTTTAATGCTAGTGATTTATTTTATTTTATTTATTTCCACACAAAAGCAATTTATGATAATCTTTATTTTATTATTTATTATTTTTCATTTTATTCATTTCCAGAAAATAAGCACTTTATATTTTGTTTTATTTTAACCACACATTTTTCATGTCATGTTTCCACACATAGGCAGTTTTCAACAAATTTAATTTTATTTAATCCACATCATGTTCCTTCACAAAAGCAATTTATAATCATTTTTATTTTACTTATATTTAATATATTTTTCACACACATTATTATGTTTCCACACAAAAGTAGTTCCTCGGGCAGTTATGACATCTACTCTGCTGACCTCCGTTCAGGCCAAACATCCTCTGCTACATGTTTTTGACCAGAGATTGTTGTCTCCACCTGGAGGAGGGTGTTTGTTATGCTCCAGAAGCCATATGTGAGCACATAATGTGATTGGATGATATATTTATGTGTTTGTGAGTAGGAGGAGCTTACGGAAGACAGGAAACTGCAAGCAGTTATTGAGCAGGTTATGGTGGATCAGCTGTCGAGGTCAGTGTCTCTTTCTCGCTCTCTGTTTCATTTTTGTTCTCAGTTTGTGGTGAGTAATAACATCGTGAGGTCTCTTTGATGCTCACGCAGGGCTGTCATTAGCGATCCGGAACAGAATGCTGTGTCTGTCAGTCCCACGAGTGTCCCACTACGCTACAGGAGAACTCTTCACCACACTAAGTAAAACCCACACACATACATGACTCAGATACTAAACGCTCTCTCTTTTTTTTTTTTTCCTTCTGTCTCATACTCATGGATTTGGAGAAGGTCACAGTGGTTACTTTCATTTTTTTTTTTTGATGTTTTTGTATTTTTATACATAATAAATGTTTTTTTGCTATGGAAAGCACCACTATTATTATTTCTCAGATTGATTAAAACAAACTAATACTAATCTTAAACTTTGGCAGCCACATACTGTATCTGCATGCAAAACATCACTCTGGAAACCTTCACAACCTCATAGCAACGCCTTTGCAACTACCCACAAGCACTTAATGATCGTGATGGCCAGCCTGGCAAGAACCACTTACATTATCTTTAGAAAAAAATCAGTTTTAGTCAGTTTACATATTGATTTTACTACTTCAGATAAAAGCATCTGCTAAATCAAATTTTCCTAAACTTTGGGGATTTGAGAGGGAACTACAGGGGGTTCAAGTGTTAATGAAAGGCTAATAATTAATTAATTAAAATATAAAATGATGTGTTTAAAATAAAAAAATAATATTAAATAAACCAAAATAAAACATTTATTAAAAGATACGATTTTATGTTTACTTGCAGTTCTGGGACAGTTAACTGATATCAGAAAACTGTGAACATGCAAATGTGTTGATTAATTATTGAAATATTAACTTAAAACTATTTATTTTGAGTATTTGAGGTATTTTAAGTATTTTGGGTATTTTTTTGTAAATATTTTAGGTCGAAAGGGTTCAGTTGACAAAAAAAGTTTTAGAACTATCTGCTGAAAGAAAGAAAGAAAGAAAGTAAGTAAGTACGTGTTTAAAGCAGTGGTTTTGAACCTCAGTCAATAAATAAAAATTTCACTCATTTGACATCATTTTCACTGGTCCTGTCTTGATCCACCAACAGATAATTTTGCAAGACTGCTGTTTGTTTGCAGTTCATTGCAATTATCTGCTTCTTGAAGCTCTTATCAAATGTCGATAACTCATCTAAAAAAAAAGAAACAAGTTACATTTACAATAAGAAATTGAAAAAAGGAGGGTTTTTGTTGAACCCAAGGTGCGACAAAGAACTATTCTAGTTAAATCAATAGTTCAAATTTGTCACCACTGCACAAAAAACACCCATTCACAGGCTTATATTTTACTTTTTTTTTTTTTACTGTGATTTGTACTGTTTAGGTTTTTATTTTATGTCTACAGAGTAAAAACTCGGATGTCTTTAACAGAGAACATCTTATCCAACAAGCTATGCTTTCAAGCCAGGATTTTATCAAGGTAATCACGGCAATTTACTTTTAACTTTTTTTAGGGTTTTTTTTTTTTGTAATTTGCATGTGTTTCGATATATAGGTGTGGACGTGAAGCAAGTCGAAAACTGATTGGCTTCTTTTTCACATGTGACCAAACACTGACTGTGTACGAGTACCGAAATTTTGGTAAAAACAGGTAAGGCTTTTATACAAATAGAACTCGCACATCATTTTCCTCTATATTTAGGTGTCTGAAAAGCTTATTGTTAATCAAAACTCTTTCAGATGGAACGCACTGCCCTTTATCACGCGTGGTGTGTATTTGAACAGAGGGAGGCCTTACTGCCTGCAGGACATCTCACAGGTTCGACACACTCATCATTTGACACACACACACGGACTAATATTAATTTATTAACACTCTGCCTACATCACCCAGGGTGCCGAGCTTCGTTTCTGTACAGACGGCCCACACCTCCCCCAAAGTCTGAGACAGCAGCCGTGCCTGACTCTCAGAGTTACTGATTTGGATGACACAGCCAAGAGAGCCTTGCTGTATGTACCCCCCCCCCCCCCCCCACACACACACACACACGCACGCACGCAAGTGTGCGCAAGTGAAAGGGCTCAGAGTATTTCTTTTGTACAGAACTCAGTCTGGGGAAACTCTACATCATCTGTCTGAAGAGGAAATCAGCGATCGAAATACTCTTAAGGAAATTCAAGGTTAATACTTTAATACACAAGCCTTTCTCTTACATGCAACCATTTCTTTTTGAAATGCATAAATATTCATCCAGAATGTTTCTCACCCACACAAACCTGTTTATAAGGTGATGTCATATTCAATGTTAAAATTGGAGCTGTCAAAATTTTTATCAGATTAATTGCATGACAATCAATCAGTTGATAAGGCTGGCAAGAAGTTTTTTGTTGTTTTAAAAAGAAGTTGCTTATGCTCACCAAGTATGCTTTTGTTTGTTTTTTCAAAAAAAAAAAAAAAAAAGTAGTACAGTAATACAGTACTTTAAAACAGTAAAAACGGTGAAATATTGTGAAATATTATAACAAAGTAACTGCTTTCTTTCATAACATATGAAATTTAAAATTAAATTTATTCCTGTGCTGCAAAGCTGAGTTTTCAGCATCATTACTCTATGGCGTTATTTCCCTGTCAAATGTCAAGAGTGCATTATTGTAGCTCGAAAGTACATTAACATAATGCGCGAGAGTGACTCTCTCTGCTCGCACGTGGAATATAATGTGCGGATTGTAAGCGTGTATGTGCTTAGACTGTGTCCCGTGCGTTCTCGCATGGCCAAGTACTCTTCTCTTCGATTTCTTTTCTTTTTTTTAATCTTTTTTTATTTATTTATTTTTTACAATCTTTATTATTATTATTTAAGTATAACAAAAATTACAAGTTTACAGAACAAATTGGCAAACAATTTGCATTCAGAAACATTTTAAGGTTTATACAAAAAAAAAAAAAAGTTTCCATATTTAATATCAATAAAGGACAGGTTCAATTTAACCACATTTCTCTCTTTTTTTCTCTTTGATTTTTTTTTTTTGCTCTTGGCATAAACGCTGTCAAAACGGCAACAACCAATCAGAAATAGGCTTCAACAACTGACCAATGAAAACTCAACATCTTACATGGAATCTTATTGGTTGATATTGAACCACACATGAAACACATGGAATAAGTTCACTGAAGTTCAATCAAGACGATACATTTGACATATTTAACATCAAAACATATAAAACTGGTTACCTGAGATCGTAGATTCGGCGGATCCATCTCGGCTAGTCTTGATTGAACTTCAGTGAACTTATTCCATGTGTTCCATGTGTGGTTCAATATCAACCAATAAGATTTCATGTACGATGTCGCGTTTTCCTTGGTCAGTCATTGTAGCCTATTTCTGATTGATTTTTGCCGTTTTGACAGCGTTTATGCCAAGAGCCAGTGTTGCCAACTTAGCGACTTTGTCGCTAGATTTAGCGACTTTTCAGACCCTTTTAGCGACTTTTTTCCAAAAAAGCGACTAGCGACAAATCTAGCGACTTTTTTTGACAGACCTTATTTAGTCTCTGAGACTCTCCGGTACTGCCGCACGAGCACGAGCTCTCTCTCTCTCCCAGCGTGCGCACACGCCTCTCTCTCTCTGCATCTGCTCTATTCAGCGAGCAGAGAGGAGCAGCACTTTCAGATAAAAAAAAAGATATTCTGTTGCTTCTAACTCTATTTTACATACAAGTATAGCCGAAATCACAGTACAACCATTGTCTTAATCTTATGTGTATGTGATTTCATTAGACAATTTCGTGAATAGGATTTTAGTGCAGAGATTAACATCTTTGAGAGCTGGTTATGTAGTCTTAATGGACCGCGTTTCAGTCATTATAATATTAATTCCGTCGTCGGACAACAGAAACATTAAAATATAAAAATAAAAAACATTTTATTGAGAATTTTGGCTGCATTGAAATGCAGTACATGACCACAGGAAGGGCAAGATAATATGAGGCACTTACGTCATGAATATGCTTATTAGCATATGACGTCATCTAGCGGCATTTAGCGACTTTTCAGGCAGGGTTTAGCTACTTTCCATTGAAAGAAGTTGGCAACACTGCCAAGAGCAAAGAGAAAGAAATCGCAGAGAAGAGTACTTGGCCATGCGCGAACGAATGGGACACAGTCGCATATACACGCTTACTTTAAGCGAAGAGGAGAGATTCGCGATTGCACTGAACACGTTTTATGTGCAGGCATACTCTCTGAGCAAGCCCAGAGAAAATTCTTACAAGAGCAACGTGTATCTGAGAGTGCGCTCCCAGTTCCCGCACGCAAGCAGAGAGATTCGTGCTCGGGCACATTATATTCAGCGCGTGAGCAGAGAGATTCGCGCTTGAGCATTATATTATTGTACTTTTGCGCTACAATAATGTGCTCTCGACATTTGACAGGGAAATAACGCCATATTACTCCAGTCTTCAGTATCACATGGTCCTTCAGAAATCATTCAAATATACTGATTTGCTGCTCAAAAAACATTTATTATTATTATCAATGTTGAACATACTGTAGTTGTGCTGCTTAATATTTTTGTGGAAACATTTAATCAGGATGAATATAAATTTCAAAAGAATAGTATTTATTTAATAGAAATCTTTTTAAGAAATCTTTTTTTATATAGAAAACATAAATATATTTATTGACACTTTTGATCAATTTAATGCATTGATGAATTCATGTATTGATTTCTTTTATGTTTGTACTAGGACTGTCAAATTGTTTAATTGCATCAAAAATAAAAGTTTGTTGTAAAAGTTTGTACATAATATTTAAGAAATATTTACGTATGTGTGTGTTTATGTCTGTATGCATGTGTGTGTGTATGTGTGTATGTATATATATATATATATATATATATATATATATATATATATATATAAATATACACCATACACACACTTATATTATGTAAATGCAAACTTTTATTTTGGAAGTGATTAATCAATTTGACAGCGCTTGTTTGTAAATATAATTTTGCAAACAATTATATGTACAAACCAAATCTAATTTATCAATCTGGTCTTGCACCTTGAGAATGACATTTTTAAGATGTCCTGTGAAGTTAAAAACACATACTGAGTTACTCGAAATTACACACTTCACCTTAAAGTTACTGTGTACTCTTAAGGCTACATTAATAATAATTCATTAACCAGCCACAGAATGATTTAATTGGAATGCAGCGTTCTAATCGATGGATGTTTTGCAGGTGCAGTGCGTGATAGGCTGAAGGGTCATGCGGTCCGAACCCAGATCAATCTAGGAAGAGAGCTGCAGACCTTACATCTAAAGTCTGATAGTATTCAGCAAAAAGAGCTGCTCAGACGATCTCTGATGGAGCAGCTATGCCTCACTCAGCAGGTTAAGAGAAATAAAATCATTCGTCATCAATTTTTGCATTTACCTATCTATCTATCTATCTATCTATCTATCTATCTATCTATCTATCTATCTATCTATCTATCTATCTATCTATCTATCTATCTATCTATCTATCTATCTATCTATCTATCTATCTATCTATCTATCTATCTATCTATCTATCTGTCTACCTGTCTACCTGTCTGTCTGTCTACACAGCAGAAATGATGATGCTGTAGGAAAGCAGCAGGCATGTTGATGTAGGACATTATGTGAGCGTGTTGAGTCGCTACATTAGCGTGTGCCGTGTGTGACAGGACTTCGAGGCGGTGTGGAGGATTGTGAGTCGGCGTGCGGAGGGGCGGGTACACCCCGATGATGTGATGCGTGCCGTTACCGGGGAGATGAGTGAGAACAGAAAAGCCATCTTCCTGAAGGTAACAGACCAGCTGGACTGCTTTTGTCCTCCAGAGGACGCCGTTGAGCTATGTGACTTCTAGACTTTTCATTCTAGCCATTTGCAGCTGTTTTGAATGTTTGTATCTTTCTTTTTTTAGGTTTATGTAAAACTTGACCCAAATAAAACCGGTTCCATCTTCCTCAGCGATGCTGAAAAATTCTATAGAGGCAAACAAGAGTCTGACGCAGCACTCGGTGAGCCACTGATCACTTAGTCTCTTGCTCAAAGACAATAGTATTTTAGTTGTGTTTATTCAGTGTCAGTCAATATTTCATGATAAATATTGAGTGTTAAACCTGTGGCACTTCAGTATTGATTTCCAAAAAGGCTGCATAGAGGTCATTTTACAGATACACTTATCTGAGATTCACTCTTACAACACTTACAAGAGTAATATTACTGCATAGGCCACATGGATCATTGATTTATTAATTATTTATTACCATTCTTATATCGAACTGTTGACAGAAGCCAGTCTGAACCCTGACTTCCTGGCCTTCGTACGTGAAGCAGGAAAGGTCACCAAGACCGTGTCCTACGCTGAGTTTGAGGACTATTATGAGGGTCTGAGTATTGAAATCCCTGATGATGAAGAATACATCAACAATCTGAGAGCTACGTGGAGTATCTGAGAACATCTCCCTTGTTTTTGAAAGGACACTCTCTGAATATGAGTGAAATATTGAGCTAATATGTTTGTTAATACTGTCTATCACTATATATTACTCTTCATATTATATTATTCATACTATGCAGTGCTGGTATAGCACAGTGTAGAGTAAAATAAAAAATGTCAGGGTCAGTAATATTAATACTTTTATTCAACAAGGATGCATTAAATAGATCAAAAGTGTCAGGAAAGACATTTATGATGTTACAGAATAAATGCTGTTCTTTTGAACTTTCTATTGATACTGATCAAATGTATCATAGTTTTCACAAAAATAGAAAGCAGCACAACTATTTTCAAATTTTATAATAATTGTTTCCTGAGCAGCAAATCAGCATATTAGAATGGTTTCTGAAGCATCATGTTGACACTGAAGACTGGATTAATGATGCTGAAAATGTTGCTTTGCATCACATAAAGAAATTACATTTTAAATGAATTGAAAAAAGAAAATTGTTAATTGAAATTGTTTTAATATTTCACCATATTACTGTTTTTACTGTATTTTTGATCAAACAAATGCAGCCTTGACTGGCACATGCTAACAAGTTTTAATTTATAAATAATTGTTTAAAAATGTTAAATGACTGTTAACTTGCATAACAATTTGTATTGATTTTATTTATCTATCATAATATCTGTACATATACAAACCTTAATATGAAAGGCTATGTAAAAAAGAAAATTCACAGATGAATCATGTGTCCAATATGGACATATATGCATGCATGGCATCAAAAGGCTATATGTGTCTATTTGTGGAAAGGCTTCCTCTGTGTCAATGGCCATTAGACAGTCCGTTCCCAGATCCATTAGAGTAGGTGTGTGTGTAGTCTTCCTCAGAACCCTCCTCATCCTCCTCTTCATCACTGCGCTCATCGCCCTTCAGCTTAAGAGAATAAAAGAGAATTAATCTTGTGCATTTAATCTGCTTGTGTGAAAGTTTTTACAAACAAACACATTTACTTTTTTTATTGCTGTTTAATACGTGAAGAAAAGTCCAACCACTCATCAACTTTAGTAAAATCACTAAAATGCACATACTGCTTTATTTGTTATTTTATATGAAGAACTATGGATACTCACTTTGCCGAAAATAAACTTCTTGACCATGTGGAGAATCAAAGAAGCCCAGAACACATGCAATAACAGCAGCACCACAAGCATGACGTTAAAGAAATAATAGCCGAAAAAGGGTTTGAACTGGTCCAGAGGATACACCCATGTACAGTGGATCAGCCTGTATACACGACACACACACACACACACACACACACACACACACACACACACACGCACACACAATTTAACAAATGTAACCCTAAAATCTCCCACTGATTTACCTCTGTCACATAACTTACCAGAAAGGAAAAATGATAAGTCTGGTTACCATGAAGACCAGAGCAAACACCACAAAGATACTGTTGCAGGTTGTCTCCCATCCAGCATAGTTAAACATCTTAGCAGACTTAGAAAAACAGAAAAATGAAAACCTTTAACACAAAACATATAAGTTTGGGATGCGGATTACTAGAAAAAATATATATCCTAGTATAAACACAATTATCTCGATACAGGTTTGTGACAATGTAAAGGTAAGTAACTGAATGATGACATAATTTTCATTTTTGGGCGAACTATCCTTCCCTTTAAAACATGTTTAACTCTTCTTTCACTGTTCATCTCTCTCTCACCTCGAGCAGGACATCGGATGTGTCGTGCACCAGCATGACCAGTGTGCCAATGCGGATGTAGTTGGCACACCAGGAGAAGGACAGTAGTGTTAGTGTGGCCCAGTGATGGACCAACTGCTCTCTAAAGTCCTACAAATTGACAGAGAGAAACAGAGCCCCATAAACGTAGACAGACATATCTCTCAAGATATGGCAACTTCATCAGTTATTTACAAATTTCTCCAAAGGCATATTATTTTAATCTCTGTAAAACATCCACTCATTGAACTTTATGCATTGAACTGCATTAATTTTTGCTTACTGACTGTTTTATGGCATTATTAGCAGTGCTACCTGCAGACTAGTTGAATAGAGGGTTATATATATGAAAATGAAATATTTATGATTGTTACCTTACGTTTTACATCTGCAGCCACACTGAACAGTAAAGAACCATAAAAACTCATCTCAATGATGTAATACCAGTACTGAGAGTCCAGCAGTGACTGTACACACACACACACACACACACACACACACAACAAACATTTAAAAACCAACCGCCATAAAAACAACATGCTTGCACAAACACAACCCTCCCAGAACAACATGCACATTTTCTTGTTTTCACTTTACTACGTACAGTATATTCGTTTTTGCTTTTAAAATACTTTCTTTTTCTTTTTTCTTTTTTTTATGTTACATTTTTAACTTACTTGTTTGGGAAATCCTGCCCACACTTCCCGTAGATCATAAAACCATGGTTTCTGTGGCACAAAACAATACAGTTTATTGATTTATTTTTAGAACCAAATAACACAAAATAAAATAAACACTAAATTGTTGCAGTCTGTGTTGAGGAGTTTTCAGTTATCGTTACGCCAGTAGGTTGCGTCAAGTGAGTGAATCTTTGAATCATTCGAATCATGGAATCAACCGATTTATTTAATAGGAATGAAACGCTGCTCTGTGATACTGCACGATTGATTGAAATAGTTCACTGGTGAAGCAAAAATATTCAGACTTAACTGTCAATACTGTATCTAAAATGTAAGTTACTCAGCATTATTACCTTCTTGTTTACTGAAGACTGTTGTGTAAAAGCAAAATCTCCACAGCTGTGATAACCTGCACGTTTGCTCTTGTGAAATTGTTTAATTAGAAGTTCTTCAAAACAACAAATTGATTTATGTGTTATTAAAAACCCAATTCAAATGAGTCCACCCCATAGGCAAATTCTCTACGTACCTAAACCCTTGATATGGTGATATGGGATTACATGACTAAATTTAATACGTTAGTATAGTGATAGTGATGCTTGTCTTAACAACAAGTTAATGTATGTGTGTGTGTGTGTGTGCAGGGCCTGTTCATGCCTGTTGTTGTGCCCGTTTGTGGATCTTTCTATCAGGCTGGCGGAGTTCACAGGTGGGAAAATGTTACTAATTACCCCTCGGGCATTTCTCACAAACACACATGCTGATTCAAGGTCTCTCCTGAGAATCTCTGCATGTGCTGTAACCATAGACTGTATGGCTGTAACACACACACACACACACACACACACATGCAGCTGTTTGGAGGTCATTCAGATGTCAGATGCAGCCTGAGGTTTGTATATACATGAAAAATCACTTACATCATGTAAAGCCAGCACTCCTCCGAAAGACGAACACAGATAAAAGACAAACCGCCAACTACAGAGAGGAAATACTATTGTCAATAACAGACTTACATGTCTGACAACGGTTGAAAGGTCAAATATGGCCAAATACAAATGAGTAAATCAAGAAAGATTGTTTAGTGTGTGTAAATATACCTGGCTTCTTTGAATTTCTTCAGTAGTCCTGGTCTGTCTTGGTTCCTCCGTCTGCGGAACCAGTGCTCCACCTGCCTTTCCGACCAGCCCAACTTTTTACACACACCTTTTATATTTGCCTAAGTACATGGCATACACAAATATTACTAAACACATAAACTTCAAATGTCAAAATGTACTGGCCCTACATACAATACATCTGTAAATGTGTTGAAGACTGCTTATACAGTATAATGCATTACAAAGGTACACTGTAAAAAATATTTTTTGAAATTGTAGATAAAACAAGACAGATTAGAGCATTTTTTTATAACAAAATGTGTTTTCAGTTTTTAAGAAAGTAATGTTTAATTCTGTGTGTTGTTTGCTATTCTTTGTAAATATTTGTGTTATTTCGATCAATTTCTTAGAGAATCGTTTCAAAGCCATTTTTTTCAGTGTTTGTAATACCTTATGCATATTGTGAGACATTATATATTTTCATAAATAACTGAACTACTATTATAATAACACATTATAGTATGTGCATACACTCAACTTAACTCAACTCAACCTTTATTTATAAAACACTTTATTTATAATACACATGCTTCCAAAAAAGTCAAATCCATTTTAAAACATAATATTTCATTTTAATAACGTTTTAATCACTGATTTACTCTATATAAATGACTATTTTTGAGGGTAATTTCCACAAAAACATGGCATATATTACTTGCTCATTATTCTTAATTGTGATTATGAACATCAGTCGTTCAGAAATGTTGTTTATTATTATTTTTATTATTATTGATTAAAATAAGCCTAAATGGACGTTAACAAAGATTAATATTCAAAACAATACATGATGTAAAAATTGATATTTATATAGTTTTTTTCTTTTTTCTATTTTTACTATTTATTTTTCTTCTGATTAAATGCATTATATGAATGCATTAAAAAGCATGTTTCGGTTTTACCTGTGTTGGATGTTTAGAGTGTGTTTTGTAGTATTTTTCCAGTACAGGGTTGTGTGACGCTCTCTTGCGAATTTTGTCTTTAACCCCAAGAGCCTTAGCGAGTGGCACCGCGATCAGCCTGTTGAATGAGGGAGAGGCAGCGAGACAGAGTCACACCTTCATCTGCTGTTAACCAGAGACGTTCACTGCACTGCAGCAATTATAAGAACATATAATACATGGTGTTTTCACCAGACTTATTAATTAACTTAAGCAGCTTCCTTGACCAACTGGCTTTACCAGCTCAGTTTTCATGATGAACAGCATGAATATACAAATTTCACCAGCACTATTCAGCAAAAACCAGCATGCAAATAAATGCTAATGTAAGCTGGTCTTTTCAATAACATTTGGCTTGTGTGTGTACCTTTCATAGAAAGCTCTTAAGCCTAGCAGCAAAACTGCTACAGGTAGAGTGATGTACAAATGGGACACATGGGCATAGACACGCCCCTCACTGTCCTGTAGGTCCGCCCATGTCACCGTCCTCGGCAACCACAGCCGATCCCACCAAAACCACTCACTAAGCATCGCCCTGTGAAAAACAATCAAACACAGCAACAGCATTTACATGCATTAATTTAGCAGATGCTTTTATCCAAAGTACCTACTTTTAATATAGAAGAAGAAACAATGGAAAGCAATGTTTGTAAACAACAGAGTTGTGTGCCATTCAAATATAAAAGAGATTGCATTTCATGTTTCTCAATTTGAACCGGAAATGATGCAGAATTGGAATTCAAATCTGTCATTTAAATGTATTACATGCAAATGAACTCATGTAACTGTAATTTTAAACTAGAAAAGCAAAGTTTGTCAAGACAGATTTTTAAAAGACTTTACAATCATGTAATTTGTAGGCCATACAGATAGATAGATAGATGGACAGACTGAATAGAATATTTTTCCAGGCTATCATAGTGTTTTGCAGTAGCTCCTGTAATGGGATACGTACAAAGATAATTGACATGCAAATACTGAAATCTACAATAGCATGCAGAAACTGATGGTGGAAAAAGAGTTCTAAAAATGTTTGAACAGCTCTAAACAGAGCCAGTTATGAGTCTCACTGGGAGTATCCAACTGCAGTACGGATCTGGACTTATATAAAGTCCTTCAGACCCACTTTTAACAATAGTATCTAATCAATCTTATATTACACATAATGACTGTTTATTGTTACCATGACAAACAGACATATAACCTCACAAAGATTGACTGAGAAACGTATTTCAAACAGAAACAAATGCATCCATACCAGATTTGTCCTTTTCTTGTTCGAACACACTGTTCTCTATCCTCCTGTTTTCCTGCTTTCTCTGTTGTATTTCTGTTCACACACACCTTTAAGTTGATCCTCCAGAGTTGTGCCCAGTCCTGGTGAATCCACTAGGTAGTGAACTCTCTCTCTCTCTCTCACACACACACACACACACACACACACAGACACCCGCTTTCACTGCATACCTCAACCCCCCACAAAGAGCTCATTGAATCGTCTGTGTGTGTGCCTTGAAAGGGGGCCAGAGAACTGGATATGTGGGAGGGGCCACAGTCACCTCAGGTATAGTCAAAGAAAGGCAGAGTTAGAAGGACAGAGAGGATGTGAACCTTGAGATATTGCATGCCCTAAACAGGTTAATAAATCACAGGTTGAATAAGAGAAATGTTCTTTCTCTTTGTTATGGCTTTCTCACTTGGCAGTGTTTTAGTTCTTATTTACATTTATGCACCTGGCTAATGCTTTCATTCAAAAGGGCTTACAGTGCGGTCAAGCTTTAGGTTTTGTTTTTTTAATCAGTGTGTGCATTCCGTGAGAATCCAACCTGTGACCTTGGGGTTGTTCAGGTCATGTTCTACCAGCTGAATTACAGGGACACTGCTATGTGTTCTTGGTAACTTGTAAAAATCTACTTAAGCCAGAATATTACAGGAATGTTTACAGGATTTATGCTGGATCATAATTTGGAACCAACTGAAAATTATACTACTGGTTTATTAATTTATTTTATTTTTTACAGGACTTCAACAAAACACATGTTTTAGAAAACATACTGTTGTTTGGGTTTTTATTCTTACCAGTCTGACTGCTGACTACTGACTACTCTTTAAATTCCTTTTAATATCCCACACATACATATTATTCTACTGATAATCAATCATAATAGTGCTGTTTGCAACTAGATCTAGTTTTTAATTTCAATTGGTTTATGTTAAAGTTGGTTCCAAATTATGATCCAGTAGGAATCCATTCTTATAAGATTTCAACAACAGTAAGGCTTTTTATGTTTATGTTTAGACACTTAAAAACATTGGGAATTTGATTCTTGAGAAAAAAGTCCTATTATATCCTGGTTTCTTTTGACATTTCCGTAATATTTTCAACTAGGGGAAAGTCCTGTATATGGGAATACAGGATTGAGAAATGTTTACTTTGTGTAATATTGTGAAGGTGTGAATCAAAGGCTCCACCTGCACTTACTAGACTGTGCATGACTTGATTCTGACAGTCCTTTGTTCTCAGTGTCTTTTGGTGTACAGTAGGTTTGCTGTCTCCATCTTGTGGTGGTCGAAAATACAGGATTTAGAGAATCAGTATACAGTACAGTAGAGATTCAAAGATGCATGATAAGCCCCTGGAGGTAGTTGTTGTAACTTCAACATTATGAGGGATAAAAGCACATTTTTCCATTAACACAACGTTCAAAAGTAGCAGTGCATTCTGGCAAATCATGCTAACAAACAAATAAAATAAGACAAACTTCTTCCTTTCCACTTTTTATTATGAACAGTAGTCATATTTTTTCATTATAATATCAAAATATTGTCAGAGTTTCTCAAGACCTTTATAAATAACATGGACGTGAATGTTCTACTTGACTTCTGTTTGTTACTGTTCTTAGCTAATTGATCCCCAATGCATATCATACACACCTGCCATGCCATATAGACCTGAATACACAGAGGCCAGTACCACATTGCAGCTAAATACAGCTGTCAACTCCAGTTGTTTTAATAGTTCACCCCAATATTTGAGTTTGTTTGTTACACAAGCTGTCATATGGCTTCAGAATATAGCATACTAGTCGTCTGGTCTTCTTTTATGGTGCTTTTTGTCTTTTATAGAATTTGTAAAGTATAACTGGCCATTCAGTTAATTACATCAAAGAGAAAAGCCTAGACACTCAACATAATTTCTTATTTTGTGTTCCAGGGATGAAAGAAACTAATATTGGCTTGAGCGACATCAGGGTGAGTAAATGATGTCATTATTTTAATTTTGGGTGAATTAATCCCTTAATCCTGTTCTGTACACACAGTTTGTTTATTAGTGACTATTTGTTTATTAGTGACTACTAATGACGCATTAAAAATTGCCAGACGTGAATACATCTCAGTACGCTATATTAGTTTTATTATAGAAGTATTATAATAGAAAACACCAAACAGGCTAAACTGTTGGCATGTATCTTTACAGCTGTGAGACATTAACTATTGCTTGTTTGGAGTTGTAGGATTGACACTTGTATTGCGTACACAAATGGAGCGATAATTTAGCTATTCATTTCTGCAAATAAATGCATTTGTAATTTCAAAAACTTGGCAGTGTGAACGTGGCCTGTATGCATTCTTACCTTTCGTCCCCTGTTAAAGTGACGATTGGTAAATCCCTGAAAAGCTCTTCATTTTGAATACATCATGCTTTAGCTGTGCTAGCATAGTGCTAAATGAGATTATTTAAAATACTACAGTGTATTTACAATGTACAATGTAACTGGCTTTGAATCCATTTCAACATCACATTTCTATATCATGTCATGAGCGTGCTGCCAAGCTACGTGCTAACTTGCCATATGGATGAGACACTACAGATGTTGCCACCAAAGACAAATAGACAATTTCACAAACAAGTTGGCTCATTCTGAAAAGCTGATGTATTGTCTTAATAAGTTCACATTTAGTTATTATTCTGGTTAAGTACAAGTTAGCAAAACTCATGAAAGAACACATTACGAAATGAAAGTTCCACTTGCTGAGTAACAAATCGTATGGACTGCAAAGCCCTTTGGCCCATATTCCTAAGCCTCTCTCTTTTCTCACCTGTTCTGGTTCAAGATGTCAGGTTAATGAGATTTGGTGTGTGTATATATATCTGCGCATGTCTGTACAGGAGTTATATTTGAAAGAGAAAATGGCAAGTCACAGTATAAGACAATGTTTAAGAGTCATCGAGCCATGTCAAATGGCTCCAGAAGAATACCCAGAATGCACAAGTCTGCACTTGGTCCTCCAATAAAGTTGGTGATTCTGTGCAAAAGAAGTCCCCGTAGTTAACCAACTAAGAGAACCTCCACCAAGCCATCAACAATTGATCTACATACAGAGTTAATGAAGATGCTCGTTCAGTCACCATTGAGAAGTCAAAGATGAGCTGTTGATGGCATGGGTTGCCTGGCACTGAGAATGGTGATCGGATGCAAGGTGCTGAAAAGGTGGAGTGCTGTTCCACACTTCATCTTGTCCCACTCATATTGGATTGTTACGTTTGAGATCACTGGGTGAGGGAGGGAGCTGTTGACTGAGGTGTGTGAAGGTGGTGGAGTGACTAGGTCTGGTCTTCATCTCTCCAGAAGTCTCTGTGCCTCTATACTTTGGAGGAAGAGTCTGGCATCGGCCCTTAACTTTCGAGCCTGGATCACGAGGTGGAAGCCCTTTCGTTGCGCTTCCCACCAGCTCTGGTTTGGAGGGAGGCCGTGGTAGTCCTGTTGACTGGCTGCCCACAAGCTCTGGTTTCGAAAGGCTGCTAGCAAGCTCCGTTCTGGATGGCGGGCGAGGGAGCGCTATTGAATGGCTGCTCGTGAGCACTGAATCCAGTGAATCTGAGACAGACATTTGGCTTTCAGAGGGCTTGGTTTTAGATGGTCCTCTAGAGACCTTTAGGGTGAGCTCACTAGTGGATGGAGGAACTTTCTGATCGAAATGTGTGAATGTTGTTGAGTGGCTAGGTCTGGTTACATGTGCTTCAGCTTCTGGTCCTCCGTGCCTTGGCGGAAGGGTTCGGCAACGGCTCTTAGACCTGGAACTTGGATCTCGAGGTGGAGGTTCATTCGAGTTGAACTCTTGGTGTCGTGATAGTGAGCCGGTTTTGATTGAATGAATGGACTGGTTTGAACATGCTGTAGGTGTGGTGGGTGATTCATCACGACAGGCTATCTTAGACAGGGACTCTGAAGTTGTATTGAGACTTTCACAGGTCGAAGGTCGAGGCCTGTCAGGCAGATAACTGGTGGATGCGACGGGTTCCTCTTCTGATTGTTCCTCAAGCTCTTCTTCCTCTCCACTGGTCACCTTTAGTTCTTTCAACTCTTCATATGACTGGCTTAGCATTACTCCACTGCAGACAGGCAGCTCCTCCAATGATCCTAAATCATTGTTAGTAGTTGTCAATGTTTGTGACTGGGTGCATTGCTTGTCTGTCTCCTCTGTGAGTAGAACATCCATCAGGAGGGTTTTCTCTCTCTTCAACTGCTCCTTCAGAGAACGAGGCACGTCTGGGATCAACCATGCCACCAGCATACTGAGGAACATGGCCAAGTTCTACAACACAACAACATACAATCAAACATCCAGTCCTATTTTACAGGAAAATTCTGGGTTGAATACAACTTAAGTTTTAAATAATTTGGATTTGTTTCTCATAAGAACACAAGAAAACCCTTTTACAATAATACACTTAAA
This sequence comes from Carassius carassius, assembly GCF_963082965.1. Lineage (NCBI taxonomy): Eukaryota > Metazoa > Chordata > Actinopteri > Cypriniformes > Cyprinidae > Carassius > Carassius carassius. Next base: position 28,670,831 of record NC_081777.1, read on the forward strand.
AAAGAATTTCAAGGTAGAACATTCATTAAAACATATGAGCTTTTTGGGGGATTTTTCATCTAATCTTGAACATGGTAATTAATAAATGTTTATATTTTTTCAAAAACTTGGTCTATTGTAGTTTGACCCATTTTTGTTATTTAGCATATTACTGTAAAAATTTAATAAAATAAATATAAGAAGATGGATTAAAATGTATGCGTGTTAAATTAAGAAATATTGATTAATTTTAAAGGACAATTCCAAATGATTGAAATGAAAACTGTGTAAAAAATTATGGGTTTAAAACAGAATCATGCAGCATTATTTATTCATTTTATTAGTTAGCTTTATTTATGCTTGGCTATACAGCAGTTATATGAATTTTTCATTAAGAATTTTCATAATACATGTATACATATTAGGTAGATCCAGTTCTGGTTAAGCATTTATTGATGTAAATACCATTTGTGGAATTTGTGCTATATGCATATGGATTTCTTAAATTAGCATGTTCATCTAATCTTTCAATCAGATTTAAGGTTAATAGGCCAGTGCTGCTTTTTTCACTTAGGTGACAGTTCTTCCGGCATCCCCCGCCTTCACTTTATATCTAATATTTCAGCTCTGTTTTAATCTCCTACTAGAAGTACAAAGGCTGGGAAATTAAAGCTTGAGCCCCCTCAATGTAGAATGAAAGCTAAATCTGCTTGCCTTTATCACGCAAAGATTATATTGACATATGAAGTCATTAAAATGCTTTAGAGATATTTAGATTACAACCCTTCTTTGTATCATTGTATGGATATCATGTAAATGAGACCGGGATGACATGGCCTTGACTTTATTATTTTTTTAATGGTAGAGAGAGCTTACGTTGTATTTAACTTGCAGTGTTCATTGAACTACAAGAAAAGCAGTTTAACAAAGACTGACCTGGAAAAAAATGACGAAAGCCAAGCGTGCAGCCAGCACAGACCAGTACTGTTTAGAAAGCTGATAAGACTCAGAAGACCAAGGTGGATCTCGATAGTCTTTGTACCTGTGAAGACGAATTGTAGTGGAGAAAAAACAAATGGTATCAGATAAAATAGGTGAGCAGAGGTTATGGGTTATGTTGCATGTGTGCCGCGTGTACCTGCAAATACGGAGTTGTCTGTCAAAGTCAGTGTCATGCGGAGCAGTGCCAGGTTTAAAGTTGCTTGTGTTGAAATAAGCCAGTGTGTGGTTGGTATAACCATGCATGGTGCCAGTCTCACTGTACAAATACTGATACACCATCCGAGGAATGAACTCAGATGTAAAGGAGATCACAAAAGCCTTGGAGTAAAGAGACAGAAAGAAAAATCTTAAAATCTCTGCACGCAATGAGATAAATCATACTAAACACAGCCAGGAACTATATAAGTCAAAATATTAACACTCACATTTGTAATGACAGCAAACTTGCTGATTCCACTCAAGATGTTGTACCATATGCCTGGGAGAGGGAAGATAAACATGTGACAGTGTGAACTAGTTTAAGAGTTATGTTAAGTGTAATCATGAGTAAGACTGTGCATATCTGCTGCAAAAATTCATACCAATCTCTTTAGCACTGACTGCATCAGGCCGGCGTATTTCAGTGACGAATTTTGCCGCATCTAGTCGGATTTCAATGACATTATTAAGCAGAGCAAAGACTGGTGCCAGCGGGAAGGAGGCCACAAAGAGTGTGACAAATCCATATTGAATAACTGCAGACAAGCAAACACACACATACACCGATGTCCTCAATCAAACCCAATTCTTCAAAGTCATCGCAGACATACTTAAACACCATCACTAAACCTCTTCAAAGGAAAAACTAATAAGAGTTTGTATAAAGCAGATGTTGGCATTCAATTTGATATTTTTTATATTTCTTGTTAATCACCAATCCACTAGTGCTTCCCATACGGCAGTTTGACTACAGTGAAGGATTACATACATTACATCCATCTCACCCTGGAGTTGGGGAAACAGAATCCAACAGATGGATTACTCCCAAATATTTCTTATACTTGGAGGTTCTGGCTTAGTGGTAGAGCATTGTGTTAGCAGCACAAAAGGTTGTGGGTTCAATTCCCAGGGAACACATACTGGTAAAAATGTATAGACTGAATGCATAAATCTGCATTCTGTTGAATGCATAAATGTAAATGAACGTCTCTCCATATTGGTTGTGGAACAGTTTCTGATAGCTGGATTGCTCACTGTTGGATTCTGTTTCCCCCATGTGTCTAATACAAGGAGGTTTGCTTAGCAAAATACATTAAGTAGTTGTTTTATGCAAAAGCAGTGGCTCTAGGCAATCACAAATCTTAATTAAAAAAAATATGCAAAAAAGCAGCCAGGGTATAAAGTCCATAAATCGGTGTTCTTTGTATGCAGGATTTCTAACTTGATCCAAAAACGAATCACTCCAAGGCTTATTTAAAAAAAAAAAGAAAAATACTTTATTCACATGGCTTTAAAAGCCATTAAAAGCAACACATAATAAAGACTGATGAAGGCTTGTTAGCCACAATGCGTCGATGCACTTGTGTGTTGCTTTTAATGTAAAGCCATGTCAATAAAGGCTTTTTTCACTATAATTTTGAGTGCCTTGGAGTGATTCGTGCACAAATTGGCACAAATCATATTGGTTGTGCAACATTTTTCATAGTGTGATAGAAAATTGATTTGTGATGGTCTGAACATATGAATTAACAGTCATTTATAAAAATGAAATCACAGAACATTTGTATTGGTGTGAATAACTCTATTTTAAATGTGCATACTTATTAAAAAAAATGTAAATGTAATTTAATAAGAACCAGATCTTGCTTTCAAGATCGAAAATTTCTCAACATAATTTAGACACAACACAGCTTCGTAGATAACTAGTTGTCCAGGTAGAGTGCAAAGCCTAAAATTAATTATGATTGGTCAGTAGCAGCCAGAGAAGAAGTACATCATGGTGATGTCAAATGCCTAAAAATTATATTGTATGTTATTTCATTATTACAGTTATTAAAGCCAACTTTAAACAGCATTCACATTGTCCTTTCACAAATGTAATGGAGCAAATCATACATTTTGAAGAAATCTTTGGAAGAAAAAAAACTGATGAATCATTGAAAATAAGACCAGGAATGTATAATAATAATAATGCAATATAATAAAAATTTTTTTTATAATGTATAGAAAATCGATTTATAATTGACTATAAAGAGCAATTCTAAAAAAAAAAAACATTTGTCAAGCCACAACACTATCATTAAACATTAAAATAAGGGTTTTAAGTTGCTACAAAACATAACTAATTGTGTTTTTGGGGTTGTAAGGTACTTAAAAACAAGTAGAACAATAAAAGTGATGCACCAAACGTTGCTGACATTTGAGTCTATTGTTCAATTTGAGCATGTGGTACTCACCCATCTCCATGTACTCTGGGCTCAATCCCTCATATGGCTCCAGATCATAGTCCAAATCCCAGCGCTGTGGTTCTCGTTTAGAATCTTTGTCCTCCTCATCTGCCGATCCATCTTTCTCCTCCTTATATGTGCGATACATCTTCTTCAGCTTCCTGTAATGTCAACAGATTTGGCCGTGTTATTTTAAACATCTCTTCCATCACTCAATGTGCACTGTGTTGGTAATGTTAAACAGTGTGGAGTATTAAAATGTAATTTAACAAGAGAGTTAGGGGCTTCCTCTAATAGACTGGGGGTACATTGCAGAATCAAAGAAAATTAGCAGAGGGACCACGGGGAAGACTTTGGATGTGTGTATGTGTATGTAAAACACTTACGGAATGGCAATTTCAAACACATTATTCTGAATGAGCTGCTTTCCCAACATAATGATTCCCAGCTGAATACACACTTCAATAAGACAACCACCTGGAGAACACTAGACCAAAAACACATGTACATGCAAACTGTTAGTTGCACTATGCTAAAACACTGCAGACAAACATATTAGCATTTTAATAATTACCTCTTCCATGCGGAAATCCTTAAAGACATAAACATAGTCACCTGGACGACCGGCAAACCTAAATTAGCACAGTTATAAGAGATATTAAACAAAAATGTCAATTGGATTAAACAATGTAACCCAAAAATTCAGCATTTTGGTGCTTAGACTCTAAAAAGCATATTACACAGGGACACACTATATTGTTAACATAATAGTGTACTGTTCAGCAACACAACACATATAACACACAGACACCACAAAACAGGTACTTATAGAACTGTAATTTGCATATTGAAATTTAGACATGAACTCATAAAAAGTAATACATTAATAAAACATGTAAAAAAATGTATAAAATAATTTAGGTAAAAATGCATTCTTTCATTTGTACAACATCGGGCTTGTATAAAATAATTATATAAAAGAGCATATTGCATGAGTAATATATATATATATATATGTTGAAATACACATTAACTTAGATTACTAAATGAGGTAACACTTTATTTAAAGGTGTCCTTGCTACAGTGTAATTATATGTTTAAGTACTGAGTAACATGAATTAACTACATGTACTTACTGCATGGTTAGGGTTAGGATAGGGGTTGACTGCATGTAATTATGCATAATGTATTGTTATTATAATAGTAAGTATATGTAACATGTAACAAGGACACCTTAAAATAAAGTGTTACCCTAAGTTATTTTACATTGTTGGTTCATTGTTGTTAACTAATGTTTTACAAATGGAACCTTATTGTAATATTTTAACAATATTTTTGTTTATTTTAGGTTAAGATTTTTGTGCCCTCTTTCTCTCTCTCTCTCTCTCTCTCTCTCTCTCTCTCTCTCTATATATATATATATATATATATATGTAAATAAATAAGTGTTTTTATGAAACAAATGGTCACTGCAAAGTGATATATACATATAAATATATATATATATAGATAACATTCTCAACAATGGACTACACAGGACAAACACACAACACTACAGTATACAGTATAGACACTAGTGTAGACACAACGCAACATACAAACACAATACTACAGTAAGCACACGACTACACTGCAACAAACTGGACACGAAAAACAACAACAAAGTACATTATCATAATCCAATTATCATTGGCAATAGAACGTCACATTAGTTTGGTTGAGATGCCAATTTACCTGCCCTTAAAGAAGGCCACATAGAAGACAGGTGCGAATGCATTCATGCTCTTCAGCAAAAAAGCTTTCAAGATCACATGCTCCTCAAATGTTGATTCAGTCTTTGGAATCTCTGCAAGTATGACATCAACATCATATTCATAATAATCATCGGTAATGCATGATCTTTTCTACGTCAGAGTCACACTTTTATCAAGTAAACACACACACACACACACACACACACCAAGCTCTGTAATCCAGGCCGCTATAGCGCCGTAGATCTCATCCAGCACCAGAACCACCAGTAAGTTGATGATGACAGCGGTGGTTGTCACGGTTACACGCACATTAGCCTTGGCCTCGTGATCAGGGTTCATTGACATAATAGCAAACACAATGATGCGGTACAGAATCACACCAGATACAGCAGAGAACGTGACCCCAACCTGAGAAAACAGATAAATGTGAATTTTAACTGTAAAAACTATGCAACAAATGCCGTTATGGGGAAAGGTGCCTACCATAAGGAGGATAGAGGATATGTTGATGCAGTATCCTGGCAGCCTGTCTGTCCATGACAAAGACTCTAAGGCAAGCTACAAGAACAACAGGATGTTACTTAATACTCACCATATCAGCTGTGAATACACTAGCTACTGGAGTACCACAATCACATTTTGCCTGATACTGACAAGCAGTGATTATTTGTGACCCATGCTGGCAAAATGAGTCAGAATGCACATGGGCTGATTTTGAGCTATTAGATCTGTGCATTAAAGTAGGACTTAATATATAGGCCGTCTATTACATTAATATTAATCGAACAATAAAAGAAACAAAGGAATCACTCAATGCTTTTGATTGAACTTTACGTTTTTTTCATTTGTATTGGATACAATGAAGTGATTTTTACATTTGATTAGTCTATTTGTTTTTCTTGAATGCTTTCTTCACTGGAAAAAAGAAGTGGTTGCAAACAATGTATTTTAGCTTGTGATTATTAATATAGTGGTTATTATCAAGAAAAGAAGTGGAGGAAAAGATACAATGTTGAAGGTGATAGAAACCTTCAGAAAACATTAACTCGTTTTGTTCGTCTTCGAACGTGTGTAGCTCAGTAATTTTTTTTTCTGATTCCAACAAGTCATAAATCAATTTGCAGGTTAAAATAAAATAAATAATAATATAAATAACTTTTTTTTTTTTTTTTGCTCAATTTGACTAATTTTGCCAGCACAGGTCACATTTTTATAGTATGGCAATAACCGATATGTTGGCCCATACTATAAAAAGTAAATATTTAGTCAGTTAAACAGAACATGAACAGTGTTCACACTAATATCTATTCTAGAATTTTTACATGCTTCAGGTCAATCTGTGCATATACATACGTTATATAATGTTATTTATGTACATTGAGTACAGTCGAAATATGATGCTTTTGGGGGGAAAAAGTAAAAAAATTAATCAAATAAAATATGAAAAAAAAGAATAGAACAGAAAAAAGAAAGAATAAAGGTCTGTTCATGCCAAGAAAAATAACTATAAAGGTAACTATAATGATAACTATATTAGTGTCCACATCAACGTTTGATAGGGTTTGCTTATCATTAGCGTGCTGCAGTTTTGTCATCTGTAGCTTTAAATTCTCAAGCTCTTTAAAGCAGGATGGATTTCGATTGGTTGTCAATGTTTTTATTGTAAAATTTAATGTTAAAAAAGCACCACAGTATTTACATTATTTTGGTCAAATTATCCTATTAATTGGTTACTTATACCTAAAAAAATCTTTAAAAAATATGCTAATATTGACCATTACCAGTTTGGCTTGGCCTCCAGTTATTCAGTTAAATAAAACTTAACACTGTTAAATATTACTTTACAAAATCTACGGCTTTGTGCATCATAACAGGAAATAGTTTTGGATTTGCAATGAACTTTTTGAATGAAATTTGATTGAAGTGCTAAAGTTAATGCACACATTCAACCCTCCCCCAGACGCACACTCATCAAATCTGAATTAAACACTACATTCTCTCAGGTACACACACATACACCCTGAACATGTGTCTTTTATTAGAGGAAGGACACCACTCTAACTTGCGTGTTTTAATCCCGCTCTGACTCTAATCCTGCATAATCTAGTGTGGAATACCCAGAGAGGTAATCTGCTTTGAGTGCCGTGTGTAGTAAATTTGTATGCCACAGATAGTGTTTGAGCGCATACGTGTGTTGTGTGTACGCGCCGCAGGCCTGACACTGCGTACAAGGGCACAATGACAGTAACAAAAATCCGTAAAATCACATCAAATGAAATTGCGACCAAATTGCTCATTTCAAAGGGAAAAAGCGCCAGCATTATCCACCAGACTGAGTAAGTCATTATCGAATTAATTCAATTGTCAGAAAGAATGAGAAGAAAAAGATGAGAGTGCTAATGCGGGGTGTGATAAGAAGAAAGACGGATATGAGTCGGGTGGGCAGGAGGGGTCCGACGGAGGTCAGGGCGGTGAGCACTCTGTGACTGACAGCTGAGAACTAACTGCATTATCCCTAAAACCCCGCCTCTTCTTGTTAAGTTGATTAGCTTGCTCTCTCCTAGACAGACACACAGTAAACTCCCAAATTATCTCCCCCCTCCTCACCGGTGACTGTCCTCCTTTAGCAGACAGTAGCTTCTCTCTTCCTTTGTCATCCGTTCCTGCGTCCGGCTAGAACACAGAGCAGAGATTAAAAGCACTGCGCACACACACTTCAATCTACCTGGAAAAATCTGCGTGCTATTCCAGGTATTTCAGCTCAGTGCATTTTTAAAGCAATAATTAAATTTGAAGTGAACATTAAGACTTCACCATCATATCCTGAATTGATAATAGTGAGTAAAAAGAACTTTAAACACATATATTTATTAAACAAAATATATAATTAATATATGTATTTAATTTATATTATTTAAAAAATCATAATCGGAATTTAATAAGAAATGAATACAATTCTACTGGATAAATTAAAGTTCCAAAAATGTGTAGTTCCAACATTTTCAATAATGAAAATTAATGTAATTATTATACATTTCAAAGATTTTATACAAATTATTAAATTAAAGTAACATTTCATTTCATGAGTTCATTTAAATAAAATTAAAATTCTTATAGGAATCTTGTGCACATCCCTTCAGAAATTTTGCAAGAGTATTGTTTTAAGTTATCGTTAATGTTGCCGCATATTCTGATATTTTTGAAAAATCAGATCTAATATTTGCATGAAATCAGGGAATTGTTATTTCCAAGCTTTGAAAAATCAAAGAAATTATTCAAATTAAGGCAAGGCAAGAAGACATGATATTATATGATTTTCTTTTTGTTATATACAGCTCTAAAATAGTTTTTTATAATTGCAATTGTTACTCTTTTGGGATTAAAATATATTTTTACAATTATAATTATTACTCTTTGTAAGTACTATCTTTATAAACTCACTATTATTCAGTAATCACAAACATTTGAAAATGTTATGGAGAATTATGGAAATTCATTCAAAACATAAGAAGCTAATAGTTCTGTACATAATGTTTTAGTTTACCTCTTCATTCTTCTTATTCTTTGCCTTCTTCTCTTGTTTCTTAAGAAGAAAGTCCTCATATGCTGGTCGTAGCTCATTCTGTGATACAAACACACACACACACACACACACACACACACACATCAAGCTCAGTGATCAAGGACTCCAAAGATGTCAAAAAGCAGCAAATCCCACATCAGTTCCTTAGACATGCATAAGCAAGTCTCCATAGAAACAGGATCCACAAACACATGCACAAATAGAAATAATTATCTTGTTCCACATTAAATCATTTTCTTGTCTGGAGGCAAAGACGCCAGTATAGTACAAAACTGCAAGTTCATTAAAAAGCACGTAACCCACAGGGCTTTTCTGGCTAACATGTTGCTTTAGTAGACTCAATCTATCAGACCAATATCCTCTATAAGAGTGCTGTATAGTTCGTTAAATGCTTAAGATGATATATTTATGACACAAAGTGTGTTTCAGCCAGACAGGTAGCATTTACAACTTCACAAATAAGGTTGTGAGTATCTGGCAAGAACATTGTGGTCAGGATTATGGCATCGAGGTTAATGGTATAAAATCACGGTAAAGGATTCTTTGACACACAGGTTACTACAATGTTAATCCAATATAAATCTCCCCTCTTCGTATGAATTCAGGGTTGATTCATCAAACAGCATCACCATACACGGCGATGCAAAATTGACCCTCCTGCTGCGCAGAAAAAGGCAAAGGGAGATGGAGCGATGATGAGGGTGGGGGAAGTGTGAGGGATGCGGAGAGAAATATGGTGTGCGTTTGAGCGTGTCGGGAACCATATAGAAACAGAGATAGAGAAAAAGAGCAGGATATTAGGTTTACCTCAGCCCTTTCCTATCGGTGAGCATGAAAGCAAAGAAAACATAGCATTAGACACAGGTTTGCACTATATTAAACATGGTGTAATTGAAGTTCATTATCGTTCACATTAGCATGTCGCTCATGATCTCCATGGCATCCTGTTGAGAGCGCAGACCTTCATCCACTCAGCTCAATGCTTTAAGCAGAACACAATCTCATTACTCACACATGTCCTATCACACACACACACACACCATCGTCTCCCACCACTTACACAACACACGTTCAGATTGAATCAGCTCCCAGGTGAGCGGTTCAAACCTTCAAGAACAATGAAGTCTTGAATTTTCACTAAAGAGAACTAGCTATTATTTTGGATTATGTTTAGCAATGCTTTATGAACTGTGTTGCTGCGAGTTTGTGCTGATGCTCATAGGTGAGATTCTGAAGTGGTTTTTAAGAAGGCAGCTATATTGGAGGTTATGTATAACAATCATGTCATGCTGGATAGAGGTGCATTGAGGTTGACCAATATGCTTATTTTACTTTTTTTCAGCAAGGAAAAGAGAGTTCTATTGCAAAACAATTCTATTAATTAGAAATAAATGCTGTTTAAAAAAAACAAAAAAACTTTTTATTCATCAAAGAATCCCGAAAAATGTATGCATGCATTAAATCAGTGTATTAGAATGATTTCTGAAGGATCAGACTGGAGTAATGATGTTAAAAACTCAGCTTTTCATCACAGGAATAAATTATATGTTTTAATATATTCAAATAGAAAATAGTTGTTTTAAATTGTAGTAATATTTGACAATATTGACACATTGTGACAAGTTTTTGTCCAATCCACTGTTCTGTGCAATGAGACAATGAGAATGTCCCCTTTTTATTACAGACTGCAACCAACTAGCAAGTAACAAATCTTTGCTCATGGATGTGCCTTTTTTATATATATATAAAATTAGGCTTATTAGGATAAAACAATATTTGGCCGAGATATGTGAAAATCTGAAATCTGAGGGTGCATAAAAATCTAAATACTGAGAAAATCTCATTTAAATTTGTCCAAATGAAGTTCTTAGCAATGCATATTTATAATCAAAAATTAAGTTTTGATATATTTACGGTAGGAAATTTACAAAATATCTTCATGTAACATGATCTTTACTTAATATCCTAATGATTTCTGGCATAAAAGAAAAATCTATAATTTTGACCCATACAGTATTTTTTGGCTATTGCTAAAAATATACTGACTTAAGACTGGTTTTGTGGTCCAGGGTCATATATATATATATATATATATATACATATGACCCTTTATATATATATATATATATATATATATATGGTGTGCTGTCCAAACTTCTGTTTTTTTAAATCAGAATTCTACTCAGTGAGCAGCATTTTTTAAATGATGCAGTCAGCAATTTAACATCTTTGAAAGTCTGATTTTAGGGCTGCCGCTATTTGATAATTAATATTAGAAGTGTTCTGTGACTTCAAACATGTTTCTGGTATTCTGAAATGCTTGGGACTTTTCTCACCTCATCGTCTTCCATGCCTGTCAGATCCCAGCTGTGCTGTAAACATCGCTGCCTCCTCTTCCAGTGTTCTAGAAACACTGCCGCTAAACACACACACACACACACAATTATCACAACACTATATATTCCTCTTTACACCACCTTATTTCTTCTCAATATATCCTAAATGTACATTAATCACATAGTTTATCATCAAATGCACATATTCATACAGCTCATACCCCAAAGGGACATAAAGATGGCGAAGCCCACGGTGGCGTGGTTATCAAACAGATAGCTGGTCCGCGCCGTACTGCAGATACTGCTCAGCTGCCAGTAATCACACACACGATCACATAGAGGACACATGGTGAAATTAAGACGCTCATCACACATCTCTTGACTGAAAGAGAGGGAGAAGTTCATTATTGATTATATCACAAACATTCACTGCCAAAAACATTTATTTTCTTTGAAAAAGAAAAAAGACATCAAAATTCATAAAACATCCCTGGAAAAGGCTTAATGAAGGAAAGGAAATAAATCAATTCAATTCAAATATAAATATTCCAAAATACATATTAGAGTTACTGTTGGTTTGATCTAAAGCTTATATTATGGAAAAATAATTATTTTAATATTAAGGTAAATAGCTTAATAAACACACAAAATAAAGTTTTAATGAAAATCTGTGCGGGTCATATTCATTTTTAGGGCACAGAAAAATATTTGTTTGTTAAAAAACATCAGAAGTTAAGGCAAAGACCTCATCATGCTAGAAAAGCAAACGTGAATGTGTTTACCTGGGCACATTGGTGTCTACGGTGAAGCAGCCGTACAGGAATACCGCGACTCCTAAAGCCGAGGCTGGAATCAGCAGCTGTGTGTACACTCCCAACCAGGCAAAATACAGGCCAATCTTCTCTCCAAAGTACTTCCTTTTGAATACAGGTAAACGGGTTACAGAACTGTTATGAATTTGACAAGCTAAACCACCTCTGAACACCAGCACATGCAAAAAACAATGACTGCACAGAATATGAACCTTACTATTGAAACTGAATGCCATTCACAAGTTTTTCACATCCTCCAACTCTTGTATATTCACTTATTCAAATATTTTGGCTATTTTGGTTATGATTTCAGCAGCTACACTCTGTTCCAGAGCTTTTCCTCATAATCAGCTCAGAATATTTCGGTTTGCAGGCTCCATGTGAGCCAAAACATAAGTATACGTTTACTAAATAGTCTTAGTATTGTACTGTCAAAGACATACTGTCTGCTATTCTCAGCATGCATGCTGTACAGTGGGCATGTTTTTAATATTCATGATGTCCAGACGGGCATATTAAATTCACCAGATGCAAAGCATCTTCTTTTACTCAAAAAAAAGCTGAATTGCAGCAAGTTGCAGGTCATTTAATAAGATTGAAAATGCTTGTTTGATAAGCATTCTAGGTTAGACAGAATGAGACTTTTTTGTCAGGTATTTTGTTGCCTGCCAGCCAGGTGAAATCTTAAAAATGAAAAGAGACACATCGCTCCTCAACGAGCCACGTGATTTAAAGTAGAACTATTTACAGAAGGCCACAAAAATAAATACACACACACATCTGACAGTTCTCAGAAAAGAGAACCAGTTAATAACCATCTGTGTGCTGAATTACATCTTTCACAGAACCAGATGGTAGGGATGAACATCATGTCTGATACCTTATAAGGTCCATTGGCTGATATTTGTAGCAAGCACCATAATTGGCCCATTCCTCATGCAGCATCTGTAATACAACCAAATATCACTCATTACTAGGGATATAATGATATCAAAATCGCATGATACGATAATATTGCGATATGAAGTCCACGATACGGTATTTATTGCATAATTAAAAAAAATAAGAATTGGGGGAAAAAAGAAAATTGTGTACATTTAAAGTTAAATGATTCTATCTAATGTTGAGAGTTCAACATTAGAAGCTGCAACCCATGTTCTTAATTAAGCAAGAGGCATAATTAATTAACTTACGTTAGAAAAAAGTCATTCTTGTACTTGAAGAAAGTCGCACCTGAGTATAAGTCGTATCAGTCCAAAATTACGTCATGATGAGGAAAAAAACATATATAAGTCGCACTGGACTATAAGTTGCATTTATTTAGAACCAAGAACCAAGAGAAAACATTACCGTCTACAGCCGCGAGAGGGCGCTCTGTGCTGCTCAGTGTAGACTACAGGAGCACTGAGCAGCATAGAGTGCCTATAAGTATAAGCATATAAGTCGCAGGACCAGCCAAACTATGAAAAAAAGTGCAACTTATAGTCCGGAAAATATGGTATATTATTTTTGCTTTACACTACAGTAGGGAAAATACAATACTTCTTTCCTTCTTTCTACACTTGAAAGAAATATTTTGAATTTGGACTTCATTTAAACCGCTAGCTGTCAGCAATTCATAATGGACTTTTAAGCTTTTATTTTGGTGGAAATGGCAGTAGAGCTTTTATTTTGAAGGAAAACTTCAGCTTCAGTGAAAACAAACAGGCTTACGAAAAACAACTTTCACTACAAATCTAGTGAAACGCTGTAATCATCTGCTGTAAAAATAAAGCATAACTGGTGGCCGTTGCGTTCCCAAACACGTGCTAAACTCATAGCAGGTGCACTAAACGAGTTCACTGCATTCACTGTGAATGGAGACGTTTTGGTTCACGAGCTGATCAATGTGTGTGCTTTGAAACGTGTAGCACAAACAGACTTGTTGAAGGGATTAAACCATATTGTGCTTTTGGTTTTAATTCGTTTGACAAATACTGTGCCAAAGCATAATGAGAGTTTTGCTATCGCGATATTTCGATATTGATAATATCGTTGCATCCCTACACATTACAAATCCTTTGCATCTTCTTAGAGATGACACACACAAGTATATCTTACAGTAATAAGACAGCTTATTGTCATTTTATCAATCAAATGAAAATAAAAATCTTAAATGTCACTGTGTGACACATTGCCGTCCAATCGCAGCAGGCTGTAGGACTCACCTGTCTGTCGTTGCGATTCTCTTTATCTTCTGAGCTGTCAAAGTCTCCCTGCAGCAATGACAACACACACAGAGCTCTACCCAAACCACATCACACATTTATAATGAACTAACAGGCGAATTATAAATCAGCTGTATTAAGCTGGGTGCAATGCAAAACTTACATCATGCAGAGGGAAGGCAGAATCATAAACCCCTTTAGCTAGCAGTGACGAAATACCTGAGGCAGAAAAGAGAGAGAATTTGCATATTCAAACTGACAGTTTAAAACAATTTAAAAGTGTATGGTATTTGTAGATTTGCCATCTCAAGGAACATACCCATAGTTTGACAGGTCTGTGTGCAGGCGGTGCGCCTCAGAATTTCATAAACCTATGCAAGAGTGTGTTCACAACACAATAATAACACAATAAATACATAAACAGAATAGCTCACCCAAAAATGAAAATTTCATCTATTCCTATCTGGTTACTATTTCAATATAATGAATGTGGACTCCAAAATTACTCCAATAATGGCTCATATGAAATGTGCACTTAGTCATAAGATATATATTGAAATTGTTAGTTTTTCTGAGCATGTTCATGTGAGTTTATGAGCAATGTAGTAATGTCTAAGTCATAAATTGCTCTTTTTGAGTCAGTGTATGCACGAAAACAGTATAGTTTAATGATACTTCTATGTTGCTTTTCTGTCGTTTTTGAAGCTTCAAAGCTCCAGTTCCCAATCATTGTAACCGTATGAGGAAAAATTACCATTTGCATCAAATTTTCTCCTTTTGTGTTCCACAGCAACATTAACCATTAGAACAACATAATTGTAATTTCTGGATGAACTGTTGATTTAAATATGTTCTAATGTGTCCAGATGTGTATCGTCTTGTTTCATTATTACTGATACTTACAATTCGACCTCGTATTGCATTGCTGAACAAGCTGTTTTTCGACTTTATGTCAAATCTGCAAAATAAAAGACAACCAATTAGGCCAACACATGGGCTTGCTATTTGTAAATGCTCTTTTATGACACGCTGGCTGTCTACGAATGCTGGCACTCACAGGTGTAGCTTGTCTCTGCTGAACGGCTGGGATAGCACCCGTATGCGTGGGTCTTGGGGCTCTGGTACGCCTGGCTGGAATGGCTGATTGATCTTCGTCCAAAACGAGCTTATTACACCCATGAGCCCCGTCTTCTCTTTCAGCTGATATGTCTGGAAGAACAACCAGAACAGAACTGAAATTAAGTGAAAGTGACGTGACATTCAGCCAAGTATGTCGACCCATACTCAGAATTCGTGCTCTGCATTTAACCCATCCGAAGTGCACACACACAGCAGTGAACACACACACACACACACACACACACACACTGTGAACACACACCCGGAGCAGTGGGCAGCCATTTATGCTGCGGCGCCCGGGGAGCAGTTGGGGGTTCGATGCCTTGCTCAAGGGCACCTAAGTCGTGGTATTGAGGGTGGAGAGAGCACTGTACATGCACTCCCCCCACCCACAATTCCTGCCGGCCCGAGACTCGAACTCACAACCCTTCGATTGCGAGTCCGACACTCTAACCATTAGGCCACGACTTCCCTAGGAAATGCGTTGGCCGGGAAACGAACCCGGGTCAACTGCTTGGAAGGCAGCTATGCTCACCACTATACCAGCAACGCACAGCAAGGAACGACGAGGATGGGATTAAACAGAGGTTAATCCATTTATATCCAGAACTAAAGGGAGACGAGACACACTAGAAGTCAGGGTCAGACGATTTAACACCACATGTGTGGAATGGAAATATATCTTGTTTTGCGGGCAAACAAAGCACATGGGATGTGGGTCCATATGTCTCAACAGCTAATTCACCATCATCAGATTAAATCATTCAGAACAACTCACCACCTCAAAGAATAAATCATTCTTTCAGGATGTCACTTTTAAGCCAAATTTAAATTTATGGGAAAATGTGACGTTAACAATCATCTTAGAATGCAGCATATGACAAATGCCTCTTGCAGGAATTTGAAAACATTTTACAAGTAATCGGCTTGTTGACCGTGTAATCAGAACGCTTTTTTTCTCTGCAGTGTTCAGATTTTGAGAATTGACTTTTGGCATTACAACTGCTCTTAGACTACACCACCCCAGAGCACTTACAAAGATCATCATGGAGCCAAAGCTCTTAACACCAAAAACATGACACTCATGGGCTGTGCCAGTGTCCACAGTGACTACTGAGTCTCTGAACAGCTTGGATTGACACATTGGGCTCTCATTTGAACAGAACTGTTTCTAATCATTGGCATTTGTTTATTTGTCAGTGCAGTCTGTACCAGTACAACACTTGAGGAAAATGTCAGGTCATACTTATTATACATACGTGTATATATAAAATATATAATATTTTAGTATTTCAGATTTGCTGAATGGTGTTAACCTTCACAGTCACTAAAAATGGTCTAAATATGGGTCTAGAAAGAACACTGCATATTTTAGAATAGAAGGAAAAAAATAACTTTTATAATTTGAGACAAAAGATAAAATAAGTCTGTGAGGCATCATGAGCTGATAAATTAGTAGGAATCTATTCATTCAGTCAATTCAATTTATATAAATAAATGGGTGAAAATACATATGATTTGTTTAAAACAAGTCTCTTATGCTCACCTATGTTACATTTATAAGATAATTGTAAAATATTACTACAATTTAAAATAACTAATAACAAAATATATTTCAAAATGTAATTTATTCATTTGATGCAAACACTGAATTTGCAGCATTATGACTCCAGTTTTCAGTTTCACATGATCCTTTGGATATCATTCTAAAATGCTGATTTGCTGCTCAAGAAACATTTCTGATTGTTATCAATGTTGAAAACAGTTGTGTTGCTTAATATATTTGTGCAAACCTTGCCACTTTTAAAAAAAAAGATTCTTTGATGAATAGAAAGATCAAAATAATTTATTTGAGATAGAAGCATTCAAATGTCTTTACCATCACTTTGGTCAATTTAATGCATCCTTGCTGAATACAAGTATTAATTTAAAAAACAAAAAGTTGACTGTTGATTTTAATGGAAGTATTTTAGTTTTAATACACTAGCAACACAAGGTTGTAGGTTTGATTCTCAGAAAACACATATAACATCTTATTAAAGATTCTGACAAATGCATGCAAGTAAACTGTGTATCCTTGTATTTCTTTCTATGGTGTTGTTAAAGAGAGTCAACGGTAAACATAATCAGAACATGATGCAGACCAGAGTCAAGCCTAGGTCCCTGGGAGCTTTATGGGCCTCACAGATCACCCACCACATCAGTGCTCTGACACATCTTTATATTTTATTCTCAAATGGCAGCCTTTTCATGTTTCTTTTTCCCTTTTATTGTAACTCACCTTTTTAGTCGGCACTCTGATCTTAAGAAGTTCTGCCTCACGACTGAGAACGGACCAGGGAACATGGAGACGGGTAAACCGGACCGTTCTCATCTTGAAAGAGAATTGGAGAAAAAAGAAAAGAAAATTACTTTAAAGAGTAAAGCGCCACTGAATAGAGCAGTCAATTTTGTTTGCAGAATGCAACTGAAAATTTGGTTCAAGATAAGGTGATTGGTGCACACTCTCACACACACAGAGAGAGAGAGAGAGAGAGAGAGAGAGAGAGAGAGTTTAAGAAGCAGCTGTTACTAAAATGGTCTTATTCAGCGTGGATGAATGACACACACACAAACACATCAAACACCTCTGGCAATGAGGATCAACCATAATCTGCCTTTAGGCTAGAGACAGCGGCACTCAAATTTAATCCACACACCCCCAACAATCAAACGTACACCCACTTCACAGCTTCCACTCAGGATTTCACTCTCACCAGTCAAACTTTATGCTAAAATAAACCATGGGGCCAATTTCAGATCTGTATAGACATCGGACATAGGAACAATGCCTTTGCACCTTAGAATTAATTTACTATTATAGCTAGTTATGCAATATCAAAAAACTATGTTTTTCTCTTACAAAATTATTTGCAAATACACAACATTGTATTAATTTATGATTAAGTAAAAACACTGCACTTAAGCATATGTTTTTCATTGTATTCTTTGCATTATTATTATCAAGTAAGCAAAAACTAAAAATAATGGTCCTTAAAAAAGGCTTTATTTTCTTTAGGCAAAATATAATTTCTTTTAGGTTGAAATATCTAGTTGTTTCCTCACGCATAAGCATGTAGTTTATTTTAAGGTATACTCAATCCTGCATAATAATAGGAACTCTATTTGGATTCACAAGGGTATTGCTTGAGTATAAGCTTTTTTTTGTGGCAAAAAGCTGCATGAGTCAACCAATCTACTCCTATTCAGAAATACTAAGCTCTCCCTGCTTCAACTTGGGAAAATCCATGATGCAGGGGGAACCGATCATCCCTTGTGACAACCACAGTTGCATCTGTCGCAAATATATCGCTGGGGGCCACCACTGCAGCATTGCAGGAAAGCGAAGAAATGCTTTTTGGCATCTTTTAACTAGTATTAATATATGCTGCACTGCTTAAAAATAAAAAATAGCTCCCCCTTCAAAAAAGATAGACTTTTCTTGGTGTGGGAGGGTTTGGGCTTTTTCTAAACTGGGTCTCATATTCTTAAGTTCCAAGGTCACCTTGGGAATCTCTTGACTGTGTTTATTCTGTTAGTATTACACTCAAAACTGAGCTCATCCCTGATTATTCATGACTCAACACATGTGACAATGATACATTCATGTGTTTGCCAGAAAAAGATATAGAGATATGCATGGTCGAACAAGAACACACATAGGCTATGTTCAGAATATAATATGCTACTCAGACTCATTTTGCAATATGCATTTTTGGCTTATTTTAAGCACCATTTTCATTATCTGATTAGACTTATTGAATTAAGGACTTTTACAAAAAATGGGTTTTGTCATTACAATGGATTTAAATAAATGCAAAACAACCCCTTTTATTTTCCAAAAATATTAACTGTGTCGACACCACATGTGAAATTACATACACAACTGTTCAAATGTTTTGGGTCAGTAATTTAGTTATTTTTTTAAAGAAATTAATACTTTTATTCAGCAACGATGCATTACATTAATCAGAAGTCTCAGTATAACGTATAGTGTAATAATACAAAGTCTATTTGAAATAAATGACAGATTCTTTTAAATCAAAGAATCCTGAAATAATGTATCATATTTTTCACAACCACAACAACAACAAAACTTTCTTGAGCAGCAAATCAGTATATTAGTATGATTTCTGAAGGATCATGTGACACTGAAGACTGAAGTAATGAAGCTGAAAATTCAACTTTGCATCACAGGAATAAATGATATTATAAAGTATATTAAAAATAGAAAACATTTATTTAAAATTGTAATCATATTTACAACCCGAATTCCGGAAAAGTTGGGACGTTTTTTAAATTTTAATAAAATGAAAACTAAAGGAATTTCAAATCACATGAGCCAATATTTTATTCACAATAGAACATAGATAACGTAGCAAATGTTTAAACTGAGAAATTTTACACTTTTATCCACTTAATTAGCTCATTTAAAATTTAATGCCTGCTACAGGTCTCAAAAAAGTTGGCACGGGGGCAACAAATGGCTAAAAAAGCAAGCAGTTTTGAAAAGATTCAGCTGGGAGAACATCTAGTGATTAATTTAGTTAATTGATATCAGGTCTGTAACATGATTAGCTATAAAAGCTTTGTCTTAGAGAAGCAGAGTCTCTCAGAAGTAAAGATGGGCAGAGGCTCTCCAATCTGTGAAAGACTGCGTAAAAAAATTGTGGAAAACTTTAAAAACAATGTTCCTCAACGTCAAATTGCAAAGGCTTTGCAAATCTCATCATCTACAGTGCATAACATCATCAAAAGATTCAGAGAAACTGGAGAAATCTCTGTGCGTAAGGGACAAGGCCGGAGACCTTTATTGGATGCCCGTGGTCTTCGGGCTCTCAGACGACACTGCATCACTCATTGGCATGATTGTGTCAATGACAATACTTAATGGGCCCAGGAATACTTTCAGAAACCACTGTCGGTAAACACAATCCGCCGTGCCATCAGCAGATGCCAACTAAAGCTCTATCATGCAAAAAGGAAGCCATATGTGAACATGGTCCAGAAGCGCCGTCGTGTCCTGTGGGCCAAGGCTCATTTAAAATGGACTATTTCAAAGTGGAATAGTGTTTTATGTTCAGACGAGTCCAAATTTGACATTCTTGTTGGAAATCACGGACGCCGTGTCCTCCGGGCTAAAGAGGAGGGAGACCTTCCAGCATGTTATCAGCGTTCAGTTCAAAAGCCAGCATCTCTGATGGTATGGGGGTGCATAAGTGCATACGGTATGGGCAGCTTGCATGTTTTGGAAGGCTCTGTGAATGCTGAAAGGTATATAAAGGTTTTAGAGCAACATATGCTTCCTTCCAAACAACGTCTATTTCAGGGAAGGCCTTGTTTATTTCAGCAGGACAATGCAAAACCACATACTGCAGCTATAACAACAGCATGGCTTCGTCGTAGAAGAGTCCGGGTGCTAACCTGGCCTGCCTGCAGTCCAGATCTTTCACCTATAGAGAACATTTGGCGCATCATTAAACAACAAATACGTCAAAGATGACCACGAACTCTTCAGCAGCTGGAAATCTATATAAGGCAAGAATGGGACCAAATTCCAACAGCAAAACTCCAGCAACTCATAGCCTCAATGCCCAGACGTCTTCAAACTGTTTTGAAAAGAAAAGGAGATGCTACACCATGGTAAACATGCCCCGTCCCAACTATTTTGAGACCTGTAGCAGAAATCAAAATTGAAATGAGCTCATTTTGTGCATAAAATTGTAAACTTTCTCAGTTTAAACATTTGCTATGTTATCTATGTTCTATTGTGGATAAAATATTGGCTCATGTGATTTGAAAGTCTTTTAGTTTTCATTTTATTAAAATTTAAAAAACGTCCCAACTTTTCCGGAATTCGGGTTGTATTTTTACTGTATTTTTGATTAAATAAATGCAGAAGAGAGTTTCAAAAAGATTTTAAAAAATTTGAACAGTAGTGTATAGATATAAGCAGATCATATGACAATTTACAGTTTAAAATGCTGCATAATGCATTGTTTCTTACATATTTAAGAACTAAAAATAGTAGGCGTACAGTACTTAGTTGGCTAGTATTTTAGCAATTGGAACGTAACTATGCACACATCAACACAAACCTCTTTGTCATGTTCAATCTCCAAGCCTTCCTCCTGAAGTCCTCTTTCAAATTCTTCCCTAATTTTATCCTGCAATTTGTTGGCGGGTTCCATTGCAAGCCCCGCCTCCAGGACTGCCTCCAAAATATCGCCCTTCGTACTCCTGCGTGAAGGGGTGGGGCTTTGAGATGGCACGTTGCCGTTAGAGACAACAGAGTGGCGGTGTTGGGACTGACGTCTCTTGCAGTGATAAACAAGAACGTAGTCCACTCTTCTGCGGCCATCTGCAAAACACAGCCCTCCTCCTGGTCCAGGGCCCGGCTCCTCCTGAAAACACACACAAGCATTTTTCAGCTCAGTAACATCTAGACACATCTGCATGGCTACACAGCGAAAGCTGTAATTACAGATTCCTAGAGCTCTCTCAAAGCTGCATAGCGTGTAGTTGGCACTTTCAGCAAAAAAATTTAGGATCTGGGTCATCCACTGATTGGCTGGTGGTTCAAAGCTTTTGGATGTTTCCTGTCACACTCATGTTTGATTTGAATTCTGCTTTTGAGCAAGGTGTATAACTAGGACGGTCCCTGTGGTTTGCAAATTAATGGATAAAACTGTCAGCTGACATTGTGGTTTTCATAATATTCTCTTCACACTACAAATGATCCCGAAAAATTGTATGATTAGAAAATATAAGATAATATATTTTACCCCAAATAAGAGCAAATTAAAATGTATATTTAGCAAAAAGACATTTACAGACTTGCACCCCATTTCCCATAAGCAAATTTTTTGTTACTATTTTTGTTACGGTAAAGCAAAGAACAACAAGTTTATTATATGCATAAATATTTAATTTATGCAAATAAGATTTTTACAAATATTTTATATTATAAAAATACAAAATATATAACTAAAAAGTCTTTTAAAAGTTTTTTGTCTTATCTATGAGTTTTGAAGAAAAAAGAAAAGAAAAAAAAGTTTTAGGAGGAATATTTACCAGTGTCTGTCCTTGGGAGCTTTTTTACTGTATGTTAAAGAACTTTATAATAATCAAGTTCATTGGAATTGTGAATTTTGTTCAAAGAAAATGCCTTGGGAGTTCTACAGGCTATAGGAACGTCTAGTGTAAATATTTAACTGATGCCATTTAGTAGATCTGTTTATTTATTTTTTAAATGCCTTAATGCAAATTCTGATTTCTTTAATTTGATTTTGAAAAAAAAAATGTGAATGTTGCAACAAAGCATGTTGGGACCTTGGAAAGTTTTTTCCTACACTGGAGTATGGATTCTCAGACTGTAACTGTCAAGTAATGGTATACATTTTTCAGTTCTAGAGATTTTTTTCCCACTGACAACCCACAATCTTTGTGTAACCAGCTGACAATTGCAAAATCACTGTATTTTCTTATGTCATCTTACTTGACCCCTGGGGGGGTCTGTGAAGCTTTTGCAGAGGGTCCATTAAGAAGATGCACATAATTAAAGTTTATTTGCATAATTTAATTGAATTGAATTGAATTGAACTTAACATATGCAATGCAAATATTTTAATATGATCTAACCAGAACCATTATTTAATGCAATAATGTCAGTTAATAATTTAACATAATGTGCTCTAAAAATAATACCTGTCTTTGATAATAAACAACATTTCATCTTTAAGCCTGCATTATACAACAGAAATCACACACCGTGTCCTCAGCAATGTCGTTGGCATCATGCCCGCCACTGGCCATGCCCTGCTGGCCCAGTTCAGAGATATCTCGGGCAAGACAGCGTAGTTTCTCGCTCTGTATTGAAGAGGACTCACTCTTAACAGCAGAAACACGCATGCGCTCAGGGGCCCCGTTCCAATTTTCTGTTAGATAGAGATATTAACAGGTTAATTTTTATGTCTAATACTTAGTGAAAGTCTTCTTTTATGGCATTTTTCTCTTATGTCAGTTTCTTTGTGTGTGCTTTGACAATATTGCATGCAAAACAAGCATGCCAATAAATTGCTTGAAACTGAAATGGAACTGTGAGATAGAGAGAGATAGAGAGAGATAGAGAGAGAGAGAGAGAGAGAGAGAGAGAGAGAGAGAGAGAGAGAGAACGCATCCATTTAAAAGTAGAAACTAAAAAACCTTTCAGAACCAAGGACAGCGACATAATTGAAGGCTGTGCCTCAATGCAATGCTCAAAACCTGTAAAACTGACCCTGATCACACAAACAGCGGCACTTACACCACTAGTCTTTCTAAAAATGTTCACACCTGACTAAGGCGTCACTTAAATATGCCTCATGCCTTCAGGTAAACAAACACAGGGATTCATGACTCTTAGAAGCTATAAGCGCATTTACACCACCTGGCCAAAGCATGCATCACACCACAGTCTATTTGTGCATTTATTTCCCAGTGCTTTCATATCAAATAATTCTGTCGACAATGTCAAAAGAGAAAAAAGATTATAAAGTGTGTTTGATTGTTATGAGAAAACAACACATGGCGTCAGATTGCGCTTGAAATAGATCCAGCTTATTGCCCCAGCTAATTATACAAACCCCCTCCGACACACTGAGCCCTCTCATTGTTTTCCAAAGCAAAGGGTGAATTCTAACACAATTAGTTTCAACGTTAGCGAGTGTTAAAGTGTGACAGCCCGTCTGAAGCGGCAAATAATGGTGTGTGCCTCATTGCAATTAACATCAACGACCAGTTTGGTGCCACTCAAATATTCAGTTTTCACCACATCAGACTAATGATATAAATGCATGAGTACATAAAATAACATGCATGCATTTGCAACAGTTGAATATATAACCAAACAAGCCAATTTATTTAAGTGCCAGTTGCACAGACATACAGCAAATGCATTTTCCCTCGCACTCAAACAACAGCATCAACAAACAACATCCACCGGAGTGCTAGGACTGGTACTCACCCGTGGCAGAGGGCGACCTGTTCAGTGCCATGTTCATGTTCCCGGTGATATGGTGGACAATCCGCTCGCGGCCCCGCGCAGCTTAACGCGCTCGTGCTGCTGCTGTTAATTCCGTGGAGCGCTCGAGACGCTCAAACTTCCAGCGCGCGTGCACCGAGAGAACAGTGACACAACCTCACCCCCCTCCCCCTCACACACACACACACACACACACACACACACACACACACAAGGTATCTCTTACAGACAGACGCTAAATGCATAATACTAATTATTACGAACTAACCGTGGACAGTATTTAAAATTTAAAAAAAAATAATTATGTGTGTTTTATGATCAAGCATTATCTAATAAATCAAACTAGTTTATAAAGTAATGATAATACTGTCATCATCTACTTACCCACATGTTGTTCCAAACATTGGGCAGAATCAGAGTTTCAATCACTTTTTAAAAGATTCATGTGGATCCGTTCACTGATTCATTCAGTGACTCCTCCTGCAGGTCAGATGGAGGCGACAAGTGTCTTTCTTGAGAGGTAGTGAATCATTCACACAACCGATTCATTAAAAATACAAGGTTAACCAGGACTCATTGTCGATAATTAAATGTATAAATGTATAAATATAAAAGAGGCCCCGTTTTACATAAATAGCGATAACCTCACAGTCGCCCTGAAAATGAATCATTCATTTGGTTCGTTCCTGAACAAGATGAATCCTTTTATTCAGTTTGTTAGAGTCATGTTCACTGTGCCGCTCCACTTAGAAACGTCCTGCGACCAAATTCCTGTTACTTTTAAAGAAATACCATCTTTATTTATTGAATATTTGAGATGGGTATAAACGGAGGTCGGAGCCAGCTCCAAATGGGCGGGTCAGCTCCAGATGGGTGGGACTTCAGCTCCAAGTGGGCTGTACAAACCTCCAGAGCCTTTTGATTGGTTTATTTAATGTCATGGGGTTAATGCACGCTGCGAAAATTCAGCTTTGCATCACAGAAATAAATGATAATTTAAAGTATAATAAATTGAAAACAAATTATTTTAAATTGTAATAATATATCACAATATTAAATTTTTTTCTGTATTTTTGATCAAATAAATTCAGGCTTGATGAGCAGAAGAAATGTCTTTCAAAAACATTAAAAATAGTAATGTTTCCAAACTTTTGGCCTGTACTGTATCCCCCCAAAACTGCAAAACTGTAGAGTAAAACATTAATAAAAAAGTGATAATAAAAAAATGCGTCTTAAAACTGACATGATTGTACAAAATCACAGTCTGGGGACTCAGAATTCAGAACAACTGCTAACATTAAGTTTAAGGTAAAAATAACTGCCATGAAATTATAGTATCTTACTCCTATGCAATAAATTGTTCTTACACTACATCTATTTACCTCTGTCTTTATCCTCTTCTCTTCTTTTTGGCACTGTATCTATCGCAGACTATGCTCATTTATAATGTGTCATGTAAATTCGGCCTTCCGTCACAATCAGGAAACTTTCACCGTGTCTAGAACTGGCGCGAGCTGCCAGGCCCGTTTCTACGAGCTGTGTGTTAACAAAAGCAGTGCTGGATGCGGCCTCGAGCACGCTACACAACAAATTACCAACAACTAATCATGCGCGCTCTGTTTCTGACGCACTTGTGAAGTGAAATTCAGCCAAGTATGGTGACCCATACTCAGAATTTGTGCTCTGCATTTAACCCATCCGAAATGCACACACACAGAGCAGTGAACACACACACACACACACACACACACACACACACACACACACACACACACACACACACACACACACACACACACACACACACACACACACACACACACACACACACACACACCGGAGCAGTGGGCAGCCATTTTATGCTGTGGCGCCCGGGGAGCAGTTGGGGGTTCAATGCCTTGCTCAAGGGCACCTAAGTCATGGTATTGAAGGTGGAGAGAGAACTGTACATGCACTCCCCCCTACCACAATTCCTGCCGGCCCGGGACTCGAACTCACAACCTTTCGATTGGGAGTCCGACTCTCTAACCATTAGGCCACGACTTCAAGCACTCGATGGGCGGGGGAAGATTGAAGAGCTGGACTTTTTTGTTTTTTTGCTTTATTTGGTAGTATTTCGAATTAATGGTTTTTAAATAGTAGCCTATTATATAAAAAAAAATGTATTATGTATTATAACTGCACTGATATTTAAGCGATCAATAACTATTAATAGATTTAGTACAGTGTTCCATAAGAATGAGTCTAAGTTACAACTCCTAACTGATAATGCTTAATAATGCATTGTTTCAAAACCTGCTTTTACTTTATATTTTTAAAATGTTATCTGTTTTTACGTGTAAGGTTAATCCAAATAATGTAATGCAATTGAAACATTTGGTTTAATTACCAAATTCATTTTTCAATTTAATTATCATAACAGTGGATATACGAGGATAACTGCAGTGTCCACTACCATGCATTACATATCAACAGGTGTAGAATTAATTTTGTCATTGTAGGAAACACAAACAAACAAAAACATTGTGTAAACTTTGTGTTACAGAAAGTTCAAGTCTGGGTGGCCAAAAGTTACATTTCAGTGACCTGGTTACCGCCTCTCTCTGCAAACACAAAGAATCACTTTTCTGTAAGCTTTTTTTTTATATGCATCAAGATGTGTAATTTATTTTTTCTGAAGATTTTTGACTAATGTGGGTGGGTGGGTCTTTGTGTGGATAAATTACTTTAAAGGTGGACATTTGCAACAGTGCTTGTCCCTAAAATTGCTCCAGGGGTATGGTCAGAGACTGTCCTAAATGACAAATGATGGAATGAAAATGACATTACATTCTGTAGACGTCTCACATAAATGTGCATTGTACTTTAGTTAATGTTAACTTGTCAACAGTGAATTATTTTAGGATGTCATTGGACTGAATGTTTAGTGACTAATGACACTTCATTCCAGTAAAAATATAATCCATAGCCTTGGAGTGAAAGCAGCTGCAAAGTGTTCCAATGCTGATAAAAATCAAGCACTGTTTCATCTGCTACAGTCAGGCAAATGCTTCTGCAGTCTGATGGCAAAAACGGAGAGGCTCAGGAGGAATTTCTTCCCTCATGTTATCAGACTACTAAACATGGACATTAAACACACTGCACTTTATAGACTGGTTGTTTAGGGCTACCCAATATTTCTCTGCACACTGCGCTTTTTTGACAACCTAACTATGCAACTCATCCTCACTGCACATTGTTTACATCTCTGCACATCATCTGTGTAGCAGTTTCTGTGTAGCATCTCTACAAATCATCGGTGTAGTAGTTTAATACAGTATATTGTGTATATTTCATTTTTTGTATTTAATTATCTCCAAAAAAAAAAAACTTTTTATTTTTTTCCTGTTGTTTCATTATTTGTATTTAATTTTCTCTTATTTTTTTGCACAGTCTAAACAGAGTATGCCAGATCTACATTTGACTGCTTTTTGCATGTCATATATCAAATAAAACTTTAATTTTTAATGGTCTTGGAATGTTTTTTTATTATTATAAATTCTTGGATTACTATTTAGATTTTTTTTCTTTTTTTAAATTAAATGTTTATTTGTAAAATTTACTTCCACGTGTGGCCTTTTGTAATGTTGTTTCACCTAGAGCCAAGGGGGTTGTAACAATCTAAACAATATAATTCTCCCTCAGATTTCAAACTTGCATTAAAGAAAAACATTAACATACAGTAAACATTTTATTGCTCTAGATTACTCATTCATTTTCTTGATACTGATATATTTATAAAATTAATATAATTTAATATACTTGAATGTTTGCAGTTGTCACAAAATTATATAACAACCTCTTGTTAATAAAAAGTAAACTACAATGAAAAACAATAAATCTATTTTTCATTAGTATCGCTACTTTATGCCATCCTCTTTTGCGCGCACCCCGGCAATGACGCAATGTGAAATTTCCGCTTAAACTCCGCCCATTTGTAAAGTCCCGCCCACTAGCGGCAAAAGTTCCTCCCACTTGGAGGTTTCCGTGAAGTCCAGCCCACTTGCGGCAAAAGCTCCTCCCACTTGGAGGTCTCCGGGCTGCAGCCATACCTACTTGGAATATTTCACTTCTTGACCACTGATGAAGGATATTCCGTTTGCAGATATAACTACATACATCCGTCACCCGTTATTGTGTTAACAAAATAATTTACTTTAAAAGAGAAAAAAAATCTCGGTACATTTTCATAAGTTCACATGGCTCTCTGTGGTATAGGCTAGCAGGTGCAAAATTCTATTTTATTTTGAATATGCATATACAAATATTATTTGAATGCTGTAGAGCAGGGGTGTCAAACTCATTTTCACTGAGGGCCACTTCATCCTTACAGCTGCCATTCAAAGAGCCGTCATTACATTACCTTTGTATACAGTACATACATACATATATATATATATACATTGTGTTTTTGGAAGAAATTCTATGGTGTTGAAAGACATGAGGGGGAGTAGATAATGACAAAGTTAATTTTGGTGAACTATTGCTACATGCATTATATATAATGAAACAATATTTAATAATTTTATTAAATGTAACTAAATGTAATTATAAATTTTTATAGTGAGTTCAATGTTTATTAAGATAAAGAGTTATGATATAAAGGCTGATGACATTTAAACTGGGTCAGTCCCTATTTATCTTATTCTTTTTATGTCCAAACTAATTTGTAGCCTATTGTCTGCTTGGATAAACCTGGGGTTATGTGCTTTGTTTAAGAGCACACTGACATTTCTTTTGAGTCATATCTTTACAGAACTGAACCTGCAGTTATGTGTTAGCAGCTCAGAGAACTAACCATTAAACAATCACTACTTCAGCACACTCAGTTTTGTGTATTTTACATTGCTTAATCAGTCAGTTCATTTAAGAGAGAACAATAAATGGTCACAAATGAAAAAAAAAAAGCAATCATTTAGCCAGCAATCTGATCACTAATAGTGTATTAAATCCCATCAGAGAATGCAAGGACTAGTCATGCACTTTCATAATTACCTTCAAAACACATCATAATAATGCAGTGGCTCACTGGGTTTAATGAACATACTTTCCGACATTATTTCCAGATGATTGTACAGTTATTATTAAGGTCATGGCAGCTGGAATTGAGATTAATCCTGTTCTGCACACGACAAATTATTCATGTCATCATTTAGTTACAAACCCAAAGCGTTTTAATCAAATGTTATTTAAACCCTATGGGAAGTGATAATGTCATAGAACCACAGATGTGTGGAAATATGCAGAAATGTCATAAATGAAGTGTTTGTTCTTGATATTACTCAATATTTGATAAGGCCGACAAGTATTTAATGTGTGACTCATGTGTGAATTGTACCCTTCAACACCCTTCACAACTAATTGACTAATCAGCATTCTCCGTGCACACGAACGCTCACACAAATGAGTTCAAGTGTCCAGAGCACCACTGAGTGGCACAAGTTGAGTACTTGCTTAGCCTTGTTCTTTATTGTAGCTCAGTCTAAAAAACACCCATAAACTACAACCACACATAATCAACCATACATAATAGCATGATCAACCATACATAATAGCATGATCAAGAATATATATGTATAGACAGGTTGTTTGGTGGCAAAATGGCAAAGCAGTAATCAGAAATGACTGTTTATGGTGTGTCTTAATGCTTTATACCAGGGATCCTCAAACACGAGATCCACTTTCCTGCAGAGTTTAGCTCTAACCCTAATCAAACACACCTGAGCATACAATGTCTTCAGGATCATTCGAAAATCACAGGTGGGTGAGTTTGGTCAAGGTTGGAGCTAAACTCTGCAGCGCATTGGCCCTCCCTTACAAGATTTGAGGAACCCTGCTTTATATATTGAAATAAAAACAGAAATGTATGATAAAGTGCTCAATTACCAGTGGTTAAATACTCCACTGAGCAACATACTGGCTGTAGATGCATATATAAAAGTGTATTGTAGCAGTTTTTCACTTGTATGTTATTTTATCAGTTGTCTGCTTCAGTTGGTCGGACAAGCGTGTGACATACAGTCACAGCCGGTGATGGCGAGGACTTTTGTGTTTGTGTGCCGTTAGCACAGCGCAGGGGAACATTCATGGGCACCGTGCCTGTAGCTGAGCAACACACACACTCACTCTTGACCTTGTGCTTGTCCAGTGAGTACATAGACTTGCTGTCACAGTGAGAGAAAAAGACAGATTAATAATATGTACATAGCTTCATGGTATTGCTGTAATAAAACATAAAAATGCATTGACTTACTTCGCAGAAAGTGAGTTCTATCTTCTCTTCTGACTGGCAGTCATCCACTCTAATGTAATTCAGCAAACCCACAGTCCTTCTGCACTCTGGCTCAGTACCTAAACAGACATATGCACACATCATGTTCAGATCAGTGAACATGATTTTCAGATCAGCAACAACATCTAAATATAACTAAATAATAAAAGAAACATTATTCTTGTAATAGTCCACTGTAAAATAAAAAAAACAGTATGTAAGAAAAAATATATAGATTTTATTTTATATTACAACTAGTATTACAATACAAATATTTAAGTCTTAATTTCTTCATTTTCAAATGTTCAAGCATTTATAGTTGATTTTTAAATTTAGCTTGCAGATCACTTCACTTTCTGAATTTGAGTTTTCTTCTGTAGTATTCTTCAATGATTGATAAGCAGTGGCCTAATATAGACTCTACAGTACTGTTCTTACGTTTGGGGTTGATAAGATTTAAAAGATTTTTGAAAGAAATCTCTTTTGTCACAAAGGCTACCTTTGTTTGATCAAACATGCAGTAAACAGTTACAGTATATTATGAAATATTATTACAATTTAAATTTCTTTTTGAATATATTTCAAAATATATTTTATCCTGTGATGCAAAGCTGAATTTTCAGCTTCATTACTCCCAGTGTCACATGATCCTTCAGAAGTCATACAAATAAACTAATTTGTTGAAAGAAACATTTCTGATTATTGTTTTATTTTATTTTATTTTTTTTTAAATTCAAAATAGAAAGTTCCATATAACAGTGATTATTTGAAATATAAATATTTTTACAGTCACTATTGATCAATTAAACGGGTGGTCCATGCTCATTAAAAGTTATTTTAAATGGTAGTGTATATACTTCATGGGTGCATTTGCAATGTTTGAAATGGTTCTTCTAAGCAAAGCTGCATGCTAAAAGGCTTTTTTTATTTTCTTGGCCATTAACTATGTTTACTGGCAGGTAGAGGTAGTTAGTGGTGAGCGAGGGGGATTCAAACCTGTGTCTTCCACAATGACTATTCTGGCTATTTTGACATTGACTCATGACTGTGTCTGCACATATTTATTATTTTCAGAGTGACCAGCTGTCCATCAGGTCGTCGGATGCTACATGCAGTTACTACACAACGTCTGCAGCAAGCATTAGGTATCGGCTCCAGTGTATACAGGTGCTGGTCATATAATTAGAATATCATCAAAAAGTTGATTTCCTTCACTAATTCCATTCAAAAAGTGAAACTTGTATATTATATTCATTCATTACACACAGACCGATATATGTAAAATGTTTATTTCTTTTAATTTTGATGATTTTAACTGACAACTAAGGAAAATCCCAAATTCAGTATCTCAGAAAATTAGAATATAACTTAAGACCAATACAAAGAAAGGATTTTTAGAAATCTTGGCTAACTGAAAAGTATGAGCATGTACAGCACTCAACACTTAGTTGGGGCTCCTTTTGCCTGAATTACTGCAGCAATGCGGCGTGGCATGGAGTCGATCAGTCTGTGGCACTCATCAGGTGTTAAGAGAGCCCAGGTTGCTCTGATAGTAGCCTTCAGCTCTTCTGCATTGTTGGGTCTGGAATATCGCATCTTCCTCTTCACAATACCTTTATAGATTTTCTATGGGGTTAAAGTCAGGCGAGTTTGCTGGCCAATTAAGAACAGGGATAACATGGTCCTTAAACCATGTACTGGAAGCTTTGGCACTGTGTGCAGGTGCCAAGTCCTGTTGGAAAATCAAATCTGCATCTCCATAAAGTTGGTCAGCAGCAGGAAGCATGAAGTGCTCTAAAACTTCCTGGCGTTTTTGAATGGGTTTTGTTTCACAATCCTCTCCTTACACTTTTTTTCTACCACATTTTTCCCTTCCCTTCGCCTCTCTATTAATGTGCTTGGACACAGAGCTCTGTGAACAGCCAGCCTCTTTTGCAATGAACTTTTGTGTCTTGCCCACCTTGTGCAAGGTGTCAATGGTCGTCTTTTGGACAACTGTCAAGTCAGCAGTCTTCCCCATGATTGTGGAGCCTACAGAACTAGACTGAGAGACCATTTAAAGGCCTTTGCAGGTGTTTTGAGTTAATTAGCTGGTTAAAGTGTGGCACCGGGTGTCTTCAATATTGAACCTTTTCACAATATTCTAATTTTCTGAGATACTGAATTTGTGATTTTCCTTAGTTGTCAGTTATAATCATCAAAATTAAAAGAAATATACAGTTGAATTATATCAGTGTGTGTGTAATGAATGAATATAATATACAAGTTTCACCTTTTTAATGGAATTAGTGAACTAAATCAACTTTTTGATGATATTCTAATTATATGACCAGCACCTGTATCCCAACAAAACAAAGCACACATGTGACTTTACTCATACATATAGAGCTGACAGTCCTTTTAGAAACTGTTTCCACAGAAATGAAGATTCTGCCATCATTTATTTCTCCTAATGTCATATTTAATGACTGTCTTTCTCTTCTTATTTTCTTATTCAAAAGGCGTTTGAGAAGCGTTTGGCTTTAAGGACGTCAAAACCTGACACATCTAAGTGCAGCATATCCAACACAAAAATGTGAATGAAATTGAAGAGCTGCTTTTTAAAAGTAATGCTCCTTTTATCGCATTTTCATTGCATGCAAAAACAGCTTGGGCGTTTTCAAACATGGGCAAGACATCTGCATATGTGCTCTGTGGATGAAAGAAAGTCATACGGGTTTAAACGACATGAGGGTGAGTAAATGATGAGAGAATCGTCATTTTTTTGGGTGAACTACCCCTTTAATAATCCTCAGAGTGAGGGTTTTACTTCTGAGAAGGGGGAGCAGCTCATCTTCCTGCAAGAGAGCCGATAACTCCTCTTATCTCTCACACACTCACAGAGTGTGCACACATCCAACATCACTCGCTCTCCAGCCTACTCACACACACACACACACACACACACACACAGCAAGACCCCTAAAGTCAATCTGTTATGCACCAAGACATCTTCACACGGCACATCAGTATTCTGTATGTTAACTGTACGTCTTTACCGCAATAACAGTTTGATTCAGCATGCAGAAATCCACTGGAACTGAAGAAAAAAAGCATTAATGTCTAAAGAAAGATGACAGAGAGCAGCGCTGTATGAGCAATGTGTGTACATGCTCCAAAATTAACACTTTAAACACCAAATAGGATTTGACGAGTATTATTAAAAATCATCAGCTTTAGTCCGAATTCTTTTTTTTAATTATTATTAATGGACATTTTTAACAAGACTTCAAGGAAAATGTTATAATTTTTTTAAATAAAATATCAAACTGCAATAGCTTAGATAATAGCTCTATTTTTATATCACTGTATTGTTATATTAACGTTGACATGTTATGTTTTTATTTTTTAATTTGTACTATAAGTTTGCCTTTGCTGCTATGGCGCATTAAATGAATAAATAAATATTACGAGTCATATTAAATGATTCTTATGAATTGTTTAAATAAAACTTAATTTAAATTCAATACTGGCTTTGGTTTATCGGTATTAAACAATTATATATCTTTGTATTGTATATCTAATTGTTGGCATCTAAATTAAGATTTAGATGATCATGCAACACTCACCTAGAGGAATACCGATTATGGCAAAGATTTTACGCTTCAGATGAGTTTTTTCCTTTTAAGAGTGTGAATTCCTAATATTTAGCTTTTTTGCCACAAATATGGAAAGAATAGTCATATTTTCATAAATATTAAAACTAGAAGCCTTTATCAATGTGAAATCATAAATAAATGTCCCCGGGCTTACTATGCATGATTCATCACTGCCTGTTATTGTAAGTGAAAAAAAAATGTGCCTTTCATCATAATGTAATAGCTTTTCTTCAATTTTAAATTGTTTCCTGTTTTTTATATGACTAAGGGGAGGGAAATTAGATTATATTTTTAACATTTTCTGAACAAAGTACTGTTGTTAGTAGCTGGCTGGGTATTTGGTTGCTACGATGTTCTTGGTGGTTAATTACTGACACAATCAAAAGAGTTTATCATATTTTGGTCACTATTTGGGAATCGATTTATAAAATAACCCCCTTTTTTGTGAATCTATAAAGAAATAATAGCTCCCCATCCAACATCATCCTGCATAATTTGAGGTATAATAAGAGACATTATATATGGAGACGGTCCACTCGTATAGAAAATAATGGGAGAAATTATAACACTTTCTATGTTGCACTGTAATGAAAAGAGCCAGTCTGAAAGCAGACTGAAAAATATAGTATTTTTGTGTGATTACAAAGCAGCATGATATGATTGTTGCCAGATTTTGTTCCTGATTTGAAATATGTTAAGCATACCATTTTTTTTATTTTCCATTCTGGTTGTTTAGGGCTAAACTTGCATGATTGGAAATAAACAATGTCGTGTTTGTTAATATCAATTCAACCCATTTTTGTGCAACATCCACATCTCAAAATCCATTGAATAACCGATGGACAGAACAAAGTCTCTTGTTTTCGAATCCATTTCACTTGGATGTATGACACAATATGAAAGAAAAGATCTGTCTTTACTTCCATTTCATTGCAAATTTGAATGAACCCACTTTAAATGTTTTTGTGTGCATATGTAAGTGCAGAAAAATGTAATACCTGAAGTTAGGAGTTAATTCAAATACCTTGAAAGTATGCATAATAATATGCATGCTTTATGAAAAATCTGTCATAATATCATAGCCTGAAACTGATGAAATCAGATGAATATTCATAAAGTATGTCACAATACAGAAGTTAAATGCATTGTAAATGCCACTACATATCATCTTTTAAAGTGACTTATGATCTTTTTAAAATATTCAGAGTTCATAAAAATGAATCAAATTTATAACAGTTCACAAATTAATACACAGCCCTGCATCTTGAATTTGAAAGAAAAATGCTGATTTGCCAAAAAGGCCTTATATGATCTCCTTTAAGGATGCAGAGTTAAAAAATATTAATAAAAACTTTGGTAACACTTCACTTACAGCGTTTATGTATAATGCATTATAAAAGGTTATTGAATTATAATTATTCATAATGTGCATTTTAAGGCATTATATTTTGTCATAAATTATGATAATAATAAAAACATTTTAAAAGCATAGTGTAACAATAAATTGGTAAGTGTTATAATGTATCAACTGCGGTTACAATTATTCATATTGTACAATGCATTATAATGTGCATTACAAGGCATAATTGATGCATTAAAACTACTTTTAAAATGCATTGTACATAAAGGCTTTTATTAAAGTGTTTTAATTATTATTTTTGTTTTTTTTACTGAAATAAGAATGAATGTTTTACATATCAAAATAACAAAAGCAGTCAATAGTCAAAAGTTCTCCTAAAATAAGAAAATAAACAAATAGTGGATTTAATCCAGCAAATATTCTTCAGGGCGGTGATCATTTTCAAACAGAAAGGACGCACCAGAGGACAGATCTGGTTGCAGACAGGGTCCACACACTGAGCAATATGCAGGCCGGTCTCTCAGTCTACTTGCTCCGTGCAGGTGTAGCTTTTACACTTCTCTTTCCACCTGCTTCCCACCTGGTAGACCACAGCGTCCACCAGACACACCTGCTCATATAAATAGTCGATTACATGCTGATTGCAGAGTACACTCATCAGGACATGGAGCTGCAAGGGCAAGTGAATAACACATGCGCAGCGAGAGCACAAAAGCGTTCCAACCTTATCGGGTGTGTAGGTGACCTCTATGCAGCCGCAATAATTGGCGGTGGTCTCCGTAATGTAGCCCGGGGGGCAGGTGCGAGTGATGTTTTGACAGTCACACACACATTCATATGAATCGCAGCACTCCGACAGTGTGACCGACAGCTACTTGTATGCAGAGCAGGATGGTTTTGTTGTCACAGGGCACTGATCCTTTTTGCAAACTGAGAGAGGGCAGTAAATAGATTGTTGTGATTGAAAACCATCTTTGTGAAATTAACAAAAGTGTGTGTGTGTGTGTGTGTGTGTGTTCGTGTGTGTGTGTGTGTGTGTGTGTGTGTGTGTGTGTGTGTGTGTGTGCTCTCACCACACTGGTAAACTGGCAGACAATCTCCTGGGTTTGTGAGGATGACACTGAGCCTGTGAGTGCAGTGAGGGGGATCTGACCGCTTACAGTTCAGGTCACACACAATAGACACACAGTAGATTAACAACATTATAATTTGGTAGAGCCAACAGGTGTATCATATCTGTAAGTATGGGTGGTAAAAGCATCACATAACAAAGGCCCAAAAATTTTAATTTCACGTGGATGGAATTGCAGATCATTTTCAAAATAACAGCTGTCAAATCGATTAATCACGATAAATATACATACATGTATATATTTTTTAAATATATATAATATATATTTATATATAATATCGCAATTAATGAGTAGAATATACATTATGGATACCTTAAATGTATAAATGCACATTATTTCTGTATTCTCTGTGTTCTCAGCTCACCACACTCATATTCAGGACTGCACTTAGATCCCATCTTCTCCCGAAGAACCTCACATTGTCCACACTCTGGGGCTGTAGCACAGCAACAGTTGCCATGACAACACACACTGAGAAACCACTTCAAGAAATGGGGCTGTCACACATTGTGTCTTTACCTTTAGCATTGATGCAAGGCAACCCTGTGCAGTTAATGCGCTGCTGATCCATACACACACAGAAGACAGGGGTTTTCCTCAGGATTCCAGCTTTCCATAAACTGAAACACACACACACCAGAATCATGAGACTGCCAGAGGCTTATTGGTTTTATAAAGTGGTGGCAATAGCAATATCAGGCTGCAGGTCTCTTTGATTACACACTTATCTCAAATGAACACGGACCCTTCAGAGCAGAAACAGCCCTCTGTGGGAGTGTTCAAGCACGCTGATCCATTGCCCTTCATTAAACCATCACCCATCATGTCACCAGGACAGAACTGCCTCCCTGTCCGCACTGCTCCAAACATCTGCTTCGATGAGTCTGGGCATGACATGGCTACACACAGAAAATACAATGGGAAATTCAAGTATTTTGTATTCAAGTAGAACACAAATTATTAGTGACATGAAATGCCATCCACAACATATTTAATTCTGTTAATGCAACATTTTCCAGTTAAAAATGAGAATATACTATAAGAAATAATGTGGGGAGAGATTTGATTTCGTCCAGAATAAATGTTTGGATATTATGTCATGTGATTTGTGTAACTGGTTAAAATTGCAGAAAGGAAAGGAGAAAGGAGGTGGAGAAAGTTCTTACACTTTCATGATACCTTTAATAATGTACACTGATAAATTAATTGAACACCATAATGGGATCAATTTTGATCACTAAATACTCACCTTCATGTTGTTTTAAACCGTTTTTTTTTTTCCTCCATGAAAATGTATTTTTTATTTGATAGGATTATTTTATATTAAAATGTTTAAATCATTATTTATGCGTTTTTTTATTTTAATTTATTTATATAATTGTTATAAATAACAATTTTATCACACAAATCTATGGCATATCTTCAGAAGACTACTTTTACAGTACTTGTATTGTCCTTTTCAGAGTTTGGTCTGAACCTCTGTTGGATGGCAAGATCTGTGTAAATATGTCTCTTTTTGTGGTTGTAACAGCAAAGTTTTGAACAACATGAGGGTGATTAAATAATGCCATCATTTTCATTTTTGGGGCAACTATTCCATAGTACCACTGTATGCTGTATGATGTATACTTCTTTCTTTCAAGCTTGAGACTTTCATTACAGCACACAGATCTGTAATAACTCCTGTTTGTTCTGCTGATCAAAGTACCACCATCTCACTGAACTGAGACACGCAGGGTCCTCCCGGCTTCACTTCATGACTCATTAATCACAGAAGACTCCAGTCCTCCAGTCACACACTCCCTGCTGTATGCAGTAACAAGGTCACACACAGCATTAGGCTGGCAGGCCACGGGCCGGCAGATCTGCACATAGTCCTGCAGGAGGACCAGCGCGTGACAGCGGCTGAACACCTCAGAGTTCAGCACATCGCAGCCCTTCGTCACCCCCACGGCACACGACTGAACCTCCTGATGCTGGACACACTCATCCAGAGTCCATTCCTTCAGATTCACGTCAGGGTCTGTGGTCACACGGCCGTCAGATAACACCAGACCTGTCTGATCATCAGAGATTGGCAAGTTATGTACATCACACACATACTGTACGCAATGGGTGGTTGGGAAAAATGGTTTGGGAGGTTAGGAAAGTTTTACATTTGAAGGAATTAACATTTAAATATTAAAATAAATATAAATATCTACTGTGTGTATATATTTTCAATACATTATATATAATACAATATTATATATATATATATATATATATATATATATATATATATATATATATATATATATATATTCAATTATTAAATTCAAATATAATTCATTAACTTATTAAGAAATTAATATTTAACGATTGAATTAAAGTTCTTGTGTGTGTGTGTGTGTGTGTGTGTGTGTGTACATATGAATACATACATGCACAGTCAGTCATCAAATTCAAATATAATTCTATAATTCTGAAGAAACATACATACATTTTAACTATTGAAATAAATACAAATTTCTATAGGTGACATTAGATAGATTATTACAAGGCCTATATCACTAAATGTTAATATCATTTCATGGAAATACCCCATATGATTACGAATAAATATAAAATTTGTATTAATAATAATAATTGTATTGATAATTTCTCTCTTTCACTGTCTCACTCTTTGTATGTATGTATAGACATATATATATATAAAAAAATTAGTTTCATACCTATTTCATAATTCTTCAAATTTGAATTTGTTAATTTTGCATGCAATCTAAAATATTTTTTCGAAATTTTAATGAAATTTAGAATTAATTTTGAATAGCACATAACATGATATAGGCAGACTAATACTCTCCTAAGCAATCAATCTCCAAAAACGACAGTCGTAAGCTTAAAGGAAGTGTATTTACCACATAAGCCAGTGGTGTTGGGTTTCATGGCGATGTCCATATTGACCATAAATTCATTGCTGTGGGGAGTGAAGGTGAGTGTGAATCCATGCTGCTCTGATCTCAGCAGGTGCAGTATTGCACCAATCTGTGTCACAGTCACTCCCTGACTCCTGAATGGGACAGCGGTAATTACACCGCCCACAGTCACCTGCAACACAGACAGCATGTTGACCCTCTCTGCTAACTTAGTGAACTTTGCAATGGATGCACTTTGCATGCTTTTGCAATGTATCAACCTTCATGTCATCCCGTAGCACCACACTCATCCTGCCCTCCCTCAGCTCCAGACTCTTCATTCAGATCTGATTGGGCATGCTATGACAGTCAGCTGTATGCAACACTAGCTCCACCCCTCTTGAGCGAAGCAGCAAATAGGAGCAGGTGGCTCTCAGCTTCAGAGCCGCAACCGAAAATGACACAACGTGACTAGTGAAGCTGCCCATACAACTACCTGTAGGAATGAAAGTATGCATATTAAAGCTAGAAGTTTATGCATTTTCGTAATTCTCTAAATTGTTGTCACTTGGCTTCAGTGCATGATTAATTAAGTTTCTTTATGCCAAGATTGAGTAAAAATGACTGTTTTTGACAGTCTGATCACATAATGAGTCAAGAAAACAACTGTTTAAACCCACAGGTGCTATTACATTACACAGGAAAGGTGTGGTGCAATGTATTGTGTGATATACTGGTGTCTAATGTGTGAGATTCATAACAGGATTGGTTGTTGTATAGTGAGGGATGTGTGTTTGTACAGGGGCAGGTCCAGGTACAGCCGTAGATGTGATTGTAGTGGAGGCCTGGGAGGCTATTTTTGCAGACGAGAGACTCCATCTTCTCACAGTTGATGCGGTGGCTCTGCGCCATTACCGTTCCTGATGGGTTGCACAGCACTGAGTGACAACCATCTGGCAATGTCTCCCCAGACTGATGAAAAGAAAAAGTAGAATAGATACTTACAAACCAGAACATCAGGAGCCTTTGTTAGTCTGCAGTAAATACTACACGATTAATCCAAATAAAACCAAAATAACAATAGCTAAGTGCAAATATCAATTCAGAAAGGCTGCAATTTATCCACATATAGTATACTGTATGTGTTGCGTGTTTCAGAGTGAAGTGCAGCACTGTGTTCTTTTATACACGAACAACTCATGATCAAGTGTTTTCATTGGCTCAGAGTGCATCGGTTCAAAGTAAAACCGTCTGGAACTCTATCCCTGCATCCACTCTATCTTTGAATCATTTGTAACATGAATTTGAAAACACAGTATAAACTCGTGAAGAAAAGTCCTTATAAATTGACACTGCAGTTTTTTATCCAAATAAAAGCCTGATGGCTTAACATTTGAAAATGAAGAAATTAAGACATCCATAAATATTAGTATTGTAATATTACAGTTTCACTATAAAATAAAATAATAATTATTACATT
Source organism: Carassius carassius (assembly GCF_963082965.1). Taxonomy (NCBI): domain Eukaryota; kingdom Metazoa; phylum Chordata; class Actinopteri; order Cypriniformes; family Cyprinidae; genus Carassius; species Carassius carassius. The sequence goes on from NC_081777.1 coordinate 28,711,928, forward strand.
ATTTTTCTTAAATGCTTTTTTTATTTTACAATGAAACATTATAAAAGGATTTTGTTTAATATTTGATCTACGATAATAATAAACATTATAATAAAAATAATTATTTTACAATACGATGGAATTATTATTATTGTTATTATAGTCATATTGATACATAATCACAAAACTTTGGGCTAAATTGTGCAGCTCTACAAACCTGGAACATTATAATTTTTTCAATTTTATAATTTCAGAAAAAGCCCCAAACAGCCCTAAATCATGCAGCTAAAATTATATTTTATGCAAGTAAGTGAACGCAAACACTTCTGTCTACATGAGCTACAGTATGCATTTGTTGATTTTCTGAAATGTTGTGCTAAAGGGGGCATTAGTATGAGCTGTTTTCAGTGGTCATTTTTCTCTTTAAGGACATCTGCTGCCAACACACTGAAGAGACTCTTTAAAAGCAAACTGGTTCAAATGTTGACATTTATTGACATGTTAGCTACTGCCATCATCACCCAAAAGTGCATGTGAAGTACAGTATGCATGCTAGTAATGTATTGCCCAAGCATTTGCAACATGCCCAGAATATGTTACTAGCCTTAAATAAATGAGTTGTTAGTGAGCAGCTGTTGCTTTAAAGGTTTTTTGGCAGATGAAGTTACTGGCAGAATGTAGTTCAGTCAGTCTGGTCATACTGGTTACCCACTCCAATACGAAACACTGACACTCCTGTCTAGAACAAACATGTGTTGCTTGTAAGTCGTAATGTTATGTGAATAAAATCATAGGAGTAGGAGTTTAAATGCATAATACTGTGTAAATAATGTAGATATTTAAAAAAAAAAAAAATTACAGGAAAATGCTGCAGTAGGAGTAGAGCAAAGAGTCAGCAGCTTTATAAATGCAAATGGATGTGGTGCATGTTGTTATATCGTAGTGCAGGATTTACTAACAAAGAAATCCTTGGTCTATTGCTGTATCAATACCAACTGTCATTAGTATGATGACAATGGGGCTGTTATATAGGAAATTGAATTTATTCATAAGAAGGAACAAGACAGACATTCAGGAAATTGCCTCTTTTGTGCAATTTGAAGTAGCAACCGGTGGGTGGCTGACTGCACTTCACTTTGATGTTATGCTCCTCATGAATTTATGTAATCTAATAATGCTAGGACTTCATCTCATAATGCTACAACTTTATTCTTTTAAACTTTGCAATTTTTATTCTCACGAAAAGCCTGTTATTTTTTCAAAACACCATGATTTTATTCTCAAAATAGATAGTAAAATAGTATTTTTTTATATATTTACATGACACTAAAACATTTTTGTAGTGACATGCTGTTTATTACTCATCTCTGTTTCAGACCCATCTCTAAAATAGTTTGTGATTTATTATTTTATTAACATTGTTTTTACTTGCTAGATGGCTCTTGGGTTAGTAAGTCATAGTGGCATCCTGTCGGTCACCACAGAAATTTAATAATTTTGACTTCCCCGTCCATACCTTTAAAACTTAAAAATAAATCACATTTCATATATACAGTCAAATTATTTAAACAAAAATACCAGCTGCACGGATTTGCTTTTAAATCTGGAATATCTTGCCCCAAAGACTTTGAAAGACTGTTTTTACAGTCTGTGGGAGTTTAAGTTAGAGTGGAAATCAACAATGTACCATATATATGACTTCAATGAAGTTACATTTGTATTGAACCCTGAACATCACTTTAAAGTCCACTTAAAAGAGTGAATTGATAAAGCTGTAAATAATTTCACCCACCCACAACCATAACCACAGCTTTAGGGACACCCATCTGTCCCCCTCTGGTGAAGGAAAGGCTGTCTCACAGCCAATCACAGAGCAGCTCCTGCAGAGACAGAGGAAGGAACGCAGCGTGGCGTATATTTTAACTGTCAGGCTGTACCTGCTGTGAATTCGCATGTTTACCCAGTCTTGGTGTGTTGTCTCTGTTGCTGTATAATGTTTCTAAAAGCATGAGAAGGTTGTCTTCTGATTTCACCCCATACACTGTCACTGCCCTGTGTGTCATTGCAACATGCAACACAGATGAGTACAACTCTAAACGTAACAATTTAAATGTATACACAAAATAAAAAATCAGTCTTATTGAGAATTACCGATATTTGTGCTCTTTATGAAGGTTCTCACAAATGTTTTCAAGCTCTCAGTAGGGCTTTGAACACGACACTGATTAATCACACACACACACACACACACACACACACACACACACACACACACACACACACACACACACACACACGCACACACACACAAACACGCACACACACACAAAGACGTTTGTTTCTGTGAATTGTGGGGACTTTCCATAGACTTCTATTACTTTTATACTGACCTACAATTCCTGCCGGCCCGAGACTCGACCTTGCAACCTTTGGATTACGAGTCCAAATTTCTAACCAATCAGGCCATGACTTACCCACTTTCAGATAATATCATTACTATCAGTACTATAATTTACTATTTTTAATAATTCTATTTCCGCAGGCCAGTCCCCACAATGTAAAAAAAATTCAGGTTTTACTATCCTTGAGCGGACATTTGGTCCCCTCAATGTAGCATAAACAAGTACAAGTACGGGGAAGTCGTGGCCTAATGGTTAGAGAATCGGACTCCCAATCGAAAGGTTGTGAGTTCGAGTCTCGGGCCGGCAGGAATTGTGGGTGGGGGGAGTGCATGTACAGTTCTCTCTCCACCTTCAATACCACGACTTAGGTGCCCTTGAGCAAGGCATCGAACCCCCAACTGCTCCCCGGGCGCCGCAGCATAAATGGCTGCCCACTGCTCCGGGTGTGTGTTCACAGTGTGTGTGTGTGTTCACTGCTCTGTGTGTGTGCACTTCGGATGGGTTAAATGCAGAGCACAAATTCTGAGTATAGGTCACCATACTTGGCTGAATGTCACTTCACTACTACACACACACACACAAACAGATATTTGGACAAAAAAGAAAGCATATAGGTTACTAGGATTGATAAATGGTAGCATAGGTGTTCTAAGTGGATTCTAGAGTGTTCTGGGTGAGATTTACGAAGTATTTGCAAGGCAGCGGACAGGGAGTTTTGCATAGCTAGGAAGTTGGTAGATTGTTGCTAAGGTGTTCTTCATGGGTTCCTGACAGTTACAGTTGGATAAATTAGAGTGAGGTGTTAATAGACTAGTGTATGTGTCATTTAGGAGTAGTATGTCCATTTTTACCCTGCATTTCCAGACAGACTTAATTATAAGTCCTATAAGACATTGACAGTTGACGTATAATGATCTAAACTCTGTGTGCTTTTTCAGTTATATTTTTCATAAGTACTGTACCATTCAAAATTGTGTAATCACCAAGGCAGTATCCATAAAAAACTGTAATACTGAATAAAAAGTGAATATAAAAAGTAAAAGTAATAAAAAGTTATATTGTGAAATAATATTACTATTTAAATAACTGTTTTCTTTTTTAATGCATTTTAAAAAGGTAGTGCAAATATACAACTTTTCTCAGTATTTTTTGTCAATGTTATGTGTCCCTGCTGATCAAAAGTTTTACATTTTTAATTTTTAACTTACTGACCACAAACTTCTTTTCAGAAATATTTATCAAAACAGTAAAAATTTGTGAAACAATAATGAAGCTCTTCTGATATGAATGTACCAGTCCTATTGTGTTTAAGTGTTTAATAAATTTAATCTGAATACATTTTATTAATATAAACAAATAACATCTGTGAAAGAAATGTTATGTTCTTGGCAGTGTTTCCTAGTGTTGACTCTCACACTTACCATTACAGCCAGACACACATGACTCACACACTCCATGTCCAGGTCCACTGCTCCGGGTGTGTGTTCACGGTGTGTGTTCACTGCTGTGTGTGTGCACTTTGGATGGGTTAAATGCAGAGCACGAATTCTGAGTATGGGTCACCATACTTGGCTGTATGTCATGTCATTTTCACTTTCAGATTCTGGCAGGTATTGTCAGACTCTATCCCAGAATCCCTCATACTCTCACACTCAAACGCTGCAGCGGAGGAGGACAAAAGATAGAGCGCCGCCCTACAGGTGAAACACATGCTCAAAGAATTCATTATATGTTCTTGTCTGAGCCACTTGACAACATTCTGTCCACTTTTGTGTCTCTGATGTGTTCAAGTGCAATTGTTTATTCAATTATTATACTGCATAAAATGTCTTTCTTACTCAGTATTTTTATCTTGTTTTCAAGTACAAATATCTAAACATTCTTAAATCAACATACATTTATTTAAGAAGCATAATGAGTCAACCTGTTTTCTTAAAAAAATTATAATAATAATAATTGTATTTTTATACTTAAAACAAGACACATATCTTCCAATGGGGTACAAAAAATAAATGTAATTAAAAAAAATTAAAAAATATGTGACCCTGGATCAAAAAACAGTCATACGTTAGTAAGTAGAACCGGTATATTTGTAGCATGGCCAACAATATGGCTCAAAATTATTGATTTCCATTAGGATATTAATGAAGGATATTGAGGATATTAAGTAAAGATCACGTTCCATGAAGACGTTTTGTAAATTTCCTACCGTAAATATATCAAAACTTAGTTTTTGATTAGTAATATGCATTGCTAAAAACTTCATTTGGACAAATTTAAAGGAGATTTTCTCAGTTTCTCATTTTGGATTTTTCTGGACCTCAGATTCCAGATTTCCAAATAGTTGAATCTCAGCCAAATATTATCCTATCATAACAAACAATACATCAATGGAAAGCTTATTTTTGTATAAATCTCAATTTCAAATTGAACCTTATGACTGGTTTTATGGTCCAGGGTCACATATATTTAAATTAGAGTATATCTGCCAATCTGCCAGTAGTGCAAGAAAAATTAATTTAACTCAAAAATGTTAAAATATATATTTATATTAGTGAAATGTTAATTTAAATTTAAAAAAAAAATCTTACCACATTGCAGATATTTATTTCTTGTTTAAATCAAAAACTTACTTAATTTGGATATATTTTTTAGAAAACAAGACATAACATCTTCTATTCTCAAGTAAATGTGTCAGTTTCAGAATGACAATACATTTGTAGTGAAAAACTTTTTTATGACGTGTAAACAGACAGAATGAGATATACCACAGCATCCATGTCCCCTCCAGTTGACTTGCAGTCCCTTAGCTGGGAACAGGCCTTACCACATGGTCTGTGTTGCCATCTGGTGTTCAGTGCATATATAAATCATGACATCATACTTTCAAGCAATCAAATTCCTAAAAGTGCTTTTATTGTCTATAAATATGCATCTTTATTGGACTGTAACTGCCATTAATTAGTGTTTTGAATGCAACATTTTTAAACATTGACATGTGATGTCCCTGATTTGTAACATTTGTTCATGTACATGTATCTGTATCTGTGTGTGAGTGTGTATACCTCTCTTAGGGTTTAAAATGCAGGGATCTGGGGGTTGCAATTGAACATAGTCACAGTCTGCATTCATCTTCCATGCGTTCCCGAATCCTTCGCCGCGTGTCTTCAGCAGCCCGCCCACTGTTAAGATGTCGTCTCCTTGGTTACTATTATAATTACCACACAGACCACACGTTTTCCCAGCATAGGCTGGGTTTAGCTGCAAACACAACCCCCCCCCACCCCCCTCACACACACACACACACACACACACACACACACATACTGTATGCTCACATATCAGGTTTGCAGCACGGGAGTATTTGATACATGTCCCAGATTCGGCACACACAGACTCTATATTATGTACATGGGAAGTATTTCTGGATTATTTTCATCGCGTAAAGCTCCCAGCATTCTCAGACACACAACATCTGATCCAGACTGCTGGAAATTCCAGCTAAAACCAGCTTAAGGTGACAGATTGTTGTACAGGGTTTCTGGATGGTCAAAACTAATCGTTAGCTGAATCAAACTGGTTTAGGTGATTGAAAGAAGATGTTTGGCAGAATGTTCACGCTGCTCTTTTCCATACATGGAAATAAATGGAAACAGAGGCCATCAAGCGTCAAAAATGACAAGAAAACACCATAAAACTGATATCATATTTATTACACAAGTGGTCAATTACATTTACATTAAATTTGCATTTAGCAGACGCTTTTATCCAAAGCGACTTGCAGTGCATTCAGGTTACACAATTATTATTCTTTTTTTACCTGTATGTGTGTTCCCTGGGAATTGCACCCACAACATTTTGTGCAGCTAACGCAATGCTCTGCTACTGAGCCGCAGGAACATATTTTCTAATGGTATTCTAATGTAAATATATGGCAATATACTATATTATTATTACTATTATATAAAACAATACAAATTTAGTTTTTTCCTCACACACGGCAATCAAATGACTTCAGAAGATTTGAAATACAGTGCACAAGTAATATGCACTGCACTACTTTTATACATTTAAGGTGCTTTTTTTTCAAATTACTCAGGAGTTTGACAGCCTCAGTCAATATTCAGTTTTATTCTGTAGTATAGAGAAGTCAGAATTTTTTCTTCTATTTCATGGAAAAAATTAAGTCTCACAGGTTTGAAATGATATGAGAGTAAATAAATGATAACTTTTATTGTGGTAGTGTGTGTATATATATATAGTACAGACCAAAAGTTTGGACACACCTTCTCATTCAAAGAGTTTTCTTTATTTTCATGACTATGAAAATTGTAGATTCACACTGAAGGCATCAAGGGCTATTTGACCAAGAAGGAGAGTGATGGGGTGCTGCTCCAGATGACCTGTCCTCCACAGTCACTGGACCTGAACCCAATCGAGATGGTTTAGGGGTGAGCTGGACCGCAGACAGAAGGCAAAAGGGCCAACAAGTGCTAAGCATCTCTCGGGGAACTCCTTCAAGACTGTTGAAGACCATTTCAGGTGACTACCTCTTGAAGCTCATCAAGAGAATGCCAAGAGTGTGCAAAGCAGTAATCAAAGGAAAAGGTGGCTACTTTGAAGAACCTACAATATGACATATTTTCAGTTGTTTCACACTTTTTTGTTATGTATATAATTCCATGTATAATTCCACATGTGTTAATTCATAGTTTTGATGCCTTCAGTGTGAATCTACAATTTTCATAGTCATGAAAATAAAGAAAACTCTTTGAATGAGGTGTGTCCAAACTTTTGGTCTGTACTGTATATATATATATTACTATTATAGTATTTATTAAAATTTTTAATCATACTTTCAATTTTAATATTTTTAATATTATTTTGTGAGATGGTTCAATTACCCCTAACCTCAGCATCTCCTGTACCTCCTCCTCGATGGCGTGTCTCAGAGCCTCCGGGACACGGTAGGGCCGCCACCAGACGATGGTTCCGGGTGGCTTGCGGACGTCGTGTTCTAAGACGTGGGTCCGCCCAGGCTGGGGGGGGGGGGGGGGTCACATCCGGAAACTGACTGACCAGGTGCTGCAGCTCGGTCTTCTGGGCGGCGGAGAGTTGAGGGTCCATGTCCACAACCACAGGAGTCGCCTTGGTGTAGGCCGAGAGCTGAGGCCCAGTTCCGACCCAGCGCTTCAGGAGGTTAATGTGATAGAGCTGGTCCTTCCTCCGTCTTCCGGGCTGCCGTACTCGGTAAGTAACGGGGCCGACCTTTTCGGTGAAGGTGTATGGCCCCTGCCAGGTGGCCAAGAACTTGCAAGCGGCCGTGGGGACCAGAACCAGGACATGGTCTCCTCGCTGGAACTCCTGTGGTTGGGCCGCCCGATTATAATGTCGCTGCTGGGCCTGTTGTGCCTTGACGAGGTGCTCCCGGACGATGGGCAGCACTCGGTCAATCCGCTCCCGCATCTCACGCACGTGTTCCACGGTGGTACGGTGTACGGCCAGTTGTTGTTCACAGGCCTCTCAGGCAACGTCGAGCAGAACACGGTGCTGGCGGCCGAAGAGTAGCTCAAACGGTGTGAAGCCGGTGGAGGCCTGAGGGACCTCCCGAACACCGAAGAGGACATATGGCTGTATCTTGTCCCAGTCCCTTTTATCTTCGGCCGTCACTCGGTGCAGCATCTGTTTCAGGATCTGGTTGAATAGCTCGACGAGCCCGTCGGTCTGGGGGTGGTACACCGTTGTACGGAGCTGCTGGACCTTCAGGAGTTTGCAGAGGTCTGCTATCATCCGTGACATGAACGGGGTGCCCTGGTCAGTCAATATCTGGGATGGGATGCTGACCCGACTACAAAGCAGGAAGAGCTCCTGGGCGATGGCTTTGGTAGTGGCTTTTCGGAGGGGGTGGCATAATCCATGATGACCAGGATGTGTTTCAAATCCTTGATCCCAAACTTTTGAATGGCAGTGTGCAGTGTGTGTTCTTTGTAAATATTAATGATATTTACTAGCAATTTCTGAGTGAATTTTTTCCTTCAGTCTAGAATCTTCTTTTTAGTTTTTTTCACATTCCAGTTTCCAAAAAAAAATGTTTTTCAGTTTATCATTCACATTTGAATTCATTTTCAGTTAGCAATCCATAAGCATATATTTTGAATAGGATATTTGTCATTTGTACCTCTCTGCTCCTTGTGATGGCATCCCATCAACAGAGAGGTGAAGCTCGAAGAATTCTCCCAGAAATAAAGTCACTCCTTTCCTCTTTCCATGAGAGAAATAACCAAGACACCGTAAACATGTACACAAAAGCAGGCATTTAATCATCTTGACAGTGTACAAACTCTGCCATAGCTTGTTTAATTCATGAAACCCTGTGTTTTTGTGTGTGACTGGCTTTTACCCAGTATGGAGAAGCTTCTGTGTTGGCTGTCTCCCGCCAGCATGTAGCTGCAGTCTCCAGGGAACTCATAAATCACACTGTCAAATGTGTGTATGTGCGACCAGACCCCTCCACTGACACCAAACCTACAGAGAAAAGAGGTAAAGAGAGTCAAGCACTTGCACACTTGTTTATAATCAAAGCAACAACTAATGTTTAAAAGTTAGGGGTCGGTAAGATTTTTGCTGCTCAAGAATAACATATATTATTATTATGTTGAAAGATTACTATCTTTGTTAAAGCCTTGATATCTTTTTTTTTCAGGATTTTGTGAATAAAAAGAATTTGGTAACACTTTATTTAAAGCCTATATGCATGATGCGTTAAAAAATTGTAATGCACCTTATAATGCATTGTACTCATTTCAATTCATTCACTGTCAAATCAGTGTTACACTATGCATTTTAAATTTGGTTATAATTATTTCTGACAAGATATAATGTATTACAGCGCACATTATGAATTATTATAATGCATTGTACTCTATAATAACCCTTTATAATGTATTATTCAAAAAGACTTTAAATAAAATGTTACAAAAAGTGTATATTTAAAATGTGTTGTTTTTTATTATGACTTCTGAGGACTATAATGCATCCTTGCTAAATAAAAGTAAAAAAAAAAAAAACATTCAAAACTAACCTAAAAAGTTCAAGATGAAAACCCACAGGATTCTGCTCCATCCTTTCCATCTGCACAGTTCCATCTGATTAACTAATTTAATTTTCTAATGCACAATTGCTGGCTTCAACAATACATTGAAGTGAGCATTTGGAGGTTTCATTGAGTGAAAAATAATGGCATGAGCTAAAACAAAGGTTCAGGTGGAAGTGAGAAAACAAAGCAGAAATTTCTGAGCACCAAAAAATCTGTCTAAGAGTTTTAGAGAAGTCATGTATTCCACATAGACGGCACAGAAAAAATGCTGTTATTCTTAAGTATGAGCTTAGACAAAGTCCTTTAAGACAAGTCATGTCACTCTGTGGCCATCTTTGAAACACCTCTCGGGCATGCAAGTGCAACTCCTATTAGTTTGAATGGGGAAACATCAAATTCTCCAATACTGTTCACTATGCTAATGATTAAATTTAATATTTGAAATCACCAAAGAATTCTGACAACATCTGTGTCCTACATGTTACTACCTTTGCCCAAATAGCGTTATAAATAGCTTATTTTTTAAGGCTAGACAAGCCAGTGCACATGCGCAGTCTTAAGCGCAGGTCTCAGAGCGCTGACTGTTTCTATAGCAACCAGATGCATCTAACGACAGCTGCAGTGACGCACTAACTTTACCGATAAGCGATTGGCTCTTTCATTCAGTAGGTGGGGCTTCCTGCGAGTGAGCAGACATATTGAGTGTTGCATTTTTCCCCATTCAAAACTATACGAGTGACATGTCTTGGGTATTCTATAGTCTTTGGCTTAGGACGGGAAAACGAGCATAATATATTCACAAACATGCACTGGATATTCCCATGCATGCCTAAACATCAAAACATAAGCCTTAAACAACCAAACAGATGTCCACGGTTAATACAAGGATTTGAAATAATCACAGAAACAAATGCATATTGTAATGCATATTCAGGACAGCGTGCTGGTAGTGTGACACCTGTTACCTTTGACCTCTGACCTCTGCCCAGCTGCAGGCTCCCAGCAACAGGTCTTTACTGTCCAGTGTCTCACAATCCTGAAGACATGACTGGAACCCAGTCCTAGAAGAAAAGAAACGCTTTATAAGAACAAGAGAGGGAGAGATGGTGTGATTCCTGTTTTTAAACTCATTAAGAGAGGACAATAGGAGGAAGTCTGGGCATTGGAGGAACCGAAGGATTAGTCTGGAAGTGAAGACAGATAAGACAAACCAACAGAGGAAGCCAAGCGAAAGAGAGCCAAGCGAAACAGCATACACATGCACACAAACTGCAACATATGCAGTGCATTCACAGCCTCTGCGATGTAACCCGTCTGTAAAACTGAAAGATTAACTGTTGGAAAAACCTTACTGCAGCGATGTATTCAGAGCATGTTCACATGAACTCCATTCATCATTAATATGGGTTTTGACATGCTATCATTCTTTGTTTATCCCGAACTTGCTGGCAAAAACATGTCCTACATCAAATCCTTGCTTCAGGACCCAAACTGTACAGTACATTTGACATTAAGTGGTGACCCAAAACAGCACTGTGCTAATTATGCTAATATAGTAACATAAAATAGACTGAATAGGAAAATGTACAAATGAACATTTACTCACCCTTAGGTCATCCAAGATGAGTTTGTTTCTTCATCGGAACATATTTGGAGAAATTTAACATTACATCAGTTGCTCATGGGTGGATACTCTGCACTGAATGGGTGTCGTCTGAATGAGAGTCCAAACAACTGATAAAAGCATCACAATAATCCACAAGTAATCAGTGTGACTCCAGTCTATACATGAATGCTTTGTAAAGTAAGAAGCTGCATGTTTAAATCCATCAAGACATTTAACCCTAAACTGCTGTTTTTGGCTTAAATACCAAAAGTAGTCCATAATAATGCTGTCCACCCCCTGAAGAAAGAATAGCCCAAAAGTGAGTACTGTAGACTTGTCTTGATGTAAAGTTAATTATATACAGAGGTGGGTAGAGTACCCAAAAACTGTACTCAAGTAAAAGTAAAAGTACTTCTAGAAATATTTACTCAAGAAAAAGTAAAAGTACTAGTCTTGAAAAGTTACTTGAGTAAGAGTAAAAGAGTATCGGATAAAAAATCTACTCAAGTAGTTAGTTACTAGTTACTTTGGGTCATATATACTGAGCCTATTTTTATTTAGATATATAGATAAAATGTATGTAATGTATGTGTGTGTGTGTGTATAAATGTATATATTTCATCAGCCTTTACTCCAATTTATGTAATTTATTATAAAACCCTGTCTGTTTACTTAAGTAACAGATATAGGTGTCATGCCATAACATATTTTTAATACGACTGACTTTATATTAAATGTGAATTTAACATTGAAAGTTAATGTGATATAAATATTGCTACTAATCTTTCATTGTTCAGAAAGAGAGCAAATAACATTTACAATATCAAAGATCATTTTCACTGACAGTCTAGATTTCAATCACTCTCAGAAACTCCCATTAAAATCACTGAAACTACTAACACTGTGAAATCAATATCTTAATTAAAGATTCGTACACAAATCTGCACTTTGTTGTTTCTGACGAGAGAATTCGCCAGAAAGAGGTCTCCAGTCAGTGAGCGAGTGAAGGAAGCACCGGCATCAGCGATGACTCATCGGAACACCTCTGATTGGCCAATGCTTTAATAAGCTCAAAAGAATCATGTGTGATTGGTATAATGCGCAGCGCTGTAAAAACACATCTATCTCTGGCTCAGCGCCAGCAAGCAATCACAGATTTGAATTTAGCAGCTGATTATATGACTTGCTGAACGTACTCGCACCGGTGTTATTGTATTAAAATTAATAAAATCTTAATCGGCTATTTTTTGTCTTTTGGAAGCTGCATTCAACTTGACTCCCCTCTGTTATAAGCCACACACGTACAACAAACTAATGTCAGAGGTATCGTGTACTGTAATCGAATGTAGCCTTATTACCTGTTAAACAGTAGACAGCACACGCGGTGTTGATCTAATAAGGATCTCCATCGCAAGCAAATAATAGCCTTTGCAGATTTGCTTTCAATTCAATGCAGTTCCATAGCCACGTTTTCAATGCTGCTGATGTTAAACGTTAAAACTCTGAGTGAACCACTTCAGATGCTCAGCGCGTGCGGCAGGGAACTGAACGAATCATTCGAACTGATTCATGAACCAATTCACTCGTTTGCCAATTGGTTTGATCAAGCCTTTGAACAGAATTGACTCAAAAGAATGAATCATTCGCGAATTGGCATCGCTCATTGTCCAGAGAAAAGTAGACGGCGCGTTTGGAATAAACTGAAGCATTTATAACATTTATTGCATTAAGATAAAGTAACGAGAGGAGCGTCGCCCACAGTAACGAAGTAAAAGTACAGATTTTCCCCCAAAAATTTACTCAAATAAGAGTATAAAGTACCCATCTTTAAATATACTCCGAAATGTATTAGTTACCCCAAATTAATTACCCCAAATAATTACCCCAAAAAATGTAACTCGTTACTACCCACCTCTGATTATATACACTACTAACCCAGCCGTACAGCCCTATATATTTATGTATGTATTTTGGCACATTCCAGATCTCCATTCATCAGATATAAAGCGTGTGTGGATGTTTATGACTGTTTATTCTGGATTATGAAATCATGTGTGTGGGAACTGTGAGTCAATGAGAGCTGCTGTGGTGCTTCACTTGGTTTTCATATTTTTAGTATGAAAAATGATGAGTTTGGTTCAATTAAATATGAAGAAAAGTAGAAGATAAGGAAAGTGAGATTAAATAATGCATCATAAGAAATTAAGAAATGGACAAAATCACACAACGATCTATCTGAAGTGTTTCATTAATACTAAATTATATCTCTTTCATTTCAATTTGAGGTAAGTATTCAGTGAATCTTCATTTATGTTACAAAAAGCGGGCAGGTGCCATTAACACCCGCATATCTAAAAATGATAAAGTTCACTTATGCAACATTTAAAAATGCATGACAAGAAACCACTGGGCTCTGCTCTGACTGCGGTGATGTCATTCCACCATGACGTCATTATGATATGTCATATATCCCCAAAAAATAAAGACCGAGTGGATCTTTCCATAAAATAAATGGTTAAAAAAATAAGTCCCCGAAATTCCCTAACAAGCGTATCTAAATAAAGCGTATGCAGCGATTTTTATTATAATCCTCCAAAATAGCAACAATTCGAACTTTGGCACGTTTAATTTTGTCTCACCGAGCAAATGATTGTAAAGTTGGTCTTTGGCAGGAGGAATGAGTTTGTGTCTGTCGTGAGTTTTTCATGTGCGCGCGCTACACATTCACTCACACACGCGCGTAAAGTCAGACACAGCCGCACGCGCAAACCGCCAGCGAGACACCGGGACACAGACGGATCTTTCACTTTCATTCAGTATTGTGTGAGGACAGACTGCTGCGATGGCGGCGTTGACCGGAGGAGAGATGTGCGTCAAGTATCTGATGTTCGTCTTCAATTTCATCTTCTGGGTGAGTGAGAAATGATTGATGTGTGGAGAGGTTGGCTCGCGCGCGGGACGTTGTTTTACAATTAACGTTACTCGCGATTTTCCTCAAAAGATGCATTGATAAATGCGTGTGCATAGCGTCCAGTTTAGATTATTAATTAGTTTAGATTGTAATTAATGACGTCTGTGTCCAGCAATGCAACGGGATTGCAACCATTTGGCTGACCTAGTTTGAAGGTTTTTAGCTCGCATTTCAGGACCCTGGTCGTGTAGTTAAAATACTGTGTGTGTGTGTGTGTGTGTGTGTGTGTGTGTGTGTGTGTGTGTGATGGGACAAGCACTGAATTTTGATAGTGTTTCCTCTGACTCCCCTCTGTTCGTGTTTGTGTGTCAGCTGTTCCCTCTCACGGCTGGACAGGCGCGTTCTGCTGATGTCCGTCCGATTCGTGAACAAATCGTTCTTTTGAACCGGTTCTCTTAAATGAATCATTCGAACCGATTCGCAAAGTGTTCAATCTCGAACTCGAATTAGCTTAGTACGCTTATAGACAGTTTATAGAATGTATAAATTGTACGTAGTATGCTAATATTTATAGTGCGCATCAGTCGGGTTGCAGAAGAAAAATGTGTATTTAGAAATTGATTTTTAACTGTAACTTATAAACCTTTCAAAGACCTTCTATGGGCTTTTGAGGTTTATGCATTTTTGCATCCGAAGCAAACATTTTGTTACCACCAGGAAAGGATGACGAATACGAAAAAAAAACGCTTATGAAAATGTTGGACTTATGAACTACTGGATGCTAAAATGCACAGTATGTTGAATATTGTATCTAACAATGCAATGCACCTGACTTTTTATCAATTTTTTTGTGATTATGAACATTATTATTAAAAATAATCATATTTGTGATGAATGCACCTTTAGTGTCACAAAATGGTGTTTCAAATCTTTATATCCATACTTATATGCATATTACCACTACTATATAGCATGCAAAAGCAGTTTGCATTATGAATTTTCAACTAACATGTTATATTTCAGTAAGCAACAACACACAATCAAGCTTGCATAGTTTGTTTTGGGCGTAAATCCAGTTGGGTCTGCTTCGCTGTTTTTTTGTTTTTTTTTTGGCAACACAGATCGCACCATACTGCAACGTTCATTCGGATGTTCAGTATCATGCCAGAGGTCAGCATATGAGTAATCGATAAGAATGGAAAATTTTTGTACCCTCATCTCAAAGTTAAATTGCACCAGCGGGAAAATGTCTGCAAAGTGTGGCCTTTTACTCACGGTCTAGAGCTCTGCAAACAGATAAATGATTGATCTTTCCATAGTATTTACACATTATGGGAGAGCCGGCCTACAAATAGCTTATTTTTGTCATCTATCCACATTAAACTGGAGGAAAATATCACCTTAAACAGTGCATTGAAATAAAAGACTAGAAGTGAAATTTTCACTGAAATGAACCGATTCACTACATGAATCTCTAATTCTTCGCAGTGAACATGACCCAAAGCCGTATGGTGTGTGTGTCCAGCCCGAGGGTTTATGTGAGCACGCGTCCTAGATTGTCTTTAATCTGCAAGTGTATTTATAGAGCATGATAATCTCATGGACAAACTCACTGTAAACTGCATTTGTTGTGGGTTTTGATGGGGAATAATGTGCACATTATGAAATTGTGTGGTGTTTGTATGTATGTTAGATCTGGTCTCATTCATTTGCACTCTGTAAATATTACTTAATATCAGCATTACTTAACACCTCCTCTGAACTCACACACACACACACACACACACACACACACACACACAGAGACACACATACACAGGTCTGTTGAACCATTGCAATAATAAGGCATATATATGCTCTCCATATCTGGGAAACCAGGGGAAATCTGTTGAAGTTTACCTCACCCTATAATGGCTTAAATTGAACAGAATTTTTCATTTTTAAATTTTTCCTTTTTTGCAATCCACCCAACTGCAACCCTAATCACATTCTTGTGCATATGACCTAAACTTCCAAATATTACGGTTATTAACTTATAGTGATAGACACACACACACACTTCTTGTCTAGAAGTGGATGTATTCGGTCGCAGAACGTCTTAACGATCACATCAAACAGGAGACCTTTCAGCAGGAGCCCTGCTACGTTCTGGGCCCCCTGATTGCATATATATAATTTTCATTACTATCAAATATAAAACACATGTTTGTGACATGTGGTAACTACTGGTAATGATGGTATTGAGGAAGAGTCTTTTCGAAATATATATTTAATTAAAATGTTTGGTGGGGGTTAAATTTGATTAAAAATAAATAAATTAAGACCATTTAGAACCCTTATTTTTTAGATTTAACATTATGTTTTAGGAAAATTAAGCACATTTACACCTATTATTCTTACCATGACATACAAAAATTACAAATGACATACAAAAATTGGTAGTTTATGTTGTACTGAATTTAGATTATGCTAAGTTTAATAAAAATAATTTTGTTCAGAAGATTATTTCCATTACATTAATAGTCACGAAAATTTTATTTTATTTCTGTATTATTGATTTTGTGTAATATGGTAATGGGAATTCAAAGGTAAATCTGAGTCATTATCATGAAAATGTTGCAGTGAAAATAATGCTTCATTTTTGTAAAGCAAAATATACATTTGTTTTTGGGATGAAATATGACCCAGCTAGAGCGTTAATGTCACCTGCAAACTTACACAACATGCTGCCTCCCACATACCTCACTCACACACTCACACAGACTATTGTGCAACACACAGACATTTTTCAGTTTCACTTTCTATATACAAACAAAGTGAGGAACCGTGTTTGTGAGCAGACTTTGTAGAAACTGATCTATTTAGCTGAGAGTGCAGTACGGTTTCCCTGAACAAGTGACTTGGACAACAGCAAAATGGGTGTTGATGGATGTCCAAAATGCATTAAAAATGCTATGTTTATCTTGAACTTTATCTTCTGGGTAGGTGCAATTTCATATTTGTGTGTTTTTGTGTGTGATTGTGTGAAAGTATTAGTTTTGTGTTTTTATGTGTGGAATGTGGTGGAAGGACGAAGTGGAGTTGTTTTAATGGTGTTTGTTTAGCTAAGCAGTGGAATGGAGATTTGGAACAGATTTCTCAACCTTGAGTTTTTGAAACAAAAGATCTGGGTCAGAGAGAAAGAATCAAAGAGCAGAACATGAACCCTGTGAACATGAAACCGTTGCGATCAGCTTAGTGAGCAGGACTTGACTAGAAAGAACAATAAGTCACATTATATAATGAGTGTATATTTCAAAGGCTGAAAGATGATTGACCGGTGTGATGCATCTGTTTGTTTGTGTTTTGTGCATAACTTTGAAGCAAAATCTCATGGTGTTCTTGAACGCAATAAGATTGCTTGACATTATTAATCTGAAGTCATTTTGGGTCAAACCAACAGATGTTGAATCTGATCAAATGAGCTGCATATACTGTACTGTAATATTTTTAGTGTTAAAAAGGAAGCAAGCAGGATTTTTCCATGTGACAGAGTTTATTTTATCCCAGGATGGAGGAAGTAAAATCAGGCGTGCGGTTTTTCCAAAACCACAGATAAACATGCACACACACTGACTGTATTTAGCATCACATGTCTAACAGATTGACCGAACTTGTGCCAGTTTTATTTGGATTCTGTCATGTAATATTGCTTGCTGGTTTCAGAAAAGATGAGTATAAGCCTCCTAGCCTATTGAGTTTTAATAATCGTTATTACATAATTCATGCACCTGTTGTGTTCTGTTGTCTTTGTTTGAAGAAACAAGCAAAGTGGTCAAGCTGGTTAACACTGCCAGTGCACACCTGATCGTATAAAAATAAGCATGCATCCTGACTGAAATATTGTTTGCAAGTTACCTATAAATCCTATATATTTAATTATAATGTATTTAATTATAATATGTTTTATTTGTACTTGCGTTTTATATATAATAATGTATTGTAATTATTTATATTTCTTTTGCAAGCCACCTATCAATTCTATTATGTTTTATAATAATAATGTTTTACTATTTTTGTATTTTTTGTTTCCAGTTCATTAATTATATACATTGTTTATTTTTGTAATGTGTTTTATATGTAATAATTTTATTTGTTTTTATAATAATAATAATAATAATAAATAGCCTTACTTTAACTTAAAGAACAGGACATATACTTGTTTAAATAAAATTATATATATATATATATATATATATATATATATATATATATATATATATATATATATATATATATATATATATATAGAATACAATAATCCAATTTAATTAAGATACCTAACTGATGTATTTTTATTTTCTTTAATTTTAATGTATTGTAATTTAGTCTCTAATACACTTATATAATGAATAGTTGCTAATGAAGGGTTTAGGACTGTGTGATCAGGGTTGTCAGGATGTAATTGTTCTGTGGCAGTAATTATCTACATGACATTTATGGCTTATATAAATCCATTAATGGTAAAAAAAAAAAAAGAAAAAACCTAGCCCAAGACCCATAAGCAAAGCTGGCAGCAAGCAGGTCGCGTTTTCCAGCCAAGTGAATGGGAATATAAACTGATGGCTTTTAGACCTCTTTAAATCAAGCCAGTAACCTCTGCGAGATCATTATAGCTCTTTCTAATTAATGTTAAATGTGTCGTTCTGATCTATGTGTATTTTAGTCCATTTGTAGGTATTTCAGGGTGATTTATTCCCAATCTCTTGTTGTTTTACCACAGATTGCAGGGACAGGCGTCTTGGCTGTTGGACTCTGGCTGAGGTTTGATCCCAAGACTAAAAGCTTGTTTGAAGGAGAGAACTCACCTTACGTCTTCTACACAGGTCAGTCGTAAAAACATGCTTTTTGTGCCGCTGCATGTGATGATCAGCCGTGGCGTGTGTTAAAGTGAGGCTTGTGTTGTAGGAGTGTACATCCTCATTGCAGTCGGCGCGCTGATGATGGTTGTTGGATTTTTTGGATGTTGTGGTGCCATCCAGGAGTCCCCTTGCATGCTGGGATTGGTAATCCCCCTCATTATATTCTCAATTATCACTACTTTGTAGTATTACGATGTTATCAGCCGCGGTGTTTGACTGTCGTTGTTGTTTTCCCACAGTTCTTCTTCTTCCTGTTGGTGATCTTTGCGGTCGAGGTGGCTGCTGGAATTTGGGGCTTTTCCAACCAGACCAAGGTGGGCGTCCCAAATTCTCAGTGCACATGCAAACACACCGATGATGCTCCTAATTCAAGCTACTATGATTGTGTCCATAGGTTACTGACGATATAACAACTTTCTACAAGGAAACATACAATAACTACCAACAAACCAAACAACCAGCTCTGAAAGAAACACTCCGCCTCATCCAGCATGGAGTAAGATCTTGTTTCTTTCTTTCTAATGTTCAGTACTGTGAGCTCTGTGAACACCAACTTCTAGTTGTTCCTCAGAAGCGCTCGTCTAACAGCCTGGGACTTTGTAAACATCTTCAGAACGCTTTTGCTTGCTGTTTTTATGTGCTCTATGCATCAGATGGTTTCTCAAGCACTAATTATTCCTAGCTCATTGACTCCGATGCCTTGCTAATTTGTGATGACATCTGTTCCTCATCTTCAGCTTAACTGCTGTGGACCGTCAGCAAACTCCAAGTATGATCTTGAAGGGACCTGCCCAGGAAAAGAGCCGCTTGATTTTCTCATTGCAAAGGTAAGAGTGTTTACAGGCTGAAGTGCTGCATTTTGGTAGTTTTTATATTTAATATGTAGATGCCACTGATTACTGAGTTTTGTAATAAATTATCGGACCATATCCATATAGTGACTATGAAGGCTATGATAAAATAACAAATAAATGTTAGCATAAAAATACAGATTCATAATTGCAAAATGTGAGAACTTTGGAAATAAAAGTATAGATAATAAATTTAAATACATTTATATAGAAATAAATATTAGAAAAAATACAAAAATGTATAAATTATGAAATTGATTTCATATTTACAGTATGCAGTCCTTATTTAATATTAATACAGTCCTTTATATAGTCCTTCATAAAGTACAGTCAAAATTTGACTTAAATGTTATTTGAGAAATTATTTAATGCATATATATATATATATTAGTGCTGTCAATCGATTAAAAACTTTAACTAGATTAATCACACATTTTTTCTGTGATTAATCGCAATAAAAAAAAGAAATGTTTTTGTAGGTTTTTAATATATTTTTTAATGTAATAATTTCACAGTTAATCAAATTAATGTAGAAACAACATAAAGACAGTATATTTTAAATACTTGTTTAAATGGCATCTTTCTATGAATGAAGGCCAGTATTACTGATATTAATACAGCTACTGATTTCTTTTTATTTTTTTACATTTATTATTAGGCTTCAAAAATATAACAGTTTTTAATTTAAGTAAACTTAAAACAATGCTAACATAAACCCATAATAAATGTCATGTTTACTCCTGCCCTTCCTGTCTTAACAGTTAGGAAATATACAGAAATTTAATAAATTTATCAAAGTTAACTGCACTGCATAAACTATAAATTAAATAGTTAATCCTTATTAAAGCTACAAAAGTTATTTAGTCAAGAGCAGCGAGTCATTTTCTCTGTTCCCTTTGTTCTTTAACTTTACTGACAGGAAGCTTTATTGGCTGCTGTCCCTTTAAGAGCAGACAGACACGCGGATCTCACCGTTTATATACTGTCTATGGATCTCGCCTCATTCTCTCACAACTCTTTTTGTTCATTTTAGACTTTATATAAATCATTTAAGATTGCTCTTATGAGGATAATCGACAAAACTGGCACTTTGGGATGTTTATTGTTAGTTCAAGCGCTTAAGAGAACTGGATTCTGGCGCCCTGTCTATGCATTGTGTGTGTGTGTACGTGTGTATGTGTGTGTGTGTGTGTGTGTGTGTCACATAAGGGCATTCACAGACAGCGCATTCTCTTTTGACTTGCCGTGCTTGAAATGTTTAAAAGCATTTAAATGAATAAGAGCGTGATCATATAATGTAAAGCTAGCCAACGGATGGCAGAAAATACAGATGCTGCGTTAATTGCGTTAAATATTTTGACACGTTAAACCAGACAAAAATTAATCGCATGCGTTAACGCGTTAACGTTGACAGCACTAATATATATATATATATATATATATATATATATATATATATATATATATATATATATATATATATATATATATATATGTATATATATATTTTTTTTTTTTTTCCTGTTTTATTTTATGTCAAAATGAAAATTATTTTTCTAAGTTTTTGTTTTCGTTAACAATAACAACTTGTATTTACCAAGGCATGTCATAACTCCTTAAAATTGTAATTCGTGGCGTAGTAACTGTTTACAAAATTGAG
Organism: Carassius carassius; assembly: GCF_963082965.1. Taxonomy (NCBI): domain Eukaryota; kingdom Metazoa; phylum Chordata; class Actinopteri; order Cypriniformes; family Cyprinidae; genus Carassius; species Carassius carassius. The sequence continues at coordinate 28,733,334 of NC_081777.1, forward strand.
AAAAGAGTTAAAAAGGGATGAAGTGGAAGTGATGGTGCATTTTCAAAAGGTGTGCTAAAGATCCAGCAGGGTTTAAGTAAACTAATGAACAAAGTCTTTACACAGCCCTGTTATATCAGACATACGAAGTATGTCTAAATCTTGTTTTATGTGTTCAGAGCTGCCCTGATGCCATTGAGGAAGTCTTTAGCTCCAAACTTCATATTATTGGAGGCGTTGGAATCGGCATTGGAGTGATCATGGTAAACTTTATTTAATATAAATGTGTACATGTATGTCATTTTTATACATTTATATGCATATATAAAATGTTATATATAAATTGTATACATTTTATTTTTATTTTTGTTAGTTTAGCTGTGTGTGGTATTGTTTTTTTGTACTGTAAGTCCGCTTGTTCAGCATTTTTACCTTTTAGAAGATTTTGAACATTTTATAATTGTAAATTCTTAATTTAATATTTCATGAATTTAAAAACTCGTTACCATTCAGAAGTTTTGGTTCAGTATTTTTTTGTTGTTGTTTTTGTTTTTAGAAATTAATACTTCTATTCAGCAAGGATGCATTAAGTTGCATTAAGTGAAAGTTAAAGTATTTATACAGTATTACTTCCTAAAGAATTTCTATAAGAATAAATAATTTAACAAAATATTTCTATTTCAAATAAATGCTGATCTTCTGAACTTTCTATTCCCGAAAGACTAAAAAAATGCAATGCTTATACAAAAATATTAATCAGCGTTTTCAGCATTGATAATAAGAAGAAATGTTTCTTGAGCAAATCAGCATAATAGAATGATTTCTGAAGGTTTATACGACACTGAAGACTGGAGTAATATTCAGCTTTGAATTACAGGAATAAATCACATTTTAGAAAACATTCAAACAGAAAACTGTTCTTTTAAGAACGTTACTGTTTTTCCACATCAAATAAATGCAGCCTTGGTGAGCATTCTTTCAGAAATTTAGAACATCTTATCAACTCTAAACTTTCCAATGATAGAAACTACTAATGGTGCAGAAATTACAAACTGCAGATTTAAATAGAAAAAAGTATATATCTCTTTGCACCTTGATTGTAATGCTTTTTTGAAAACATGAATTGTCACATGCACGTGTATGTGTGTGACTGACGTGTCACTGAAGAACTGTGTTCTCCGTGTGCGCAGATCTTCGGCATGATCTTCAGCATGATGCTGTGCTGTGCCATCCGGAAAACCTGGGAGATTGTGTGAGGGTCCGGTTGCCTGGGAAACTGCCAGTATATTTGTGTTGCATGATGTCTGTCCCAAAGCACTGTCTTGAACATGACCTCATCAGCTAAAAGCCAGTTAGCTCACTGCGTCAGGCACTCGATCTCTTCACGTCTCTGACTGACTGGAATTCACTCTTTTTCCTATTGCAGCTGTATCACTGGTCACCAGTAATGAGAGAAAAGGCTTGGTTTAGCATTCCAAGCCCATTTGAAAAGGCCTTTAAGTCTGACTTTTTATATTTTTTTATCGTTCATAATAGATTTTAAGGATTAACCATTTGTTCGCTTTATTGTACTCGCTGTACTGCTTGATATGAATTGTTCTTGAACTTTTCTAATGTTTTGTTTCTGATTTGTGAATGGGGTCTGGTGATTTAGCCACATATGGCTCAAATAAAAGCCAAATTATTCATGCATTTTGTGGTGGAATGTTTTTTGCTGTGTCCAGGATGAAGTGTGTTTGCATGGATTTGTTTTAACAGCCTTCATAAAAGGCCGATAAGAGTCATTGTGAAAGTGCTTAATGTCCAAAACATCATCAGTTTCCCATTATCACAGCGTGGCTCCATTATGTGACCGTTTACAACCTCTCAGTTTCCTTAATCTTGTTTGTATCATTTTCTCTTTCCGTTCTTCTTCCTGTTTACTTTACTTGGTCTCAGTTAGGACAAAATATGGCAACTGGAACAAAATCTGTACACTGGAAGTATTTGTCCCTTGCCTTAGGTTTTATGTGATCTCTGTTTCTCAAACACAACACTGACACATTGTGAAAAAATGTTTATCTGCGTAAGACGTGACAGTATGACTCACTAACAAACCCAAACAGATCCAGCAACGAAGAGAACAGAGAGTTCATATTAAAGCACACATCCATCAAAGCATTTCCTTTACTGTGATTTTATTAAAATCTCTCTCAAAAAAAAAAACTTTTCAAGGGCTAAAAAGGCATCAAGGGCTATTTGACCAAGAAGGAGAGTGATGGGGTGCTGCGCCAGATGACCTGGCCTCCACAGTCACCGGACCTGAACCCAGTCGAGATGGTTTAGGGGTGAGCTGGACCGCAGACTGAAGGCAAAAGGGCCAACAAGTGCTAAGCATCTCTCGGGGAACTCCTTCAAGACTGTTGGAAGACCATTTCAGGTGACTACCTCTTGAAGCTCATCAAGAGAATGCCAAGAGTGTGCAAAGCAGTAATCAAAGCAAAAGGGGGCTACTTTGAAGAACCTACAATATGACATATTTTCAGTTGTTTCACACTTTTTTGTTATGTATATAATTCCATATATAATTCCACATGTGTTGATTCATAGTTTTGATGCCTTCAGTGTGACTCTACAATTTTCATAGTCATGAAAATAAAGAAAACTCTTTGAATGAGAAGGTGTGTCCAAACTTTTGGTCTGTACTGTATATAATCATAAACCAAGTGGCTGTTGTTGTATAAGATGTTATCTAGTGTTGTTGAGTATCAGTTAGACACTATTATAGTTAGTCCTATAATAGACATTTTACATTTTTTATAATATTTGTATTTGTTTTTTATATTTCAGTAATTTTTATTTATTTATTTATTTTCAGTTTTAGTCCATCAAGTTAAACTAAATGAAATATTGCTTTGGCAATTAGATTAAATATGTTTATATATATATATATATATATTATTATTATTATTATTATTATTATTATTATTATTGCGATGTGACATTTGTGGTTTTGCTTAGTTCCCCCTCAAATATTTTTTCATATTCACATGCAACTTGATATAACATGAACTTTGTTGCCCCCTGGTGGTCTTTATGATTAACTATTTTGAATCAGAGGCAACTAAACAAACAAACTTCATAACTCAACAACTAATGTATTTCAGATGTTCATCAATTAGAGACCGAGAAAGAACTCTGAGTTCCTGATGAGTCTTAATAGAAATACAGACTGGCTGACGTCTGAAGTGAACGAGCTCCATTACACTTCTAAAAGGTTTGATCACTTTAATGTAGCTGTAGGCTATACTAAAACACAGAGAGAGGAAGTGTGTTACAGTCTGTAAACCTCTCATCGTCCCCTTCAGTACAATACTGAGCAGATGCTGGAGCTGTTTGACTTCACTTTTGTTTGGATGCAAATTAAGACAGTGTGTGCATCAAGACAAATCAGATGGTACAGGTGGGCTTCCATTTTAATGTTATTTCTAAAGATTTTACTCAAGAAATGTGTGTTTCTCTTTACATTAAGGTGTCATTTGTTAACAGTAGTAAATGTATTAACTAACATGAACGAACAATGAACAATACATTTATTACACTATTTATTTATCTTCGTTCATGTTTATAAAAAAACAGTTGTTCATCGTTTGTTCAGGTTAGTTCACAGTGCATTACTTATGTTAACAAACACAACTTATGATTTTAATAATGCATTAGTAAATGCTGAAATGAACTAAGATTAATAAATGCTGTAGAAGTTTTGATCATTCTAACATGTTAGCTAACGTAGTTAACTAATGTTAACTGATGAACCTTATTGTAAAGTGGTAATGAAATGTCATATGCTTAAAAGTATTTAAATCTATAAAAAAATATATCAATCTATTAAATCTTGTCTCAATATTTTAAATGCATATTTTTAATTGAGGCTTGTGCATAAAAATACATTACTCTTCAATAAACAGTATATTATTGACTTTTTTAAATGATTTAATATGTAAGTCACTGGTTTGCATTTTAACATTATTTAATAAACAAATATATAAATAGATATATCAAAGCAATTAAATGCAGGTATATTTTTATATTAACTATTAAATGACTTGACCAATAAAAAAAAGTAATTAAATGCAGAGAAATGTATAAATAAATAAAAGTATGGATACATTACTTAGTACATTTTGCATGTTGTTACTTATAATTTTATTTATTTATTTTACATTTATTGAATAATTAATTTTCTTTTATTAACTAATGTATAATATATACATATTAAAATATATATTTTTATAAAAAAAAATGTATATGTTTTTGTTCAAATGTATCACATTTTATTGTAATATTGTTTAATAAATTTATAGGGGTTACAATTGAGTTTTACTATGCATTTCTCTGTTCATTATAATAAATTTCTTCAGTATTATGTTTATTGTCCTGCATTAGAACAGTCATTAAAGCATGCGTGACTTTCACCACAGCAGCTCCGTGTGCAAACACACCAACTAGAGGATGCAAAACTCCTGTCATGGAGTAGAAGCAGATAGAAACTATCCATTCTGTTTCTCAAGTGTGGGGGGTTTTGATCAGCTCGTGAGGGATGAGAACCGGGATTCATGGCATCCCTTGAGACCCCAAATGACCTGCATTTTTGCACTAACCGTAGGATTGACCGCCGCCTGACCACTGACTGCTGCTTTACCTACCAGTGTCTTTCAGGTGGGACCCTGATCACCGGAGATGGATGATTTCACACCATCACTAATGGTTTCTGCTCTTTTCAAATGCTCTGATCTGTGGCTATATTAAGGCTTTGAATAAGGTCAGCAATGAATAGGTTTGTTCTCAGCATCATATCCCAGTGGCAAGAGGTAACCGCTTGATTTTTTATTTCACTTTTCTTTGTTGGACTGTTTTAACTTGCATAGGATTTATATGTAATTAAATTTTTGTGGAAATCCTTCTCTGGCTGACCTGATTTTACAGCTGTGCTCTCCTTTGCAGAGCTGCATGTGCCTTTGAGGAAAAGGGGAAAGCAAAGGACAGTACGCTTGAATTTCTGTAGTGTACATGAGTACAAGCTCAAATCTGGTGCAAATGGCTGAAAACCCTGAAGACCCCCTTGTATTGTTGGAAATCTTGGAGGTCTTAGGTGCATGCCGTGGGAGCGTAACGTACGCAGATATTTGTGTCTATCTGAGTGGACACTTCAGCCTGCAGCCGCTTTTAGATTTACGGAGTCTCTTATACTCCACTGCCTGTAGAGACCCCTGCTTCCCTGCCACCCTTTTCCGAGAGCGACTTCACCCACCCTGCAGCAACCGGCTTTCGGCGGCCGCTGATGTCGTCTCCCTGTTCAACCTCCTCATGCACACCCGCATGGCTCCTACATACACTCAGAACCTTCAGACTTTGACGCCCTGTCAGGTCTGTGGGAAGGGATTTGTGCGTTACGACTGGCCGGCCGTCTTACCCGTCACAGGAGGAGGCACCGCCTCTGAGGACTGTAAATATGAGAACCTGCCTTGTGAAGCGTTCAGACATAACACAGAGGCTTCACATGCTCAGATCACCTCCGCGTTGGTCGCTCAGCACCACTCACACATGCACAACTGGGACAGCATGCAGAACGCACATTCTGGGGACGTTTCCATTGAGGTGGACGATCAGGAGGCTGGCAAGCCACCGGCGACCAATCAGGAAACCCGCGTCACTCATTCGAGCTCCCAGAAGAGGAGTGCCTTTAAAAAAGGGCTCCACAAAATTCCACTCATATCCGTGGAAAGTGACGGCCAATGGACCCAGGGCCAAAGCCCAGATGGACCAAGATCAGATAGTGAGGACCTGATATACGCTTCCCAAAAGAACCCCTATCCAGATGCCACAGCATACTCAAACGACTACTACAACCCAGTGTCACATGCGCAAGACTATTCGTACACTCATTTGAAGGTACCTGAACTGGATGCACACGTGGCCGACACTCAATCCTATGATGATGCAGCAAACCCCTACGACCCTCAGACTCAGTGGCGTCAGGCGAAGCACGAGAGTTTGGACGAGCTCCAGACATCCACCTACTTCGGCCCTTCGGTCTCCAGCCAAAAGCACCAAACCCCTGCTCTTCAAATCAAAAGCCACAGCTTGGACATCGACAGCAGGACGGCGGACGAAAGCCTTGAGCAGGAAATGACGAGGTTGCAGAAACCCAGATCAGAGCGGTCTGTCTTAGAGAAGTCTGGATTACGAAAACCAGGATCTGTTAAACTTAGCTTCGACGGATCAAGCTTTGACGTTCCAGGTTTTGATCCTCGCATCGTCAATTCTGTGCGGGATACCTTCAAGCGGCTGAGCGGCATGAGTTTAGACGCATGGTATGATTGGTCACCGAGCATTGAGGGCATGGTTAGCATAGGCACCCAAACGGAGCCTGCAGATCGGCGCGCTTTACGAAGCCTCATGCTTGCCGATAAACTCTCCATCGACAACCCTGACATCGGCGAGGATGACATCAGCGCCATATTCCGTTTCCTAGACGACATTAGCATGTGTGGCTCCATGGCAGTGCTGCCAGGGGAAGGAGGCGGGGCCCAGGAAGGGGGCGGAGCTGGGCTTCCAGAGAGGCGTGAACGTTTGGGAAAGTTAAGGAGGTTGTTTCACTCCTTGGAGGCACCAGAGGAGGGCGTTAGATGGGGCGTGGGGCGCCTGCTCCAACGAGTCACGGAGCTGGAGCAGCAGCTAGAGCCGATCGCAGAGCTACGTGAGCAGCTGGGCCTTGTGCTCTCCACGCTGAACCGTCTGGAAGAGCGGGAGCAGGTTGCATGCCCACACATGCATCAAATGCACATACAGCCACAGCTCACACCAAGGCCTAGCCTGCAGCAACAGCAGGGCTCCCCGAGGACCAATTTAGTAGCAGAGGGCGTCAACGAGGCTGCAGCGAAACGTAGACGGCTGTTTGTGCGCAGGACCTCCAGGAGCCACACAGAGAGCAGCGGATCAGAAGCCCCCAGAGAGTGGAGCATCAGCTTCAGCAAGGAGCCACACATACAGTCTGTTAAGGTAAGGTAACAGGATAATATATATATATATATATATATATATATATATATATATATATATATATATATATATATATATATATATATATATATATATATATATATATATATATATATATATATATATATATATATATATATATATATATATATATATATATATATATATGAATGATTCATGGCATCCATCATTTTATACACCTAGGAAGGGTTTTGATGTAATAAAATAATAATATTGCATTAATGTAGTATTCAGAATTAGAACATACATGCATTTTTACTAGTAGTCTCATTTGGACCTTATGTATATGTACAGATAAAATAAACCTTGTCTGGCTTCTCAGTTAGATCATTTAGGTGGAGTACATAAAAGAGAGGGCTCTGTAGTGCAGGAAGTGATGGGCTTTCACCTTATGCCACCTGAGACCCACAATGCACCACGCCGCACATCTGTCCATAGCATTACCCAGCATGTGGCTGAACGCCCCAAAGTGACCTGGAGCCAATCAGACTTAACACCGCTGGATCTTCAGGTGACACCTCCAAATGTAATGTTTTCATTTGTGTAATGTTTTCATTTGAGTGAAAACATTTTCAGTTCATGAATCTATATTTTTCTACAGTGTATTCTTGCTGGGGACAAACTGAGCTAAACTAGAAAATATATATATATATATTGAATGGCAATATAGTTTTCTAAAGTACTTAGGTTTTGATGAGGTTTCTATAACATGTTTTATAAATCTGTGTTAAAGTAACAGTTCACCTGATCAAGAGCCTAATAAAAACATTATAAAAATCCACAAAAGTAATCCACATGACATTTAGTAATCAAATCATTCAAGACGTTATTACGTTCAAATAGAGTCCTCTATCCATAATAAAGCTTCTTCAAGAGAAAAAGTTTGTCTGAATCAGGAGCGAAATATGCACAGATTAAGCACCAATTACAAGAGTAAACCATTCTAAAAACTATATGTTGGTGGATTTTGGTGTAAGAGGACAATATGGTATGTTTTTTTTTTGGGGGGGGGGGGGGGTTGGGGAGTTGATTAGAAGCAACAGTTGACTTTAAAAGATGTTATCAGATGGACTGGAGTGGTGTGGATTATTACGATGTTTTATCAGCTGTTTGGACTCTCATTCTGACGGCACCCATTCAATGCAGAGGATCCATTAGTGAACAAGTGGTTCAATGCTACATTTCTCCAAATCTGTTCTGATGAAGAAACATACTCTAATCTTGGATTGGCTGAAGGTGTACATTTTCAGCCAATTTTCATGTTTGGGTGAACTATTTTTTTAATCTGGAATAATAATGGTTATTTTTAAAATGATCATTATTGTTTTTACATAAACATCATTGGGCTCTTTGGGAACCTAATCATTAAATCATTCTTAACAGAACATGAAAGAAAACAGATGATGAAACTGTGCAAAGTGTATATTAATGCAGATAAACCGGCACTTACAGTACTCAACTATTTTTTATATTCATTTTGCAGGCCCCTGAGTCTTCGGAGTTCTGGACGGATGAAATTTACACGCCGGCCTCCGACACGCTCCTGCGGCGTTCACATTCGTACATCCGTTGTAACAGGAGCCAAGCATACCGCATCGCTGCCCTCAGCATCACTGCCACCATCATCCTCATCCTCATCATCGTCATTCCAGTCAGCACTGTGTAATGTACATACAGTCACATGACACGCCTGAGGCTACATTGAATGGTACAGTACGTGTTTATTAGATAAGGTTATCTAGATTTTAATGAACGCATGAATTCTTCATAAACCTAATTCAAGAAGCATAGCAGACTGTCCCAGTGTAAAACCTATGCAAAATAGACTGCATTTCCTGAAACCTGGGTCTTTTTGGAGTTTCCCTACCTTTAGTGTTGTTTGAATTTAAGCAGGTTTTCAGTTAAACGCTTATTCTGCACTTCATGGCTCGTGGACGTTCCGGTATGCCCTCTTTGTTGACGGACATTGGGGAGTTCCCATTAGTCTAATGTAATTCTGCTGAAACCTGAGACGGCAGCCACTTGCTCGCACAGCGGCACATGCTTTGCACATTCTTGCATTCCATTTAAATGTTTGGAAAATCCATTATTAGTTGCAAATTTACATGCAACTGCCCTTTAGATCTGCTAAATGTCCCCGTACTTGTTTTCGTTTGATCCATATTTTTCACTACTAACCTGAATTTGTGGTGAACTCGATCACTACCAAAATAGTGCTACAAAACATAACATCCTGCCTCACGAAAGCTTAAAAGAAAAGGAAAACAAGCCTCCAGAGATCCAGAATGGATGCATGATGGTGGATCAATACCGGCACACATTTTCAATTTGCTGAACAAAAGCACACTAAAGTTTTAATGGGCTGTGATGGGACTGAGTGAGGGAGGGAGGGGAGAGGCCGAGAGGAAGGAGCGTTTGTCCTCTTTTATTGAGCCTGGAGCTTACTGAGTCCTACTTCTGTCTGCTGCAGCTGATTAATGAGTGATTTGCTCAGGTAAAAGGGTTTCCCATTGGAACTGATGGGATTTTATCATGCAGTTTGATCTGAGATCGCTATTGTAATTCATCTTGCGCTACACACTAGAGAGGGAATGATACCTCAATCAATCACTTTTCTAAATGATCAGATTTGGTATCACAGGCCGGTAAGCAATCACCTACAAAAACAAGCAAAGTGCTGACAGCCGCTCAGACCAACTTAGCAAATGCATAATAAGCCTTGACAATGCTTTCAACAGCTGAATACTGTAATGTAATGACAATTGAATGAGATGTCCTATTTTAAGGAGCCTATGTGGGAAAAGGTTTGACTTTTACATGATTTTGATTGATATCTTTTGTTCTTCTTGTAGAAATAGTCTGCATTTCTCTTCAGAATCATTCATTTTTTTCATTCCATGATTGTATGAACTCATACGTTTCTGGATTGGGATTTTTCCTTTTTCAGGGCACCTTTGTCTTTTCATAAAGCTGGTTTTGGTTATTCAATGGTACTGTGTCTTGTGTGTCATTTTTTTCCACCAGTTAAACAAGCAGGAAGTTGCATAGGAAGCAGGTGGATCATGACAGTGGTTGGAGTGAGAGGTTTTCTTTAATAATATCTTAAATGCTTTTGCAAACTGCTTGTTGCTTTTCCCAATGCAGTTTTAATATTTCAGAGCTCTCGTAAACGTGTATTATCTATTTATGATCCATCAGTTCCGTTATTGATGTGAAAGCACTTAACTGCACTTACACACATATCTCTCAAGCTCACATGAGGCTTCCTTCTAATGTACTTGATCTAAAATCTCCACTGCCCTTTTCTCTCTGCATACATAAAGGACTGTTAAAATGATTTGGTTTTATATTTGATAATGCTGTAAAATTCATTATAGAGATCGTGAAACTTGAAACAATGAAACTTTGAAGAGTGAGCTAATTTAATTAGAAAATTATATATGATATGAATATGAAGAGACTTATTGAATGATGATTGTTGAATGATGTTGAATGATCATTTCTCATTTAATTAATGCTAATTTGTGTGTGTTTGACTGATGTGTTTATTTAATCAAGAAATTTCTATAATTTCAGCCTATTATGTCTATACATTTCCAGTTGTTTTTATTGAAGATAAGCGCCTCAATGCCATATACCCTGGGAATAACAGTGAACACTGAGATTGTTTTATAAGCCAGTCAACTCTTAGTAACCTTAATAAATTACAATTAGTAAATTAATATGAAGACAAATTAGTTGATGTATTACTGCTGGACGCCAGTATTGTATTTTTAAATGGAGATTAAATGTTACATTAAAAATGGGAGGTATTACTAAAAATATGTATTTAAAATAATTAATTTGTAGTTAAAATGATTAAAAGTATTATTTTAATTTACTGCATTTAAAATACAATTACAACAAATTAAAGGGTTCAAATCAACGTAATATATAGCCTAATTAAATGTTAATTTAAAATTCATTTAAGAGTTTTAAGACTATTTTTTTTCCAGGAAAATAAAAAGTTAATTTTAAAATCATTTTTAAAATGATTGTAAAAAAATCAAACTGGCGGCAAAAAGACGAACTTGTTACCTTGGAGACGTCACACACGCAAGCTTGGTAGCACACCAGTGTTGTTACGTATCCATAGTAACACATCTTGCCTGCAGGCTGCAGTAGGCGCGTTTAGTTTCCTTTTGCGTTATACATTATATTTTTCCCAATTATCTGTTTGCCTGGTTTTACGGCGGCTGTGAAATGGCTCATGTCCGGACCTATAATCCGCGCGTCCGTGTGGGCAACTGGAAAGAAGACGTAACTTTAGAAGAGGTTTGTTGTTTTAGCACATCTCATGTTTGTTGCTGTGAAGTCCAGACAGAGAAGCAAGAGAACAAGTGAGTAATTAACAGTGTATCTGCAGGAAACTCTCCAGAACTTCATCCTACAAAAAGACAGAGGAGAACTCACTGTTCAGAAAGAAGGAGATCTGAGACAAAACATCCTGAAACCAGTAAGTCCAGAAAGCTTATATTGGTCCATATATATATATATATATATATAAATATATATAATTTATGTAGGGTTTTTTTGTAATTTTTTATTTTATTCACATTAAATTCTGGATATTTTTATGAAAATTAGCATTTTTTTGTACATTTTTTTCCAAAAAAAAAAAAGAAAAAAAAATACAAGACAAAGAAAGACACAATTTCTGCATATTTATACTTTAAACATGATGGTCCATCAGTACCTAGGTCACTGAGTGTCTCTGATGCCATCTGGAGGGGGAAATATGACATAAAATAGCAATTTATGATTACAGTCAATAGAGTATCCTATGGAGATTCTTGAATGAGCCAAACAAGTGAAATCTTTAAAGGGGTCATATGCTGCGATTTCAAGTATTCCTTTCTCTTCGGAGTGTTACAAGCTGTAACTTTTATTCTTGCTGTAGTATTGCTGCCGCTGCCGTCATGTTGTGGAGGCGCTGTGTGTTTCGTTGTGAAAGCGAAACTAGTTTGTTTGTCCTTCCAAAAGAGGACACAACTAGAAATCAGTGGTTAAATTTTATTTACAACACTGTTCCAGAACAGTTCAACCCAAATATTCAGAAGTGTGCAGCGCATTTTACAGAGAACAAGTACTGTTTTCTGGGAGAGTAGCATACAATGCCGTTGTTCTGAGAAATAATGCTGACTCACAGCCTGTAAGTACGTTTTCATATTTAAAGGATATGCTGCTGGTGATTCATACTTTTTCAAAGCAGTTTAGGGCAGTGCTAGTTGTTTGTTGTTTCTCAGATCACAAATGCAGACATGGTTTTATGTTTATGGGGCGCGAAGCAACGTACGCATAAAAAGTCATTATAATAAGTAAATATGTCCCCAGTGGATGCAACAAATGCCTCATTTGTAATGGGCTTTATTGGTCTTGTCTCATTGTGCCGCGAGACGGCATCACAGTATTTTAAGGGGCGTAGCATTTCTGTCACACACTTTAGGTATTCGGCCAATCACAATGCATTGGATAGCTGGCCAATCAGAGTACACCTCACTTTTCAGAACGATGTGCGTTGTAAAAATCGACGCGTTTCAGAAAGGCGGGGCATAGAGGAGAAACAATAATGGACAGTATGTGGAAAATAATGTGTATAAACCGCATAAACAATTCATTACAACAAATACACAAAATAATGTTCTTTTTTAGCAACGTCATATGACCCCTTTAAAACGACACCAACATGAGGCTTCATTAAGTTTTTTTCATTAAGCTTTCAGATACATATCAAAACATTGTAAAAAAAATTTTTTTTAATTCATACTGAATTTAATCCAGACATATGTAATAAATATAATATAAAAATACATTTAAAAATCCCCCCCAAAATAAAAATGACAGTCATTTCCCAAGGGAAACATTATACATGCAATTACGTGTTTCAGTGGGAGTGTGTGTGTCTGTGTGTGTGGGTATGTGGGTTTTTTGTGCATTGGGGACATTCATCAGTGTCAGCCTTTCGTATGTGTATGAATCTTTTCTGGATTGTTTCAGATTTTGTGTAGTAAAAAAAATCAAATAAATAAAAGAAATGCTTTTTTTTCTCCATTCATTCCATTCATTCCTATGGCCGGGTCAAAATGACCTGTGAGAGGCACTTTTATTACTTCTTATATAACACCCACTTAAACTGCTCAAATTCACTCAATTTTTTGTAGTGTATTCTCATATCATAAGCCTCATTATTATTGAGCCATAATGATCAATGATCGATTTAAAAAAAAATCTTTACAAATTAATTTTGGGATTTGAAAATGTATGTTGATTTATTTACAGCTTATGTAGTGCTGTGGTGCTCAAAAATGTTTTTGAGTTTGCTGCATGTGAGACTGATTTAGTTTTTTTGTTTAGGTGAGTCTATCGGTGTCGCAGGATGGCTTTTTGCACTTCGGAGACATGGTCATGCTGGTGAACTCTGGAGGTGGAGAGCATGTGCAGCGTGGCTCCTGTGTCCTGAGCATCATTGCCGACAGCAGTAATATCACATCACAGTCTAACACAAATTCAGTCCCCCACCTTCTCGGGCCCCTCCAAGTAGGTGGAGCCCACAGCATGACCCCTTGTGTTAGAAACGCATTTATCATTACAAGGTATTGCACATGCACTTTCAAACTCGCTCAATTGCACACACACAGTGGCTGATCTGTTTTATCATCTGTGGTCTGTGATTCAGTGTTGATGGGACCTCAGATGAAGAGGTGCTCAGATATGATCAAAGCTTTGCCCTGAGAACGACCGCAGGCTTTGCTGGAGAGGTAAACCAGCAAACGGCATGTATACAGTTTTATGTAATTACTGAGTTCCCATGTCTCAGCATGCAGTCTGTTGGATTCCTCCTAGCTATTCCTCGCCAGTGATCACAAAACATTTCTGAAGTGTGCTAAGAAGTCTCGACTACAGGAGCTGAGCCTAGTAGAGGAGTTTGATTTCCTGTGCTGGTGGAAGGTGATTTACTTTGACCCCCAAGAAAGGCTTGAAAATGAAGGATACCCTGTTCAGGTTCACACTTTCATCTAAATCTTTTTCAGATGTACTTGTTGTTATTACTTAGTAACTTAATAATGTGGAGCTTTGTTTTGGCAGGTGAACAGCAAGGTTTTGATTTCCCACTGTAAGACCAATCAATGTCTGGCTGCTCTAGGAAATCACATCCTATGGTAATATATTTCATATTTTAAGAGTAAGTGAATCATTTAAAGTGAGCTGGGAACAGCTAAATATTACAAATACTCCAAAACCAGTTAATCAGTTCCTAATGAATAACATACAGGTATATATAATATATATATATATATATATATATATATATATATATATATATATATGGACATTTTGTATTATATATTTTTATTATGTATTATATTATTTTTCTGTGTATTAGCACATACAAATTGATTTAATATGTCTATATTTTTATTTAGAGTTTTAGGTATTCTGTATTTTTATTTTATTTGAAATAAAATTTTAGAACTTTACATATATTAATATATATTTATATATTTTATTTAAAATCTAATATTTTATATAGAAAAATACCTGCTTGAGCTAAAGAAGAGGTCTGCGTAGTTTAATGTTAATTCTGTGTAGAATAATTGCTAGTGCTTATTCATTTTTTTTATTATTTGTTTGTGTTTGTGTTTAGGACTCCTTTTGGTAAAGAGTATGAACTCTCTGCTCACACCTTCTTGGACTCTCATAAAGCTGAGCGGGACAATAACCACTGGCTGTTTTTCATGGCTCATCCAGCCAATCAAAATCAGAGCCTGATGCACCCGCAACAAGACTCAGACATAACAGATGAGCAGAGAGATAACCAAGAGGACATGCAAGTAAAAGAGTGCAGTTAAAAAAAGATAAAAGATAATAAAAGGAAATAAAAATCACACCAATACATTTTTTTTTTTGCAAATACAATATTTTATTTCTTAAAAAAATTCACTGTTATAGATCTGTTGATTTGTCTTGTTCGAAAAGTTAAGATAATTCCATAAAGCTCCCAAAAGGAGGCAGCGTCCCCTCTGTCCTCACTTCTACCTCCTTCTGTTGACTAAAGATTCATAAACCTGCTCAGCTTAGCATTAGTGTTTATACACACATTCACAGTCTTTGTTTACAATGTTTCAATCAGCATCAAATGCTTTTACAAATTCAAACATATGCTCAATTCAGATGTTGTTGTTTTTTATTTTTATTTCTTTGCTTTGTTTTCTTATTAATTTTATTTTTCTTCTTGTTTCTTGTTTTCTTTCTTTGTCCTTTGCTACGGCCTCCTTTTTCCCCATCGGTCACCTATACAGAGAACAAGAAATCATGTGCATTCTGTCATAACCATACAAAGATATCTGAGCTTCTTTCCCATGTATACACTACAAAAGCTTGGGATCAGCGAGATAAATGAAATGAATACTTTTGCTCAGCAAGGATGCAGTAAATTGATCACTGATAGGTAAAGACATTTTTTCCACCACAGGAATAAATAACATTCATACATTTCTGTATGAAAATAGAATAGTTATTTCAAATTGTAACAATATTTCACAATATTACGGTTTTATCTTATATTTTTGATCAAACAAATAAATAATTCAAAAACATTAAAAAAATAAACAAATCTCACAGACCCCAAGCTTTTTAAACGGTAATGTACATCTGCAATACATATTAATTGTAATTGCATGTTAATTATAAAAGAAAAAAGCTCCTCTCTAATCATGCTGCCAACATAATTGCAAGTGATTTCGACATGTTTGCACAAAAATCAGCATTTCACTGTAATTGCTGTCAGTAAAGGCCAGTGAATCACAACTGTGAAATTGCTTAATCTGAAGGAATTGAGAGACAGAGCAGAGGAGCTAAGGTTTTTTAATAGGACACAGACATGGTACAAACAATCAGAACATAACATATGTAACAAACGACATGATTATTCATACACATCAACACATAAATAAAGAATAAATAAGGGTTTGAAAAATGGGACAGGAGATATAAATAAAGGGAGGTTTAAATTTCTAGTTTACGTTTTTCCACTCGCTCCACTCGCTCCACTGAGAGAGGAGCAGCAGGTCTCTGCAGCGGCCCCTTAGTTTTGTGATGGAACCCCGGACTTTGAACTTTGACCCCTCTTCCCATTCTTTAGTCTTCAGCTGAGAAGATACAGAAGCAGGAAACAAGAGAATTAATTACAGCAGCTTTCTTAAAGGAACAGTTCATCCTAAAATAAAAATGATGACTTCAGCGAGTAATGACTTGGATTTCAGTCTGTTCTCCTCACAAACCCAGCGGCCTTAAATGTCTTATTAAACATGGACTCAGTGTTTTTTTCTTTACGTCTAGGGTTTTTTCTTCGGAATTTCTTCGGAGCATGTTCCCCATTTAAAGTCAAATTATGATAAACTTCCCCATGGAAGAAATAAATTCATACAGGTTTGGTATGTGGTTTTCATTCCTTTTTTGGTGAACCGTTTGTGTGTGCAAAGAGCATGTCATACCTTCCCGTCGTGTCGTATCTCATACTCGATCTGATGCTTCAGAGGAAAGAAACTGTGGGGCTGCGGCCAGGTGGAGGGAGGCTCCACCTCTAATTCTACGATTTGATTGTCACTCCCCTCATTTTTTATAGTGCAGATTGAAATGTTTGGATTCGCTGGCTTAACTAGGAAATCAGAGAAAACATGTTCAATCAGTGATGATATGCTTTAGACCAGTGGTTTTCAACTCGGGAGCCGGGGCCCACTAGAGGTCCCTAATCAAATGACTTATATATAGTCTGATCCAAGTGTAGATTTGAGCTTTGTTTTGGTCAAGCAATAGAGCCAAGTGATTACCCAAAAATGAGAATTCAGTCATAATTTACTCACCGACAAGTTGTTCCAAACCTGTATGAGTTTCATTCTTCTGAGAAAAAGGTATTTTCAACAATGTTGGTAGCCAAATAGTTACTGGTAGCCAGTGACTTCCATTGTGTTTTTGTTTTTTTCAGTGGTTCAGTGGTTACTGTTTCACAACCTCAATGTCAACCAACATTCTTCCAAATATCATCTTTTGTGGTCAACAGATGAAAGAAACTTATATGGGGTTTAGAACAACTTGAGGATGAGTAAATTACATAATTCCCTTTAACCCATATACTCACTGATGTCTCGTAGGTAGAACATTTGTTCAGTTTTCATATAGCAGCACGTGGAAGCCGCCTCCCCTGTTATCAGCATCCGCTCGGACTCTTCAGAGAATGAATTGGTGGAATGTTGGAGAAAAAATACCCCATCCACAGGCTGTGACACCCAGTCACCATTATCCCTAAATGGAAACAATAAGCATGCGTGGTTGAGTCAACGATAAAATATAATGTATCTGGTCTTAATGTAATCTATAGGCGTGTATATATTTCTGATACCTTGTATTGCGAAGTCTGAAAGCAAATTCATCTGTAAAATCATTTGTGGTCCAGGTGCATTTGATTTTTTCCATGCAGGAAAACGTCTCGGCTGTGCAGTTGATATTAAAAGCTGAAAAGGAAGAAAGAAATTCACTGAAAAGCTGAGCCTGGCACTAAACAGACAAAGCTTGAATTCTCTGACCGAAAGTAACTGCCTTCCTCTTTGTGGCCTAGACAGCCAGTGACTCAACAGGTAGCTTTTTCATGAAGTCACTTTTTAAGGAAACTAGTTTCAAACTGTTGATATCATCACATCTACATGTATGAAATTACAAATAAAGGTTCTGAAACAATATTCTACACACTGACAATAGAATTTGTTTCGATGCAGCCTTTGATGACAACAACAAAAGATCTTCAATATAAAAGTTCTTTACTGAAATCAGTGGTTCCATGAAGAACCTTTAACATCCATGGAACCTTTCCATTCCACAAAGGGTTCTTTATAATGGAAAATTTTAGATTATTAAATATGTTCTTCACACTAAGTGGTTCTTTTAAGAAGTAGACACTGAAAGGATCTGTGAAAAACCAAAAGCTGTTCCTCTAAGCCATCGCTGTGATGTTTAAGAGTGTGGAAAACATTTTCTCCTTGTTTGATAAGCTTTGTTATGCATGATTAAATGGTTAGTTGCGTTTATTATTTGCATCTAGCATATTTTTTTCCTGCTGTCTGATACTGTGAGGACACCATTAGGGAGAATCACGCATGTAATGAATGTGAGTTTACAGTTAAATAAGTGACTTTTGTCAAATTAGATGAAGGATTTTATTAACTCATTTACTGCTTAATTGTACACATTTTATTTGGCTATGCCTTCCTAACTCTATATACACAGCCTCTCATTCAGCTATTAGTAAAATACTGTGGTTTTGCGGTTTAAAACATTGTGGACAATGTTTTAATGTGTGATGTATTAATGTAATATCGATGGCTAACTCAGGCCATGGTTAATGAATATCAGGATGCCACATTTTTGTAAGATTAACACCCTTTTTTGGATTTTAGGAGGATGTTCCCATAATTCACTCTTAAAAACAAATATCCTTGTTCTTCATAAAGATATGTGGTTTAGTGAAGGACATTCAAAGATTAGACTTTGGTTCCATGAAGAACTTTTAACACCCATGAAGGTTCTTCATAGTGAAAAAGTTCTTTAGATTATTAAAACTAATCCCAAATGGTTCTTTCAGGAAATGTTCACTGAAAGGATCTTCAGTGAACTAAACATTTTATGGCATCACTGCAAATAAAAATAAAAAAACGCTTTATTTTTAGGAGTTAACGAAAAATGGTTCTTTTACAAACTGTTCACTGAATATTTGGGAAACCAAAAATTGTTTGTCTATGGCATTTCTGTGAACCCCTCCATCCCCCTCACCCTTTTTGCAGCTTTTATTTTTAAGAATGTATGGCAAACATTAATCAATTATGTTGTTCCTGTAGCTCAATTGGTAGAGCACTGCGCTATCAAGCGCAAGATTGGGGGGTTCGATTCCCCGGGAACACATGATGTGTACAAATTGATAGCCTGTAAGTCGCTTAAGCGTCTGCTAAATGTATAAATTTGATTTTAATTTAATTTTAATTTAATTATTGCTAACCATGAAAAGCGATTGCTTGATAGGAATGTTATAGATGATGTTCGGCAGATGTTCCCACCTGTAGTTTCTTTAGACTTGTCGAGCAGGAGATAGGTGTAGTCTTCAAGACCCGAATCACTCCAGCAGGTGTAATTCCCTGTTAGGTCTTCCTGCAGGTCAATCACCGTCAAATTCCACCCACTGAGGATTTCAAATTCTGATTGCGATATGTTCTCTATGGTATTTGCGTCCTCTCGTCTCCATGTGATTACGTCTTTATCTGTTCTACAGGTCAGGGTAATGGATGCGTGTCTCTCAGCAATTTCAACTGCATAAAAAGAAACAATCCAGAACACAGCATGGGTGCCAGAATTAGTCTGTGTGTGTGTTTGTGGAAACTAAATGTCTGTGAAATGGAAGTAAAACCAGTCAACTACCGTATTTTGTAAACATCTTCAATATTATTTATAAAATAAATAAATATTTATATTATATTATATGTTTAGTAAATACTTTTCTAGGTAAAAACCCAGTAGCCGGGGACTCCCCACTATGATATAAAAACAGTGTGTGTGTGTGTGTGTGTGTGTACTCATGCTTAAATAATGATGTGGTCAGTAGGCTACACTCACATTTCTCAGGGAAAAAGTTCAGTGCAGACATATTCATTATGCACAAACAGAAGAGAAGTGTGAACCTTATCAACCAAACCATCTGGAGACAGAAACACAAAAATTGCAATGTTAATTGATTTATTAGTCACTTTCTCTGAACAAACGTAATAAAAAATAAAATAAAAAATAAATTAAATACAAATGATTATAAGCAGCTTAATACATTAATAAAGAAATGTATGTATCGTTGAACATCAATAATGTAGCATTGAACATTAATAATTATTGTAGCGTGAACATTATGTTATACTGAAAATGTATCTATATTAATTGTGAAAAGTACCAGTCATCATAAAAATATGCAATAATTATTAATTGCCAGTATTTAAAGTAGGGCATTTAGATGGCCAAGGAACAAAAATGAAAAAATTATACATTTAGATGTTCAGTATTTGTATTAACATAGCAATTTAAAGAAATGTATAAAGGCATGATAGGCATTATCTACGTTTTATTTTCATCTGTATCTTTTTAACTTAGTTAGTTATTGCAGTTCATTTAAATATTCTTAATTAAGTTACTATTTTTAAAAGTAAAAATATTCTACATCACCAGATTAATATAGTCCCTTGAAACTGTATATATATATATATATATATATATATATATATATATCATCTGTTCTTAAAATGAAAACTAATTAAAATTAATGATGGGAATAAAGTGAACGGAGTTGGTTGTGTAGATGTTTAGATCGTAATGCATGTCTTACCTTCGCTGCTGTTGCGTCAAATTCAGCGCAGAAATATCTGAAGTGTGATTGCGCGCGGCTCGCGTCCTCTCATGGGGTCTGTGTGCGCGCTTTTATACCCCACATTCCCACCACACGATAACACGTAACCCTTGGGCAAAAGTCTGCAGATTCTTAGAACGAGTTCCCCTCGAGCTCAAAATAAACACGTGTTAAAAGTACGCTGAATTACTAAGAGAGGGGCTCTCGGTCATCACTCTTATTATAGACCAGTTTCACAAGTTAGAATGGCGCGATCTTAACAGTAGTATAGTATAGTTTAGAATAGTATATTATAGTATAGCAGGCTCTTTGGATAAATTAACGATTGTTTCTACTTAAAATAAATAGTAAATAAAGATTATTTGAGAGCAGGTGTCTTAGACGCAGTAGTTAAAGCCCAAACTGGATGTATGTAAATACCATTTCTGTCCTTCTACATCAAAATTTCACTTTTTATTGAATGTGTTATTTGCTGTATCCGCTGTAATTAACTGTGAAATTTACAAGCAATTTCAGTGCAGTCTGATGATCACATGCCCCTTTAGTAGCCTATAATATCTATAGGTTAACAAAACAAAGTGAATCATAAAGTCCCTTAAAAATGAGGAAACACATCTATAAACTTATAATATTTACTATGCTGGTAATATTATATATTAAGTATATATTGCAGTGTCAAAAAGAATTTTCTTTCATTAAGAAGCAATATTGTTTGCTTATTCTGTCACAATA
Organism: Carassius carassius; assembly: GCF_963082965.1. Taxonomy (NCBI): domain Eukaryota; kingdom Metazoa; phylum Chordata; class Actinopteri; order Cypriniformes; family Cyprinidae; genus Carassius; species Carassius carassius. Next base: position 28,754,578 of record NC_081777.1, read on the forward strand.
AAGAAAATCTATTTAATTCGTTTTTTTTATCATTATGTTAATTATAGCTCTATGTTGCCAGCTGTCAAATTCAATCCCCTTCATCATTCAGTTATCTTTTATTTTCAAAGCATTTACAGTATCTTCAAAACAACTTTATATTTGTTATATATTCAATAACACTTGCCTTTGAGATATTTATTTTAATAAAGTGCAGATTTTAAGGAGAACGCAACACTATCAGCTTTATTAGATTATAAACATTGTGTGAGTGGACAGGTTTTAGCCGCTCCTTGTTACTTGGTGTATCTTTTACTTTTTTTTTTCTAATCAGAAACTGAAAAATAACATGTGTGGGATGCATTTCAGAGACTGAACTTTATAATTATTGCTGTTTTCGATTAAAACTGGAACAAGAGAGAAGATTTAATCGTTTAGAAGAAGAAACTGTGTTTGCATTTTGTTCTTGCAAGAATTTTGTTTTCCTGTCATCGATCGAAATCAGTCAAGCAGGACATGACCAGACTTTTAACCGCAAGTGCAAATATAAAGACTATTAGTGAGAGAAATAGGGAAGTGAGAGAGTCACAAACATCAAAGAAAGATGTAAAGTTCAGCGAGTTTCTGTAAGCAGATACAGAGTGCTAACACTTTTGTCTTATAGATAACAGTTAGTTTGTGCTTTGCCTGCAACTCTGTTAAAATGCACATAATTCAGAACAGTCTCTTTTTTGCTCAGTCTGTCTGAATTGTAGATATATAAATATTGGGTCTGAATTTCCTCTAAAATAAATGTGTGACAGAAACCAAATTTGATGTAGATGTAGTTAAAGGAGATAAGACACCTGATAAATATCTGTGGTCAAGGCAGTGTAAATGTGTAGTACAGCAGTTCCTCTGTTCATGCTTTGCTTTGCAAATGAATTGAACACTGCACTTTTGTGTTGCACGCAGGGGGAAACTGTCTGATGTAGGCGGCTGGCAGTTTTGGGTATTTCAGGAGACAAAATGTGGATGTTTTATTGCATTGTGTGCATGTTTGTGAACCTGTGCATGTTAAACTGATTCCTTCTAGGCATGTGTAAAAGTTTTCTTTTTTTAAAGGGAAAAGGGCTGACATCATTCTGGCAGCCCCCTTATCTCAGAGACGCAACACCTATAGATATCAGTCATTAGGTGTTATCAAAATTCACTCGCCAAGCCGTTAATTTTCCTCAAGAGCACATAATGATGGAGATTAAGTATTTCTTTGCCTTGACACCCTTTCCTCTGACTCACACATGTTTCACTAATTCATAAAATTAGAAAGTCACATTGAAACTCAATTTTGGGCAATTTTGTCCAGGCAAGTGTTTTCAGTCCAAAGGTGCAAAGTTGCTTTTTTTGTCGCAACTTTAAATGACTTGGCTATCTTATGAGGAACTCGACTGTGATTCTCCCCTTTGTATATGTGCCCACGTCCTGAAAGCACCAAAGGGCACGTAGGTACTTCTTCTACGAAAACTGCTATTTGACTAATTAATGCTAAACTTGATGTTTCTGTTTCACTTAGAATAGGACTGTGCCGAGTAGGACATATTCTGAAAAGTCAAATACCCTGCTAATTTCTAGAAAGCCAGAATTGGCCTGTCCCTTGTCTAAATATCATGAACATGAAAGTACCGAATAAGGCCAGTCACTTCTCGTTGTGCTCTTTCATTTGGGTCACAAATAAACATGCTGTACATTCCTGTTCACACATTTACCTCTGTAACCTCTCGACACTTCCTCTGACGATATTGGGGTTATAGTTTAAAAGTTAAAATAATCTCTTTTTGATAGCTCTGTTTATGTTGAATTGAAAATTTAAATTAACCCATTTATTCTCACTCGTATGTGAAATCATAATAAATTAAATCGTAAATCTACAGTTCTATCATTCCTTCTGTCATTCTATCATACCTATCACTCTCTATATATTTATTCTCACTGTACTCTTTTATTTGTGTCACAAATAAACATGCTGTACCTGTTCACACCTTGTTACCTTTATCTATCTATCTATCTATCTATCTATCTATCTATCTATCTATCTATCTATCCGTCTATAATTCTGTTTTTCGTTCTATGTATCTATTGTTTTATCTGTTGTTCTGTATACATATAATTTTATCTATAGTTCTTTCTTTCTGTCTATATATATATATATATATATATATATATTGTCACGGGGTGAAGAATCACACGACAGCGAGGAGTGCAAAGTAAGGCCCCGGAGGGTGGTTTTATTAGGGTAAGAGAGTTTTAGTGGTTGGAAGTGGGAAGTGCTGGTGCGCTGGTCGTGGTGGAATCCCGGGTGCGACGTGTCCGTGCGTGGGGGTGCTGATCGGTCACGAGCTTTCTGTAAGGGAACACGGAGAACAGCGTTAGCATCCAGTCTTCTGGAGTGCTCACTCACTTGTGTATCAGTGGCGGCGGCTTATGTAGCCGCCGCTTGATTGTCGGCAGCCGTGACCGATCACCCGGTGATGAGGTTTCCAGGTGCTCCTCGTGCGTTTCCAGGGCGACGCTGATGAGGCATCGGGACACGCGTCACACTCAACCCCCCCCCCCCCCCCCCCCCAAGCGTTGTCCTGGTCCTCTTGTACAACAGGGAGATTGGGGGTGGGTGGGGAGTGTGCCCTGCCAGACTTGCGAAAGCTGACCAAATCCTGGAGAGCTCCGACTTGAGGGCTGCCTTGATCCGACAAGATGCCTCCTCCTCTGCAGGGCCCCAGGATGGCTTCTCCGGCTGCCCCTTTCTGGTCAATTCTGTCAGGGGGGCTGCTAAGGAGGAGAAGTTAGGTATGAAGCAACGGTAATACCCTGCCAACCCCAGGAAAGCCCGTACCTGTGTCTTGGAGCTGGGACGTGGTGCGGAGAGGATGGCTGTTACCTTCTTCTGCTGGGGTTTAATCAGGCCGCGGCCCACCTGGAACCCCAGATACTTGGCCTCGGGGTGCTGACCGGTCACGAGCTTTCTGTAAGGGATTTTGGCTCACATTTAACAAAAACCCACCAATTCACTCTTGAATTAAATCTCAACAAATTAGAATACTTCATAAGACCAATAAAAAAAACAAATTAGTGAATTGTTGGCCTTCTGGAAAGTATGTTCATTTACTGTACATGTACTCAATACTTGGTAGGGGCTCCTTTGCTTTAATTACTGCCTCAATTCAGCGTGGCATGGAGGTGATCAGTTTGTGGCATTGCTGAGGTGGTCTGGAAGTCCAGGTTTCTTTGACAGTGGCCTTCAGCTCATCTGTGTTTTTTGGTTTCTTGTTTCTCATTTTCCTCTTGACAGTAGCCCATAGATTCTCTCTCGGGTTCAGGTCTGGTGAGTTTGCTGGCCAGTCAAGCACACCAACACCATGGTCATTTAACCAACATTTGGTGCTTTTGGCAGTGTGGACAGGTGCCAAATCTTGCTGGAAAATGAAATCAGCATCTACAAGAAGCTGGTCAGCAGAAGGAAGCATGAGGTGCTCCAAAATTTTGGTAAGCAGGTGCAGTGACTTTGGTTTTCAAAAAACACAATGGACCAACACGAGCAGATGACATTGCACCCCAAATCATCACTGACTGTGGAAACTTAACACTGGACTTCAAGCAACTTGGGCTATGAGCTTCTCCACCCTTTCTTTCAGACTCTAGGACCTTGATTTCCAAATGAAATACAAAACTTGCTCTCATCTGAAAAAAGGACTTTGGACCAATGGCAACAGTCCATTTCTTCTTCTCCTTAACCCAGGTAAGACGCCTCAGGAGTGTCTTAACAAGAGGAATATGACAACTGTAACCAAATTACTGGACACTTCTGTGTGTGGTGGCTCTTGATGCCTTGACCCCAGCCTCAGTCCATTCCTTGTGAAGTTCACTCACTCTTGAATTGATTTTGCTTGACAATCCTCATAAGGCTGCGGTTCTCTCGGTTGGTTGTGCATCTTTTTCTTCAAAAGTTTTTCCTTCCACTCAACTTTCTGTTTTCATGTAGGTTGTCTACAAACCGGAAGGTTGGTGGTTCAATCCCCGGCTCCACCTGACAAAGTGTCGAGGTGTCCTTGAGCAAGACACCTAACCCCAGGTGCTCCCGACGAGCTGGATGGCGCCTTGAATGGCTGACACCGCAGCCGGTGTATGAATGAGTGAGTGAATGGGAGAATGTTAGGCAAATTGTAAAGCGCTTTGCATGGCCATGTGGTCTGTTGAAAGCGCTATATAAATGCAGTCCATTTACCATTTTACCATTTAAACGGGTCATATTATGCTCTTTTACAATGTCTTGGTTTTGTTTTGAGGGTGTACTAGAACAGGCTCTCAAACTAGGTTGTTTGAAAAACACATTATTTTTCACATATTTTACATTATTACAACACCCCTCTCCCCAGTCTGGCATGAATGGCTCAAATAGTTCCTGTATCTAATGAAGACCTACCCTCAGAAATACGAAATGTGTTGTGATTGGTTAGCTGGGCCAGTGTGTGTCATGATTAACAGCGCTCGGCACCTGGTCAGGAGATATCATGTCCCGTACCATAGTCGCCTGCTGCGAGCTTGAGTTGTAAATATTGCATCCAAAGTGAAGGGTGTCAATGATTGTCTTCTGGACAACTGTCAGAACAGCAGTCTACACCATGATTGTGTAGCCTAGTGAACCAAACTGAAAGACCATTTTGAAGGTTCAGGAAACCTTTGCAGGTGTTTTGAGTTGATTAACTGATTGGCATGTCACTATATTTTAATTTGTTGAGATCGTTAATTGGTGGGTTTTTGTTAAATGTGAGCCAAAATCATCACAATTAAAAGAACCAAAGACTTAAACTACTTCAGTCTGTGCACTGAATTTATTTAATACACAAGTTTCACAATTTGAGTTGAGTTACTGAAATGAAAGAACTTTTCCATGACATTCTAATTTACTGAGATGCACCTGTACATAAAGTGAAGTTTCCATGCTCCATATTACACTTTTTTTTACAATAATCTTTGCACTATTAAAATAACCTTCATGTCTTTTTTTTTACTCTAGACACATAACTCACAACCAATGATCAAAATGCATTTTTCAAAACACTTAAAACTTTTTCCAAATGCTTTGATACAACACACCTAAATGTAAGATCTTTTATTCATTGAACTAAAATCACCAGTTCAAAATGACTCAACATAATATAAAAGTATTACAATTTCAAAATGCAACTCACGCATTACATCTGAATTGAGTGTCTATTCATTCATTACACCTATCAATTTATACAACTGCTCAACATAACCGTTGCATTACTCTTGAAGCATAGTTTTTATGGAAAATAATGAACAATATAAAATGTTTAGATTATAAAAAATGAAGCCGCTAAGGACTGAGTATGTTCAGGTATGATCAGTTTCAAGATGCCTGTTGTTGGGAGAAAAAATATCCCAATCCCAAAATGTGTTTTTCCTACAATAAATGTCTTTTTAGGGGGCGATAGTGCTGGAAGCTGACGAAAACCATTCATATTTTTGGATGAGGCAGGCTTTAACCTGGCTATGACATGGAGCCCAGTGGGGCCCAGAATGAAGTTCACTGGGGGGCCTGAGCACCCCCCACTGATTGTGATTTCGTGGAGCCCCATCAAAATCATTGTAATGGGGCCAGAATTCCTAGCGACGGCACTGTGGTTTCAGGCTCATCCAGAGTTTATCACCTTATCTACCCCCATACTCCCCTTTCCTTACCTGTTACCCGACTGAAGAATTTTTGAAGAAGGTTTACAACAGACACCCTCACAAACATGTCACTCTTCTCCAGGCCATAGATGATGCGTGCAAAGACATCACAGGAGGAGACAATGTCAGGCCTGTATTTGCCATGCTAGACGTTTTTATCCAAGATGTTTATCTTATGAAAACATGCATTACGATGTGGATGAGAACTTGTGGCCAAATCCACAGGACAGGGTTGATAAAAACATAGAAGTGCAGTGAGGAACACTTCAGTTGATATTTTACTGTATGCCTAATGTAGCATTTTATTTTCTTATCTTTTTGTAAGTGTTTTTTTTTACCCTGTTGTGACTTGATTATTTCAACAATCATTTTCAAATTGTGTTTAATGACTCCAGTGTCTGTAGGCTACTTTTCTCTTTAGTCTATTACAAAGATGTATGAATGTGAAAAACCATAATGAAAGCTGCATCCTGTGTTTATATTTAATGATTGTACTGAAAACTACACAGTGAAACTATGGTTATCCTGTGAGTGGGTGATCTAAAGTAATGTTACTATGATATTTCATAATAAATGAGGTTTTTTTTAAACAAATGCTTCTGCAAATGCAAGGCTTGCACAATTTTGAACACTGGACAGCCTGTGTTACAAATAATGACTGTTTTGAGTTTTGTGTCTAGAGTTTTGAAAAATTGCATCAAGGTTCTGAAATTGGTGTCAAAATGATTGTAAAAAACAAAAACAAAAAAAACACCTGGTATCTTCAGGAACTACACCCTGATTGAAAAATGTCATCAGGTTGAAAGTGGAGAAAACATTTTTTCTCGCTGTAACCTTTTATTTGGGTCACAATTCGTGGCAATTCGTTCCCTCACTGTACTAAAACGTGCGAATGATTACTATTGCGTTCACTCGATTTATAAATTGTGCGCACGATTTACTAATTCGTGCGATTTAGTAAATCGAGTGAACGCAATAGTAATCGTGTGCACGTTTTAGTACATTGAGGGAACGAATTAGTAAATCATGCGCACAATTTATTTATTTTTTTCTTGCATGTCATGTGCGGTGCTCCGTACTTGTTTTCACAAAAGAACAGTAAAATAGTTCCTCTCAGTTCATGTCATGTGTGCAATAAAGTTGCCTCAAAACCGGAAATGTGACGTCACGCAATGGCGGCCTCCATGTGGCTGTAGAATCAACGTGATTCTGCTCATGTTTTCTCGTCTGTAACGTAAAGAAAGATCCCAAAATCTGTTAAAAAATTGGCGGAAACCACAATAAGGTAAGATGCACCTTATATTTAAAAGATTCTGTAAAGAAACCTACAGGAGTTGAACTCCTGTCCTAATAGCGATGGAGGCATGAGAGTAATTAGGTGAAGGAACAGATAGGGATTATTTTATGTTTCGTCCTGTATTCAGTTTTAACAAGCTGCATGTTTAAGTAAATATTCCCATAGCTTTGGGAATTTTATTAACGTTTTATAAAATATATCGGAAACTTTTAGAAATGTGTTATTTGTGAATGATATGGTGTTTGCCAGATGTCTAAAAATGTAAACATTAAAAATGTATCAATTCAAAACATTTAGTATCACGTTGAAATCTAGACCGTTCTCTTGTATTCAAATTCTAAAGTCTGTGAACCTGTGCTTTGTGTTTGTTTTCTATAATGTTCCGTTGTCTTATATTGAATGTGTTGTATGCATTATTACTGTGTGACTGCTGGAGTCTCCTGAAGTGTTGTTATATCACAGATCCTCAGAGTGAACCTGCTTTAGCTGAGAACCATCTTCATATCTCACATGGCTTCATTTAAACCCACCAAAGTTCAGTTCCTTCCTAAACTAGGAGAGAAAGTAACAGAGGAAACTCTCTACTGGAAGAATTACAAGGTTTGAGATGTTGTTGACACATTTTATAATGTATATGGCCAAAGGAAAATAATATATAGGTTTTTTGATTGGTCAACATTTCTTACAAGTTCTTCAGTATTTATATACACTGACAGTCTGTATTTTGTCTTTTAGTCTCCTTTACAAATTAAAGAGTTTGGTGCTGTAACAAAGATCGACTTCTCTCCTCTCCCACCTCACAATTATGCCGTCACAGCCTCCACCAGAGTGAGACCATTTGTCTTTCATTTTCTTTTGTATTAACATGTTCATGTATTCATTTTAATTTTTATTCAAAGTGACGTATAGAGCTTTTCTTTTTCTCTGAATGGTTGTATCATTGTATCAGTTCTGTATATAGGCCTATTATTATAATAATATATGCATTTCTATCTATCTATCTATCTATATATATATATTTACATTTACATTTATTCATTTAGCTGACGCTTTTATCCAAAGCGACTTACAATTGCTATATATGTCAGAGGTCGCACGCCTCTGGAGCAACTAGGGGTTAAGTGTCTTGCACAGGGACACATTGGTGTCTCACAGTGGATTCGAACCCGGGTCTCCCACACCACAGGGAGATTATATTATATTATTATTATACATATTATAATTGTACACACACACACACACACAATTTATGTATCTGTTATACAGCCTTTATGCTGATTTTAATTAAAAAGTATAAATACAGTAAAAAGAATAAAAGTTAAGAAATATAAAAAAATTGTTCTCATGTGTAAAGTATTATAATAATGTTATTTGTATAAATATTCTGTTTATTGTATGAATATATTAAATGTAGTATGTATATACAGTGTGTTATATATACATTTATTTTATTTGAATTATTATGAATAGTAATAATAATAAATAGTTTTGAATTTTGAAAAAAAATGTAAACAAAAAATCATTCATAGAGTAAATATGTAAAATACTTGTATACGATAATGAGAACCTTTGATGATTTAGGAGAAAATGTGCTTAATTGTCCTGTGCATTATAAAAAATTATGTGTAAAAAACAAAGAGACAGATCTGTACTTGTTTTTGTGAGATTCTCCCCTTAGAATTAAACCCATGTCAGAACTGTTGTTAGCATGATTCTACTCTCACGTGTGCAGTATGCTGATATTATAATGTTCTGCATCAGATCCACATATACGGACCCCACTCTCAAGAGCCCATACGGAGCTTCACACGTTTTCGGGATACAGCATATGGAGGGAGCTTCAGAGGCGACGGGAAGCTTTTAGTGGCGGGAAGTGAAGAGGGACTCATCCGGCTGTTTGACATCAGCGGCCGAGTGGCTCTCAGACAGTTCGCAGGACACTCCAAGTATGACCGGGCATGAAATAAATGCTAAAAAATGAGTTCAATCACTTAAATCCTTCAGATCACATTTTTCACCCTTGTAAAGCAGCTCTGTCTGTTCTGCTGTCTCCTATGTGCAGGGCAGTTCATGTGACCTCGTTCCTGTCTGATGGCTTTCGTGTGGTGTCGGGGTCTGATGACCTGTCGTGCCGTGTGTGGGACGTTCCCAGTGCTGTTGAGCTCAGCTCGTTAACTGAACACACAGACTACATCAGAGCTCTCGCCCCCAGCAAACTCAACCCAGATCTGTTTGTCACAGGTAACCTGACTCTTTAATTCTCCTCTGCACCTCACAGATGATCACTTCACCTCTATTCACTGGATTCTGGCTTCACCAGATCTGTACATCTAGTATTGACAGAAAAAATGAATGTGCACATAAATCTACATCAATCATATTAGCAACAAGTCGGAGAGGTTAAAACTACATTTGTGGAACTGCGGGATTGCAGTCTGTTTGTTGGGTCAGTTAAGTGTTTGAAAATAAAAAAAATTTCCAGGATAAATTATTTTTATAAATGATCTTAGGTGATACAGAATTCCCATTCCGATTATGTTGTTCTTTTCATGTTTTAATATTATTTCCATAAATACCCTGCTGTATTTAATGTTTGAATGTATTAAACATTTTATTTATAGATAGATAGATATGATTTATTTTTATTAATAGCTGATAAAATAGTAAGAATAATAAGATTTCTTAAAAAGAAATGAATGAATGTTGTTTTTTCAGCAAGGATGCATTAAATTGAAAACAAGTGTGAGTAAAGACATTTATAATGAATTTCTATAAATGTTATTTTGAACTTTGTAATCATAAAAGGTTCCTGAAAAAGAAAATTGATCAGGTTCCACATAAATATTAAACAGTTTTCAGAATTTATAATAATAATAATAAATATTTCTTGAGCAGTAAATCAGCATATGAGAATGATTTCTAAAGAATCATGTGACACTGAAGACTGGAATTTGCATCACATTAATAATTTCACTATATTACAGTTTTTACTGTATTTTTGATCAAATAAATGCAACCTTGGTGAGCAAAAGAGACTTTCAGAAACACAAAAATCTTACCCACCCCAAATTAAGTGGTAGTGTGTAATATTTCTTAGGATTGTAAAATGAATGTTTTGAGGAGTAGTTGATGTTTGTATGATTGCCGTCTCTGTTGCAGGTTCGTATGATCACACAGTGAAAGTGTTTGACATGCGGTCAGGGAGCAGTGTGATGACCATGCAACACGGCCATCCTGTGGAGTGTGTGCTGCTGTACCCATCAGAAGCCCTGCTGGTGTCCACAGGTGAACAACACTTCTCATTTAACCAATCAGGGGTTGGGGGTTGATTAGTGATGCTTAGAACCCCTTTCAACCATTTATTCTCATATATCATAATGCAGAAATATACTGTAGACCTGGTGAATTAATGCAGTTTTCAACTGCTGTGCTCTTTTATGTCAGCTTGAATGTGTCTCTTCCAAAAAATGGTTGAAATAAGTTGGTGTGTGTGTTACAGGAGGGCGCTATGTTAAAGTTTGGGACCTGTTGAAAGGCGGACAGGAGCTCGTTTCTCTTAAAAATCATCACAAGACAGTTACGTGTGCATGTCTGAGTTCTGTAGGCAACAAACTGCTCACAGGATCACTGGACAGGTGTGTCTGCATGTGCCAATCATTGTAAAGAAATGCTGTATGTGCTCATTTGTGTATTTTCATGAGCCTGTGGGTTTATTTGTTGTGGTTGCTTTTCGTTTTAGGCACATCAAAGTGTATAACTCCTCTTATAAGGTTGTACATAATTTCGACTGTGATGCATCCATCCTTAGTATGGCTATTGCGGTATGTTTAGCTCATTCACACAAAGAAATATATATATATATATATATATATATATATATATAAATAATAATAATAATAAAAAATTATATATATATAAACTTTATAAATGTAATTTTTCATTTACACTTGAATTAGAGGGTTGTTTATTGTGGTTCTCCTTTAGCCTGATGATGAAGCGCTTGCTGTGGGGATGACCAATGGTGTGTTGAGTGTCAGACACAGGAAACACAAAAAAGACAAAGAGACGTTAACTAGTCGAAGGCGACGGGGCCCGTCATACCGGGTCTTTGTCAAGGGAAAGAACTTTATGCCCAGAGAGGTGATTATTTTATTTCATTTTACCACAGTGATTGAATAAATGAATTTTAATTACATTTCTTATTTGCTAGCATTTCACAAGAACCTTGTGCCAAAACATTTGATTTTTATTTGATGCTATTATTTAATTTCAATTTAATTTAATTAAAACAAAACATTTTTAATTTTGACTGAATAAATGTTTTTTTATTTATTTGCAAACATTTTACAAGAACTTTGTGCACAAACATATATATTTTTTACTTTTTTAATTAAATTAAATTTAGTATTTCCTGAATTAATGAATTTTATTCAATTTTAATAACCATTTTTAATTTGCTAACTTTGTTCCCAAAAGTGATTTTAATAGTATTATATTTCATAAATTAATCATTTTAAATTTCTTATTTCATAACATTTCAACTAAAATTGCTCTCTCATATAGCTATTCTACAGATATATATTTATATGTAAGCTATATAAATCTTACTCTTAAGTCCAGTTTAAGGCATGTATATTCATATGAGACTGTTTAAATGAACTTTTCTTCAGTTATGTCTTTTGATGTCTCTTTTAGGATGATTTCTTGGTCAGTAAACCAGTGAAGCAATATCTACGGAAATATGACAAACAGCTGAAAAGCTTTGAGGTGTCCAAAGCATTGGACACAGCTCTGCAGGTGAACACACACCCGTGTGTATGTAATGCAATTTGATTTGTGATATGACTGTACAGATGAAGATATCATTAAATGTTTATGCATGTTTGACAGACATGGACACGCACCAGTAAACCAGACGTGACTGTAGCGGTTATTATAGAGCTCAACCGCAGAGGAACTCTGAAAAATGCTCTCGCAGGACGAAATGAAGAGAGCTTAACCAAGATCCTCAACTTCCTTCTCAAGTGAGTAACTCTCTCACATCTTATTCTGACACGCACATAGTCTTATGACTTCAGACTATCATACTAAACATGATGGCTCATATATAGTTGAGGGGGAAGTTTATGAACACTTCAGATAAATAAAAAAAAATGATTCTAGGAGACTTAAAATTCATTAACGTAGGAAAGATTACAAAATTTTCTAAGAATACAAAATATTCCAATTTGCTTTGGTTTCTCTAACTGTTTATGGGTGACTGGGTTATATTTCACTTTAAAATTGAAATGAAAAAAAAAAAAAAACAATGTGCAATTTTGAAGGCAAAAAGGTATTTTATTAATGTTTTTTTTTTTTTTTTAACTTTTTTTTTGTCATTTAAGTGCATTTCATGGTTCGAGTTTTTTTTGTCATTGTTGTCTGATGATGATTACTGTTATACTATTAATGTTTTAGATATAGTAACTACTGCCATGATGTATATTTACATTTTAAATATTTCAGTAATGAGGATTTACTGTAAATGTTTAATTGTCATAACACTCTACAATGCAAAAGTCTTCCAAAATGAAATTTGTTGGTAGAAAGAAATAGAAAATTAAAATACAGAAAAAAAAGAAATTATTTATTTTTCTCTCACTGCAATTGCAAATTTGCTAATTAATAAGCACACACACATATACTTAATTATAAGTAGAATTGTAATTTAATATTTTTTGTTTTAATATAAAGACAAAATAAAGTGTGTGTGTATTTGCATATTATTCAAAGTTTGGGTGGGATTTCAGCACTGTTAATATTCTGTGAAATGCATTCCATTAAATTCTTGTGACAAAACCGGAATTTCTTGGAATGATTAAAATGCCGGGAAATTCTTAGGCGGGTTCTCAGGGTGTCTTGCGGTTGAGAGTTTGGGTCACACACTACAAAAGTGACCCAGAACAGGAGGCCACAATTGTAAGCGTAAACTTAGTCACCAGATTTTCTTGATTCAAGGAATTTAATACCACAGGATTTATTTCTTGTTATAATGACTTGCTATGAGGGTGTTTTTGTGTATTGTGTTTCAGGCACATCTTTGACCCACGCTTCTCTCGGCCTCTGCTCTTGGTCGGGGATATTGTGCTGGGTGAGTTTCATATTGTATCATGCGCACGTGAGCAAATGAGAATGAAGAAGTGAACTGCTGCTTGCAAAATAGTATTGTTTTTCCTCTGTTTTTCAAACATGGGAAATGTGTGTGTGTGTGTGTGTAGATCTGTATCAGCAGGTTTTTCACGAGTCACCTGTAGTCGAGCGGCTGCTGCAGCGTCTTATGGAGGTGTTGGGTCGGGAAGCAGAACTTCAGCAGGAGCTTCTGCAGGTCTTGGGAATCCTGGACACACTTTTCGCTTCGCTGACCCTCAGAAAAGAGGTCGCGGCACTTGCTGCCCCACCAGTAGCGCAGGAGGCACAGCTACAAGCCGCTCGAAACTCATTACAAAACTCTCGTGACTCAAACGAAACATGCTGGACTTTGGCGGGGGCTTGGTGAAAAATGAAAGGGAAAACGGAAGGAAACAAACACGAGAGGCAGCTCTGGGAAAGATGTTGCCCAATCCCACTAAATAATCCCCGTGTCAGTGTTTCCTCCGTTTCTGCTGATGTTTGCAGAATTTGAAACTGCGTTTTGTATATCCTTGTCATAAAATCTTCAGATCTGTGCGTTTTGGTTTGTTCTTTCTTTCTTTCTGTCAAAATCAAATGCCTTAGTAATGAAATACATTTACAATACATTTACAGTTGCTACTTTTTGTCTTTCGTGTGATTGTGTTAGCCAATCAGAAAATGTGCCAATTTGTATGTAACTAATTGTATGCATACCTGTCTTTTGGAGAAAGAGTTTTGGGAAAAGGCTGATGAGACAGTCAACCAGTGGCTGACAGAAGTTGGCACAATATGACTTGTATATTATAACTTAAAATCTATTACAACAAATAATCAAGAACTAGATGTAACCACATCGATTAAATATTATAAATAATAATTTGAGTACCAATCATTTAAAAATCCATACCTCTCAAGCACTAATCTAACTATTGCTGACCTCCAATGTAACCATAATTTTACGGTTGTATAATTTTTTTTTTTTATGGAATATAATTTTTTAAGAATATAAGGACAATTCAGTATCCTGATGGAATTTTTATAGCAGGAATTAGTCATTTTGGTCTAATGTGGCATGCAAAAGTTTAAGACGGTGCTGGAAAATACTAGTATTACTTTACTGACAATAATTTGACTTTTGATGCATGAGGGCCAATTTCAAATTTCTATCCCTATTATTTTTTATTTAATGTTGCGTTATATTTTTCAAAAAAAAATTGGGGCCCATTTTATTTTCTTGACGTTTTTTATCAGGAGTAAAATATGTTAAAGCAAGACAAAATAAAAAACAAAAAATGAAATTTGGCTTATATTTATATTATTTGTTCCTATTTAGAAAAATGTAATTTTCTTTATATCGCAAGCTTTAAGGCACTCCTCTTTATGTTTCTTTAACGATTAAAATACATGCCAGAGAACTTGGCGCGATTAAAAAAATAAATATATATATTAATTATACATTTGTGTAAATAAAATGTACGTCTAATCAAACTATAATTATTATACAAAAACTGCAGAAAGAGGAGCCTTGAGGACGTGGCAGTTCTAAACCAATGACATAATCACGTTTGGATTGAAGTTGACCAATCGCCAAGCGGCTCAGTCCACGTCTGCACAGGCGGCCCTGAGTGCAATCCTCAATCTGATTGGTCCGTTAAACGAGGCTTGAGCGTTATCTCCAATCTGATTGGTCAGTTGAGAGGGCAATCCAAAGGAAGCGTATCCCAATTCTTAAACTAGACATCCGGAGTTACTGAGATCAGCCGGGCGGTGTGAAACACTGCAGAATTCACCAGGTAAAGTTGCAAATTTGCATTAAAACATGAAACAGTTTATACGTATGTGCTGTGATATACAGTGTTGTGCCTCGCTCTTTCATTTATGTCGTTTGAGAGTTGCGGGTATTTGCATCAGGCTTAATGTTAGGAGTTTAAATGATGTTTGCATGTCCAAATATTGGGAACATCCATTCAATTTTACAATGAAATAATTTATAAAAATACATAACATAAGTTAACTGGTAACAATTTATTACACTAGTATCAGGGTAGTTTTGAGTTAACGTGCGTGTGTTTGTGTGAGTGAGTGAGTGAGTGTGTGCATAGCTATCTAATATACGTGTGTGTGTGTTTATGCATAGCTATCTAGTGTGTGTGTGTGTGTGTGTGTGTGTGTGTGTGTGTGTGTGTGTGTATACGTATGCATAGCTATCTAATATACGTGTGTGTGAGTGTGAAGAGTTTGCTTGCAAATCTAATCGTTTTCATGAAAAATGTTTTTTATTGTTATCATGTTTTTGTGTTAGCTGTATTTTTTTTTTTTTTTTTTTTTTATTATTTAATCAAAACAACCCAACTGCAGTTCGATTGGTATTAATTTGAATGCAGGGTAAATTAAAACATGTTTTTTGAACATTTTCAAAAACAGATCTATTTTTACACATGAACTCTTTGTATTTGACCCTGTTTTAAAAAACAGTGTACGAGAAGATGGACCTCCTGCCGCTGTTGTTGTTGGTCGTCCTCTGCGTTCTTCAGTCCTCCAGTAAACCCATGGAGAAGAAGGAGCGCATCCATCACGACGCCCCCCTCAGCAACAAGGAGCACGACGATGAGGAGAACTTCGACTACGACCACGAGGCTTTTCTCGGGCAAGAGGAGGCGAAGACCTTTGACCAGCTCACGCCAGAGGAGAGCAAAGAGAGACTGGGGTAAAAACACACGCAGCACACTTCATTGAGCTCTTCACTCGAGGAACTTCTCCAGATCATTCACTCTCTCTTTCTATCTACAGTATGATTGTAGAAAAGATTGACGAGGATCACGACGGCTTTGTGACCGCTGATGAGATGAAACGGTGGATCAAACACGCTCAGAAGCGATGGATCTATGACGATGTGGACCGGCAGTGGCAGGCTCACGATCTCAACTCAGACACTTATGTCTCCTGGGAGGAATACCAGAACGCTACCTACGGCTACATCCTTGGTGTGTGTAATGGGTTTATTGATTAATCATGTTTCAGAGTTAATTGAAATGCACATAAATCTAATTTGGTGAACTGACTGTCTAAAGTCTAATTTTAAAAGTATTGAAATCATTTCAGTGTGCGAAGACTCTGTAGTAAATATCTGTCCTCAAAACTACAGATTAATTCAGGAAAAAAAAGAAAGAAAAATATATCACATTTATTTTGAATGGCTAGAAATCTAGACTGATGTGATGTGTGTATATCTGTTTAGATGAAGCAGATCCCGAGGATGGTTTTAACTACAGGCAGATGATGGCTAGAGATGAGCGCCGTTTCAAGATGGCTGACCAAGATGGTGATATGAGGGCCAATAAAGAAGAGTTTACGGCGTTTCTTCATCCCGAGGAGTTTGACCACATGAAGGATATTATAGTGCTGGTACGTCTGGACAATCAGATTGCTAAAAATTTCTTCCATACACCTTTTCTGTTATGTTTTGTCATTGTTTACTCACCCTCATTATTCCATGTGTGTGTGTGTGATTTGGTTTTCAGGAGACCATGGAGGACATTGATAAAAATGGAGATGGTTTAATCGACCTTGATGAATATATTGGTAAGGGATGTGTTTTCCTTTTTAAGTGTGTTTGTGTGTATTTAAGAGAGATCGAAATCAGTTGTTTCCTGTTAATTGTATTGATCTTGTCTCACTTTTCCCCTGTTTGTCAGGTGATATGTACAGTCAGAATGGAGATGCGAATGAACCCGAATGGGTGAAAACAGAAAGAGAGCAGTTTACAGAGTTCAGGGATAAAAACAAAGATGGCCATATGAATATGGACGAGACCCGTGACTGGATCTTGCCCTCTGATTACGATCATGCAGAGGCTGAGGCCAAACATCTGCTGTATGAATCTGACGCAGATAAGGTAAATGCATGGTAATTCTGAGTAAAGTAACATATTTAACAATTTTATGTGAAAGTTTTCTATACCCCCCGAATCCCTAAAACTGAAATTGAAAGCAAGTTAATTTCTGTCAACAAACATTTAAGATGGTTGCATAAAAGCTGGAATTAAATTAATAGTTCAGCCAAAACTGAGCATTCTAGCATATTTTACTCACCCTCGTGTAATGCAAAGTTTATTTAAATTTTTTGCATTTTGCAGATGCTTTATCTAAAGTGACTTACATTGCATTTATGGTATAAATTTTGATCAGTTAATGCATTCCCTGGGAATCAAACCTATGACCTATTAAAAACTTGTTTGAGCTACAAAAATTAAAATTTTCTTTCTTAAATGAGCAGGTTGCAATAATTCTATATCGTTAATTTTGGTTTTCTTATCTTCCTTCCCCTTTGCAATTCATACATGAAAAAAACCTGCCATAAAATGCCATAATTCTATTGGTTATGCATCAGATTCGTAACACTTATTGATGGGGTGATGAAAGCGAAAATAAATAAATAAATAAATAATATGAAGCACCAACTGCTGATAATAATAAATGATGATATGATTGGTTTGTTTGTAGGATTATAATCTTAGCAGCTGCTTCAGTAACTTCTTTTACTTTCACGACAGGACGGACGCCTCACAAAGCAGGAAATTGTGGATAAGTATGACTTATTTGTCGGGAGCCAGGCAACAGATTTTGGAGAAGCGCTGGTCCGGCATGATGAGTTTTAATTTTGCAAACTTTGCACCTGAAAAATGCAAAACGAACAATAATTTATTTTATGGTTTCAAGCATAACACATTGTGAATCATTACGGTGTTTACAAAACATTTCTGTTTTTCCACAGCATCTCGATCAAATGCATTTTTTTTTTTTTTTTTTTACCTTTTCCGTGAACACTTTTTTTTTCATAGATAAACTCAGCACCGTTGGATTCTGACATGATTTCAAATGCACTGATGAAATGGTATTCAGGTCAGCTTGTGAAGCTTGTCAAAGTTTGTCTGATGGTCTATATTGCACTAAAATGCGGCCATATAATGCAGCATAATGGCATGTGTGTAACCCGACACGGCATAGAGCAATGACCGCCCACTAGTGTTTTACATGGCACAAAATATAAACACTTTTTTTTTTGTTTCTTTTTTTTTTTTTTTTAAGGTATATAAAAATAATACCCTCATGTAAACTACTTTTCTAAATAATATAAAAGGTCTTTCAACCACTACATGTATGTGTTTATCTCCATTTAGCCAGAGGATGTATGATGTTTGACATGACGCTAAGTAGTAGACCGTATTAAGTATGTTGCATAATTTCATGGTCTTTCTTTGGCTTAAAATACATCCAACCAGAATGTTCTGCATTGGTTCCTGCAGCAACACGGATCAGAACATCAAGGATTATCTTTGTCAATCTATGGACAGATAAAAGCTATGTTTAAAATTGATCAATCAACTGATTGGGTGCTCCTTTATGAACAAAACCCCCTGCATGAAGGGCTATTGAACATCATTCCACCCACTGCAACCTGTCATTAAGAGCTTTATGAAGTGTTAGTACTCTCATTATTAGACTGTAAGCTGTTCTTTCCTCAAGTGCCTTCTTCTGTCTCCTTCAATCTTCAGACTGCTTTAACATTAATATGCCAGACTTTATTTTCGGTTTTCTTACCTTTCTTCCCGTGACTGAAAATGACCTCCTCTCATTAGTATTAAATTTGTGTGTATATATATATATATATGTTTATAATTGAATGTGAACTGTGTTTAGTAGGCTGTGGTGTGGTAAATACTGTCTCATAGCTGAGAGTGTTTTCTCAATAAAATTGATGAAAATTAACCACATTTTCAATTGGGTTTTCAAGTGAACTCCTTGTTTTTGCGCAGATTCTAATCCGATCCACAAGGGGGTGATCTGGTGACTTCTACTTTTTTAGGCACCTGTTTTTCCATTTCTTTGATATGATTCAATATTATCATAATGAATGAGTCCCACATAAGTTTAAGTTAAACTGTTACACCACAAGCAGTCTATTGTTTGCCATCACCAGTACAATTTATTTGAATATGCGATGCACAGTGCAATTTTTTCAATACAAAGAAAGCATGTCCATGTGCAAAGATGTACATTATATAATGTAGAAAGGACACAGAATGTCTGAAAACCATCGGTGCAGGGCAAACTTTAAAACTTTGGGTTCGGAGTTAGCTTGAATCTTGTATTACTCACCCATCCGTTCATTGCCTCGGAGATGCCAAATCTGTTCTTTTCCCATTTTACAAAATCTCATTTGATGCTCAAGCTCAGTTCAAACATTGAACGTTGATTCAGTGTCACTCTTAGCTTTCGTCATTCTCCCATAATCATCTCCCATCATTAGTTTCATCCGTGTCTGTGTAGTAGAAACATTCTATCTGTGTGTCGTGAGGATCATGAAGATAGTTCAGATGTTGACTGCTTGTATCTAGATTAGATATAGACTCCTCTTCTGGGCTACTGTCATCTAAATTTGTTGCAATGTCCTCGTTAACATAATATATGTTTGAGCTTGGGGTGTTGTCCGTCTCAACTCCCAGACGTTCCTCTGACCCATTGTATTGACCTGGATCAAGTGTTAATGTGCTTAGATGTGTTTGTAAGTTAATTACATCATGAATGTTTTGTACAGAACTTTCAGCTACTGAAACCTGTGGATCTAAATTAAGATCATCCGATTTTCTGGTACCATCTGTTTTAAAGCTTTTGGAATAATTAACGACGGGTTTATCAGCCTCCGAAACCAAGGCTTTGGGGTCAATGATATATGTCTCTATTTGAAAAGTAGAGACCTCTGCTTGTGTAGTGTTTTGTGTTACTGTTCGATCTGTTTCTGGACTTTCAGTTGAGTGTCTCTGTGTTCTTTGTAGATCAGACTTGAATCTGTGCTTTCCAGCTATTTTTTGGTCCCTTATTTCCAGTGGTTTTGCATGAATTTTGTCTTCTGTATTATGTGTTTCGCAGTCTCTGTTGGCTCTTTTTAGGTCCATATTGAGTATTTCTGACTTGCTGCATATGTCATCACAGTATGAAGTGATTCTTTGTGATTGGATTTGAAATTCTTCTTCTGGGAGATCTGAATCATCATTTTCTAATTCACAATCCATTTCTTCTAAATCAGTACAGATCTCCACCTCTGTTGTGAACGTAGTCTCTGTATTTTCTTCGCTCTCCTCATCCCATTCCCTAACCACAACGTAGTCATGAAATGACACCGTTTTATTGTTAAACCTGTTCACGGGCCTCCCGTTGGGCCGCAGTGCCAGATAATTGCGTCTTGGTTCCCGTAACGATTTGTTGATGGTAACTGATGGTAAGTCCACTGATGTTGATGGAGGTGGTTCCTCTATTTTGGTGTAGATGCCCTGTTTGCCATAGAAAGGTGAGGCGGAGTGGTCGTACTCACTGAACACCTCGTTGTGATATGAGAATGTTTCCTCCACTAAAGTCATTGGTTGGCTCTGGTTCATCTGTCAGAGAAAAACAGCTGGATTTACAGTTGCTTCCCTGAAAAATTTATATTGTTTAAAAGCACAAATACACAAGGGTTGCTATGGGAAATTTGAGTAATTGTCCTTATTTTAAGGAGATTTAAAATAGCACACTACTATTATTATTCTACTATCAGTCTTAAAATGAAGCACACTACTATTATTATGCTAATATCAGTCTATGCTTTAAAAACAACTCTATTTCTACTTTTTACCTAAATAAAAATACATTGGGGTTCACAAAGGGGGAATGGAATAACATTAACTCACCTTCCGAAACCATCTCAGACACTAGACATGAAAAATCAAGAAATGCAAAATGATTCTTTCAGAGACTTGTTTTATTAAGCGTTCAAATATTGAAATTTTCTTTTTGGTGATGCAAAGCATCATTACTCTAGTATTATCTTTATTTTCAGCACATATGCTGTCTCTAACATGTTTGTTGTGTATGTTGCATGAATATACAATTGTGCTCATAAGATTACATGCCCCTTGCAAAATATGCAAAATATTAATAATTTTAACCAAATAAGAGGGATTATGAAAATTGCATGTTATTTTTATTTAGTACTGTCCTGAATAAGCTATTTCACATAATTTCACACATACTCCACAAGACAAAATAACTGAATTCATAAAAGAATTGCCCGTTCAAAAGTTTACATACCCTTGAATCTTAATAATCTGTGTTGTTTCCTGGATGATGCATCTGTTTTTTTGTGTTTTGATAGTTGTTCATGATTCCCTCATTGGTCCTGAGCAAAATCCTCCAGCTCCTCCACATTCTTTGGTTTTCCAGCAACTAAAGGGTTCTAATATTGACATCCACACTGAGGACAACTGAGGGACTCATACACAGCTATTACAAAAGGTGGAAACATTTACTGATGCTCAAGAAGGCAACACAGTGCATAATATTATACAATATAAGTACAATTAACCCTGATCATCCAATTCAAAAAGATAACACCCCCCAGCCGCAGCTCTTAATGCATTGAGTTCCCATCTTGAGCATCAGTAAATGTTTTAACCTTATAAATAGTTATGTATGAGTCCCCCAATTGTCCTCCATGGGAAAAGATGGATCTCAAAATCATAGTCACTGTTTGAAAGGGTTCAAAGATGCAAAAAATGTTGGAAAACCAAAGAATGTGCTGGAGCTGGAGGATTTTTCTGAAGAACAGCAGGAAGTTGAACTGCTCAGGTACAACGAGGGACTTATGAACAGCTATCACAACACAGTAGTGGATCATCCAGGAAACGACACACAGTATTAAGATTTTGAACGGGGTCATTTTTTATGAATTCGGTTATTACTTTGTCTTGTTGAGAATATATAAACATCTGTTATGTGAAATAGCTTGTTCGGGACACTATTAAATAACAATAACATGCAATTTTCATGATCCCTCTTATTTTGTTAAAATGATTAACATTTTGTATATTCTGCAAGGGGCATGTAAATCTATGAGCTCAATTGTATCTTGTCTTACCACATTAGGGTGTCTGTTGTCAGCCACACTGGTCCGGATGACAGGATCCCGCTTCTCTCTGATCATCCGTATGCACCGCACCAGTGTAAATAAGGTAATGGCCAGCAGGATCAGACACACCCCTGCCACGCCCTCTGCCCTGCCCACTGTCTCACGGCTATACACATGCCCCGCCCCCAAAGGACCCTGTGGAACTTATACAATACATTTGTGTATTATTTATTATGTTTAGCCATGTATTGTTATTATACACTACCAGTCAAAAGTTAAAAAAAATCTTCATATGTTGCTGAAATATCCTCTTATGCTCAACAACGCTGAATTTTTTTTTTCAAATCAAAAATACGGTAATAACAGTAATGTTGTGAAATATTATTACAATTTAAAATAACATTCTCCTATTTGAATATATTTTAAAACTGGATTAATTCCTGTTCCATGTAAAACTGAATTCTTAGCGGCCTCTACTTCAGTCTTTGTTGTCGCATATTATCCTTCAGAAAACTTTTGACTGGTAGTTTATGTTGTGGAAAGCTTCGCACAAACAGTGCTTACGTCTAGTTTGTTGCACTCATTAAAATATACTTATTTTATGTTTTTATATATTCCTAATTAAGATATAATCCAGAGAGTTTCTAGTACCTGGTTGACCTTTCTGAAGAACTTCCACATGCAATGCAGCTTTAACAGTGTCTCCTGATTCCAGATCAGTGGCTAGAACCTGCAACACAGTCATCAATTGTCTCATTTCAGACATTTTTGAGAACAGTACTGGAATAATTTTCAGATTCTGCCTATAAAAAATTTACAAATAAATACAAAGAGAAGGTAATTAACACATTGAATTGAATGTAAACTTTTGAAGTAGAAAGACTGAAGTAGTATTTTTTTAAAATCATAAAGTGTTTATTTAGTCTTATGTAATACCTCTAGAAAATATTTGTGGCCGGGGTGTAGCAGGCTGGTTTTAGCGATGAGCAGTCCTTCTTGTGTAATGTAAAAGAGCTGAGAGCTGTTGTGTTGGGAGTTTAGAGAATACTGCTGTCTGGGATTGAAGCCCTTAAACCCGCAAACAGAAACATAACTCCATATTTCATGCAATGATTGTTAAACCAGTGTCTCTGTGATGTTGACACTGGGGTGTCACTGTTATGTGGTTTTGTAATGTTGTGATCTTGTTGAGTCACGTACCTCAGTGAAATCCTGATCCGTGGCCTCCAGGATAAGTAATTTATTGCCGTATGTCATGACGAGTGAGGCAGGATTTGCTCTCTCGCTGACAAAGCCATGGTATGTTGAACGACTAAACTGTGGTGGAAACCTGTTTTCTGCCAGGACCCTCACCAGAACTGTGGCCACTGCATATTTCAGAGGGTCATCCGTCTGAGCTGCCTAAGCAGAAACATCAAAATGATTTCAAAAAGAAAAATTAATAAAAAAAATTCCCTTTTTTTTTTTTGAAAAGTTATTTATTTTTATAAATTAGAATATTATTTATATATTAAATTTGTTGTAATATTAAATGTAAAAAAGTATTTTCAATTTTTTTTTTTTTTTTTTTTTACATGTTTTTGTTCTTTACTCTCAGACACACCATAACACGTAGTCTCAGTGTCGGGATCAGCAGTCGATTCTCCACACGTCTGGTTAACCTCACCTCTCCAGAATTACTGTCAATGACGAATCTGCCATTATCTGCCCCTGTATCACAGCAGACACACATATATAATCAAAATCAGTTTCTTGTTCCAGGAGTTTGGTGAGGTTCAATGGCAGAGGAAGGAGAAGCACCTGATAGGATGGTGTACTTTACTGGTGTTCTGAGACCCTCATCCCCATCCACAGCTTGAATCGGACCCGGAAAGAAATCCAAGACAATGTCCTGAGTGACAAATGGAGTGTGACAAATGATAAGAAGGAATCAGATATGTGTACATACCATGGGCCAGTAAGTACTTTTTTTTTTTTTGCAAGGATGTATTAAACATATCAAAAATGACAGTAAAGACTTTTATGCATATGCAAACGATTTCTACAACCCTAATTCCAGAAAATTTGGAATGTTTTGTGAAATGCCATACGATTAAGAACACGTTATCTGCTCGTTCTCTTTAACCTTTATTTAATTACAAATACAAAATTCCAGTGTTTTCACTGAACTTAATTTTATTTTGTAAATATAAACAAATTTGTTTTTATTTATTGTTTTGTCTCCAAATAAGTTAGGTCAGAGGCCATTTAACACTGAGTCACATCAACTTTCCTTTTAATTACAATGTTTCATTGTTTGGGAATTGAGGACACTTGCTAAAGTTTTGCAAGCTACATTTTTGTCCAATCTCGCTTAATAAAAGAATTCAGATGCTCAGCAGTCTGTGATTGTCATTGTCTGATTCTCCTTTTCTTGACTGTTTATACATTTTCAATAGGAGTCAGATCTGGACTCCAGGCAGACATTCACTCTAAGTTGTAACACATGCAAATGAGATCTGGCATTGTCTTAATTTAATAACCAT
The DNA here is from genome assembly GCF_963082965.1 of Carassius carassius. NCBI lineage: Eukaryota > Metazoa > Chordata > Actinopteri > Cypriniformes > Cyprinidae > Carassius > Carassius carassius. The sequence goes on from NC_081777.1 coordinate 28,779,202, forward strand.
GGACTTCCCATGAAATACATCATCTTGATGTCAGTATATTTCTCTGTACAATCCCAATATATGCCTCCATGTCAATGGTACCTTCACACATATGCTCTGCTGCACCCCCATACCATGACAGATGTTTGCTTTTTCTTCTGTCACTGATGAAAGTTTGGATGGTCCCTTTGGTCTTTGGGACTGAGAACTCTAAATCCATTTTTGCCAGAAACAAATTGAAATGTGGACTCGTCTGAGCTCAGCACACATTTCCACTGTCTTTTGGCTGTCTGAGATGAGCTCTGTCCCAGAGAACCCGGTACCATCACTGCATAGAATTGATGTATAGCATTCTCCTAGAGACCTAGAGTAGGCTAACAGAGATTCAAGCTGCATTTCTTGATGCAGCAGCAGACTGTGTTAAATGACAGCAGTTTTCTGAAGTACTCCTGAGTCCATGTGGCTATATTTAACTCCACAGCATGATAGTTCTTCTGCAATGCCATCTAAGGGCTCAAACGGGCCATGCACATTCAACTGAGGTTTTCTGCCTACTCTGGATTCCCTGAATCTTTTCACAATATTAGGTGTGGTATTTGGGGAAAGACCTAAATTCTTTGCAATTTTGCATTGCGAAATGTAATTTTTGATTTGTTGGACACTTCTTTCATGAAATTTGTTTGTAAAGACTGAGATGCTCCTTTTATACCTAAACATGATACCCTGACCTATTACCAATTCACCTGTTTACTGTGATCTGTTGGAGAACCTTTTAACGTGGATATTCTATAACCTTTTCACTTTTATTTTACCTCTGTCCTAAATTTTTTGGAGCGTGTTGCAGCCATCAAAATCAAAATTAGTTCATATTTACAAAATACATTTACAGTGCATTCAGTGAGGACTTTGGATAACTTTTATTTGTACTTTTGTCAATTAAATAAAAGTTCAAGAGAATGAACAAATCACAGATTCGTGATTTTATTGCATTTTACAAAAAGTCCCAACTTGACATTGGGGTTGTATTTCAAATAAAAGCTGTTCTTTTGAATTCTCTGTTCATCAAAAACCCTGGGGGAAAAAAAGTATGTTTCCACAAAAATATAAGTTTTCAACATTGATGATACTGTAATAAGAAATGTTTTTTTAAGCAGCATATTAAAATGATTTCTGAAGGATCATGTGACACTACATTAATATGTCTTTATATATTCCCAGGACTTGGACAACAAGGACACCTTAAAGTAAAGTGTTTCTGATTACCTGCTCGTTCTCTGTGATGTTGGCGGTGTACAGAGGATTGGCGCATATGCGGTTGCTGTGATTGGCTGAGAGAAGAGTGCAAGGCTGGAACTGTGGGTACTGGTCGTCCCCATCTATCACACTGATGATTATTGTTGCCGTTGTGTTGTAATGCTCATTTGTGTTCGTCTCCTAAAGCCACATCAATAACTGAGTAAATAACAGCTCAGTTTTTTCTCACATTTTTATCATCAGTGTTTTCTGTATGTGTTACCACTGCATAAAGAGTCAGTCGGAGCTGAGTTTTGATCTCATAGTCCAATGGCTTGTTGAGAACCACTTTGCCACTGTTGTGTAAGTCCACTCGAAAATACCTGGCATCAGGCTGGAAATACACAAACACAAGTCCACAGATTATCAAGCCCATATACCATAATAAAATGTAAAAGGATAGTTGACGATAGCCACTGACTTCCATAGTATTTTTTTCGCTACCGTCAACTGTTTGGTTACTAACATTCTTCAAACTATCTTCTTTTGTGTTTAACAGAAGAAAGAAAGTAATACAGGTTTGGAGCAACTTAAGGATTAGTAAATTATGACAGAATTTGGTCTTTAAGTCAAACGAGGCTGCAGTAGGGCTAGCAGAAGGTTTCTACTGTGGATCTGATGAAATGTTTTGTTCACCTACTGATGTTTCATCGATGACGTATGTGAGTGTGTCTCCATCAGCATCTGTGGCCAGGACTGTAAACACTACAGAGTTCACCGCTGTCAACTAAACAAACACATCCAAGATGGGAGAAAATCTGAGAGATGGAGAAAATATATGCTTATATACGCAATATGCTGCTCAAAAACTTGGGAATCAGTAAGACTTGAAAGTTTGTTTTTGAAAGTCTCTTATGCTCACCAGTGCTGCATTTATTTGATCAAAAAACAGTAATATTACAGAAATATTGTGAAATATTATTACAATTCCAAATAACAGGTTTCTGTTTTAAAATGTAATTTATTCATATGATGCAAAGCTGAATTTTCAGCATCATTACTCTTTCAGAAATCATTCTAATGTGATGATTTGCTGCTCAAGAAATATTTCTTATTAATATTAAAAATATTGAAAACAGTTGCTGCTTCATATTCAAAGGAATAGCATTTATTTGAAATAGGAATCATCTTTATAAGTCTTTACGGTCACTTTTGATCAATTTAATTGATGATGAATACAAATATTATTTATACATAGAGAGAGAGAGAATTCACATTGACCCCCAAACTTTTGAACAATAGTGAATGTTAATACACTACAAACAAAGAGAATGTATGTTGTGTCTTGTTTTACCTCGCTGAGCTGCAGGGGTTGAACTGATCTTTGTAGAAACTCGGGTTTGTTGTCATTCTCATTCAGAACCTCTACCAAGATCCTGTGTTCAGCCTGACAGCAACATTATTTTTATTTGACAAGTGAAAATTTCTAAATGGATACTGCTGTACGTCACAGATTATCCAACTTACCTGTAGGGCTTTATGTCCGTAACACCTTACAGTTGCTGTTAAAACTGAGCCGTGCATCTGTAATATCATTATAGACAAATCATATTAATAGTTTAAACAAAATCAAGTCAGAAGATGATAATATGAATATTTTTTGGTTACACTTTTATTTTAAGGTCCTTGTTACAGTGTAATTATACATTTAAGCAATTAACTACATGCACTCTATATATAGGTAGGGTTAGGATAATGGTTTAGTTTTTAGTATTTTAATGTAATAATGCATAATTTATTGCTATTATACAATAGTAAGTACCTGTACATGAAACAAGGACACCTTAAAGTAAAGTGTTTCTGATTTTTGTTTTATGTTACCTCTCTATCAATAATCCTAGTTGATGTTGAGTTCAGTCTTATGGTTCTTCCCTCTAGATAAAACCAATCAGCATCTTTTCCAGAAAGTTTTAAGTGCAAATGATTGGATGATGGCTGTGCAGTGAAGCTGAGGTTGGCAATAAAAGTTCCCATCAGGCTGTTCTCTTTCACTTTGGCAAACACGTCATGCCCATCGTCACAATTGCTGGCTGTCAAAAATAGACACATTGTTTAATTAAATAACATTTATCTTATACTTCTACTTGCAGTCTGCTGTAATGTAAAATGTTGGTTGGTTTCCAAGTCTGGTTAATGGTAAATAAATTGCATATTTATCTGATGATGTTTTAATTTGTCAATTATTAGATAATGTCTGATGCATTACAGGGAGCTTGTTGTTCAGCAAAGGTCGGACAGATTAGCCTGACTGGATTGTTGCCTGGATACTGCTTTGTTCTTAATTTTCAGTGGAGCACGTATTGGAATTTCGTAATTCCGTAATTCCCTGCTCAAACAGAAGAAAATTCTTTCATAACTGTATTCGCCTGTTGTACTCGGTACTTAGCTGTGTGAGGTCAATTGAAGTTGTATGGATGCATGCATGTCAAATGTGTGTATATGTGAGTGTGTGTTTGTTTTCTGTGTGTGGTCTGTCTCTGTGTTTGTGTTTATACCAATTACAGAATGCCGGCTGACCGCAGAGTATAGCTGGCAGAATATAAGAATCTTCCAAAGTGGCTGTTCACTGAAGATCAACCTCAAAACCATCTCTCACTGACAGGATAAAAAAACAGGTATGTTAAAAACAACATATTGCATTACTGTACTGTGTTATTGTGAATTGGCTGATTTAACTCAAGAGAAGGAACTGGCTTAAAAAGACCTAAATGCAGCCTAGAAATATATTATTGCTTTTATGTTTAGAAGATCCAGAGTGACATGACCTTTAAATGTTTTTTAGCAAACAGCCCTGCTCCTTTAAGACCCATAAATCTTGTAAGGAAGTTCTCAGGAGACAGATAAGCCTTCTTATGTGCAAACACCCAAACACACACTCTTAGTTACACAGAGCTAATATAGCTAACTAAAACTGTGCTTATTTAGTTTTAAATAAAAATACATGTTAACTGAAACCAAATATAGAACAAATCTCCAAAAGATGTCGGAAAGTCAAAATGTCCTTATTTTAATTTAGTTAAATGTGATGTACTAAAATAATTTAATTGAAATACAAATAAATAAGAAATATGTAGACATGTAGACAAAATAACAAAAATAATAATCAAAAGTACTGAAACTTCAACTTAAATTGAAATTGCACATTTGAACTCAAAATATTAATAAAACCTATAATAGTATCTCAAATATACAAAGATAGTATATTTACACAACATGCACTTTTCATTATTTTTTAATGTGGAATTATTGTTAGAATTGTATTTATAAAATATTAAACATTTGCTAATATTTCACATTATCGGGAGTATTCATTTAGCTCTATCAAACTAAATCAATACAAATTGTTTTATATCCTTATATTTCAACATTTGGCTGATAACTGGAATATTCTGGATCCCACATGACTTGTTTTAAGTAACAGAAGAGGATTAAAACTGGATTAAAGACTGAAAAAATCTGAAAAATAAGCACATAATTCTATAAAACTTTTATGTTTCCACCATTGTGTCAATGTGAAGACAAACACTCATCCTAAGATGTGTGAACATGGACACAGATCTTCATAAAGTTATGTTTGCCACCAGTTATACAAGACTATTACACAAGTCATTTGGAGCATCTCACTCTCTCTTACACCGAAGTTAAGACAAGCCAAAAATAGATTTCAGGACCATTTGAGCTCACAAACCCTGGTCATGCTTTATTCTCTTATTATTTTGATTATGCTACTATTGCATTTGAGACAAAGACAAGAAAGCATGTCATCCTACCTGTCCCATCTAACTGTTCTTCAGGTCCAGGTGTCCAGATTTTCTCTCCAAAGCTACATTATTACCATCCACAGAACTCTTTATTTTGGATGTGACAGTGTAAAAGAGAGTTCGAGTACAGAGTATGTGTGTGACTTGTGTGTGAGAGTCCACTGCATGTCAGTGTTTGGATGAGTTGCGAGCGGTGGATTAGTCCGAGGTTTAGTGTTCAGACTCACTGGCTCAGAGCCAGGTTAAGAGGTCAAAACAAATGCCTCTGCTGGGTCTAACCATCATCCCAGGTCTAACCAATAGCATCGCTTCACTCCTGGCCAATCAGATAACAGTATTCTAAGATGGCCAGTAGTAACCTTTAAGGAAAACTGTGTCATCACCAATATGTATATACTGTAATGCATAATCAAACAAATACAGTGACTTACAAATGCAAAATCTGGAAATTAACAGAAATGTTTGAATATAATTGATTGAAGTTACTATTGTAAATATATTTAAAACTGCTAAATTTCTACCAAGCCAACCCAAGCCAAATTCATCATAAGGAAAATTCCTGTCATATTAACCCAAAACATTAGGACATAATGTTTTTAGGGACTTCTGTTAGAGTGTGTACTGTATGCCACACAAATGTTTTCAGGATGCTGATGGTAAAGTGTAACAGCCTGTGTCTTGTGTTAATCTGACCTATTTTTGTCTCATCCTAGTGTATACCTTATGCTTTAATAAACCCTGACAGAGAAGCACTTACACACACACACACACACACACACACACACACACAGACACAGACACACACACACACACACACACACACACACACACACACACACACACACACACACTATTAGAGTTGACTTGGAACTAAGGCAGGTAGAGATTAGGAGGCTGAAATAGTTTCCTCGTTTTAACCAATAAGACATCAGAAACAAAGGTCATCTGAGTCTTTCACACCAATGATTTACTTTATGAAACTAAATCATACTTACAAACACAATATTAATGATTTTTTCCCCCTCTAAATAGAGGGTGGGAAAGTAAAAAAAAAAAAAGACTTGGCAATCTAGTTATATATATAAAAAAATCCAAGATGAGTTTGTTTCTTCATCTGAACAGATTTGGAGAAATGTTTCATTACATTACTTGCTCAATAATGGATGCTCTGCAGTGAATGGGTGCCATCAGAACGAGAGTAGTCATAATAACATCATAATATTCCACAAGTAATCCACAGTCCATCAGTTAACATCTTGGGAGGTGAAAATCTATTTGTTTGTAAGAAACATATCCATCATTGAGCTGTGTTTAACTTCAATTGGTTACTGCAAATATAAGTCCTGAAGAAACAATTTCTTTTAACTGACCGATCAACTCATATAGCCTACAATCAAGATTTCACGGCATAGAAAGATTGTTCGGGTATATAAATTCAGGGTTATATTTGTTTTTTGTTTTTGGCTCCTTTGCCAGTGAATACCATTTTTTGTATTCTATGGTTCTATGATAAATACCAAACTACTAGAAAATACTGTAAGGGTAGATTATTAGTAATTTAAAGTTAAAATGTGTATTACTTCACATATATTTGCATTTTTAATACCTGTATGATATCATATATTATCTAATTCATATTTAATAGTTTTTGAATGCACATGATCTGTTGAGCATTCCATAATGTTTGTAGCCTATACAGACAACTGTTGTGTTCTTCACTAAAAGCATAAAACCGGAACTGAAATTCGAACGTTAGAGAAGGAGGATCAGAGAAACACCGATCACAGGAGAGAGCTGCAGTCTCCTCCGACTGTCACATTCACAGCGTTCGTTTCACTCGCGGAGGACGGAAAATTACGAAACTTTGCCTTGTTTTGTTTGCAATCGACAGGAAAGCCACGAGCCCTCCAGCCAAACGAAAACGCATCCAGATGTTTCATGTCTGAGGGTCGCTGTCATACGAGCCCATACCAGAGGACTCATCCAGCTCTTCATCCGAGATCTCCCTTCATGTATTGATTTTTTATTTTATTTTAATGTATTTATAATCAGTTTCTTCTTCAAGTTTTCTCTGAAGATTTGAGGCAGGACTAGATTGGTCTGGCTGGTGAGAATGAAGCTGAAGGCTTTAGCTGGAGGTCTTTTCCTGAGTTTGCTTGTCCTCTGGAATGTTTGTGACTGTGTTCAGACTCATCAGGACGCGACCGAGACCGGTAAGAGCAGCTGTCAATCAAACACATGATACATTGATCGATATATTGTTTCTTTGATGTGTGCCGCCGCTACATTCTATCACTGAATTTAGACATGCCAAAAGAAACACACACTAAAGTATTTATTAATATTTATTTATTCTTAATTTTTCGAGACTACATGGAATATTTACACTTTATTAAAATCACTAACTTGTCACACTAGGTGTACTCACAATAGGCGTTCTGAACCGTGCCCGAGCGTTTGACCCCGCAAAGCCCGGTTCGTTTGACTAGTGTGAGCGCTCAGGGCCGCGCTCGGGCGCGGTTCGTTTAGCCGGCCCTGGGGTCTCATTTATAAAACTCTCCGTAGATTTCATCCTAAAAGTGTACGTAGACACCAAAGCTAGATTTTTTGACAGAACCTGCGCAAAAATCCTTTTATAAATCCCATGCAGGGGAAGATTGTGCGTATGTGCATCTCCACCTCTGGAGCTTACAACTCCTTGTTTTACTATGTATAACCTTATCTGCATACCATTCCCATGCATATTCACAAGCACGTGACATTTAACACAGAGACATTAAGGAAATATGAGATGGGGACTATAATGCCATTTGTCGCATACACATTAATTTTTATTGCTAAAAATAATCCAGTATCTTATGTTTTATAATAAATATATGAAAACAACCATAAAAACAAAATGGTTTGAAGTTGTTCTCAGATATATTTTAGAATAGAGCTGATCTCATTCTTTTACACTGGCCAGATAGTTTTTCGATTGTTTTAAACAATTCAAATCAAATAAAATGTATGCAGTTTTGCTGATGAACATCAGTTTAGCTATTTTTAGTGGAAACAGATAGGTCCATTTTTATTGCAGTGTAAATACTGTTGTCTGGCTCGGCAAGTCACAGACAAAGTATTTTAAAAAGGAAACGTGCAAATCTTATCGTTTTCTCCTAGTTATACCCTAGAGTGGTATTTTCCATAATGTTGTGGAGATGCCTTCACACCACATCAACACCTCTGTGTAGCTGTGGCTGTACAGTAAGCTATTATCATTGAAACCGGACAATGGACCGTTGGACCATTGAATCCAGCAGTGTCCCCCATAATATCAAATTAAGTGCACATCATTGATCATTGCTCTAGCTTAAATATTTATCATAACATGTAATCTGTAGTTTAGCTTAAAGATGAATTATTGTGCACCTATAGCACTCCTAGCTGTCATTAAAAAATAGCATGCCACAGCAAAATTATGTAGCCTTTTGTTAATAAAATTATGTATTTTTTTTTAAAGTTATGTAATTTCAGTGTTTATCTCCATTAATGCAAGTGGAGTATTTAATGTAAATGTGTATATCAACATGAAAACAGAGTTTAAAATCATTGATTACTTCATTACTTTTCTCACTCCAGGAAAAAGAGTTTGTATGCATGGTTTATAATGTCTGTACAGTGTGTACATATTATGCCAAGTTTATTTTTTACAAATCCCGTTATGTGTGTGGAAAATTGCCTACGCATATTTCTATGCGCATTTTGTGCGTACGCAATGTTTATAAATGAGACCCCTGGGCCAGGGCATGGTTCGGTTGGGCTCGGACATGGTACGCATGCATTGTGAGCGGTAACCACGCCGGAGCACAGAACAGATGTTACGCTTTTTGTGTGCGCTTACCTATTGTCATCATTATGACCGCAAACAAATTCTATTACTACTACTACACTACACTTTTCAATTAATTTAATTCAATCAAGTATATTTACGTTTCTAATGGCTCTGGATCATACCTTATTGATGTAACAGGAAATGTAGTTTGCGAGTAAACCTGCAAATTATTCCATTAACGTCAGCTGCCTCCTTAATAATTTGTGAAAATAAATGCACCGCATAAATTATAAATTAATTATTATTAACCCTTTGAGCAGTATGGTCCCACATATAGGATTTAGAACATTCGGTGACATCACATACTGCCAAATTCAAACACACATAATGCATATTTTAGCTTTCAGACATTTAAATACACATAAGTTCTAGTAAAACAACACATTTAGAGTTAAAAATAAAAAATACATATGTTCTTGGAAGCAACATTAACAATCCATTCAAATTTAATTTGCCAATGTGTTTTATTCATATCAGATACTCACCGTGTAAGAAACTATAAAGTTCACTCTATTCTTCACCCAGTTCACCAGCCACTTATAACTTGTATTTCAGGAGAAATTTATGAATTCACATGCTATAAATCCGACTGACAGGACTCTCTGAACAGCAGCGCGAACAAACATGGTGGTGACCACCTCACATTAAAGGATAATTTAGAAAGATTTTTAAATGAGAAAACACGCTCATTTCCAGGTGCATCTCAATAAATTAGAATGTTGTGTATTAAGTATTAAGGGGTGGTGTTGGCGCAGTGGATAAGACACATGCCTTTGGTGTGAGAGACCCGGGTTCGAATCCACTGTGTGACACCAATGTGTCCCTGAGCAAGACACTTAACCCCTAGTTGCTCCAGAGGAGTGCGACCTCTGACATATATAGCAATTGTAAGTCACTTTGGATAAAAGCATCAGATAAATGTAAATGTAAATAAATTAAATGCAGACGGACTGAAGTAGATTAAGTCTTTGGTTCTTTTAATTATGATGATTTTGGCTCACATTTAACAAAAACCCACCAATTTAATCTCAACAAATTAGAATACTTTATAAGACCAATTTAAAACAAGTGAATTAGTTTAGTGAATTGTTGTACTTCTGGAAAGTATGTTAATTTACTGTACATGTACTCAATACTTGGTAGAGGCTCCTTTTGCTTTAATTACTGCCTCAATTCAGCGTGGCATGGAGGTGATCAGTTTGTGGCAGGTGCCAAATCCTGCTGGAAAATGAAATCAGCATCTTCAAAAAGATGGACAGGAAAAGGAAGCATGAAGTGCTCCAAAATTTCATGGTAAACGGATGCAGTGGTTTTCAAAAAACACAATGGACCAACACCAGCAGATGACATTGCACCCCAAATCATCACAGACTGTGGAAACGTAACACTGGACTTCAAGCAACTTGGGCTATGAGCTTCTCCACCCTTCCTCCAGAATCTAGGACCTTGGTTTCCAAATAAAATAAAAAACTTGCTTTCATCTGAAAACAGGACTTTAGACCAATGGTCTAAAGTCCTTTTTCTCCTTGGCCCAGGTAAGATGCCTCTGACGTTGTCTGTGATTCAGGAGTGGCTTAACAAGAGGAATACGGCAACTGTGGCCAAGTTTCTTGACACTTCTGTGTGGTGGCTCTTGATGCCTTGACCCCAGTCTGTCCATTCCTTGTGAAGTTCTCTAAAATTCTTGAATCCAGTTTGCTTGACAATCTTCATAAGGCTGCGGTTCTCTCGGTTGATTTTGCATCTTTTTCTTCCACACTTTTTAGTTCCACTCAACTTTGTTAACATGCTTGTAGGGATGGGTGATATATCACATGCGTTGTCAGACACTCATTTCGTCAGTAAAGCTGGTTCCCTGATTAGCGGTAAATCGAGCGACATTTAATAGACAGAGCTGTAGATCACTGACAAGCTACGCAATATCCAGTCATTATCAAAGACTATTCATTTGCGATAATGAACGCGATATTGCGTTCACAAAATATTGGGTATTGTGAAGAGGAAGATGCAATATGCCAGACCCAAGAATGCAGAAGAGCTGAAGGCCACTATCAGAGCAACCTGGGCTCTCTTAACACCTGAGCAGTGCCACAGACTGATCGACTCCATGCCACGCCGCATTGATGCGGTAATTCAGTCAATAGGAGCCCCAACTAAGTATTGAGTGCTGTACATGCTCATACTTTCCATGTTCATACTTTTCAGTTAGCCAAGATTTCTAAAAATCCTTTCTTTGTATTGGTCCTAAGTTATATTCTAACCTTCTGAGATACTGAATTTGGGATTTTCCTTAGTTGTCAGTTATAATCATCAAAATTAAAATAAATAAACATTTGAAATATCAGTCTGTGTGTAATGAATGAATGTAATATACAAGTTTCACCTTTTGAATGGAATTAGTGAAATTAATCAACTTTTTGATGATATTCTAATTATATGACCAGCACCTGTATGTATGTAGCCTATGTATCACACTCATATCACATCTTGGTTTAGATAGAATAAAACGTCAAGTCAAACAATATCATGTATTTTTTTTTATTTAAATCTAGCTTTATTCGCATTGGCCCATGGAAAACTCTATGAACACACTTGACTTGACTTGGCCAAAAAATTTAATCCCTGCCTCAGCTGCGAGTCCCTTATCAAGCACTTTACCAATTCAACTACTATCTTCTTCACCTCCTGCTTGGCCTCTTTGGCCCACATCACTCACTGCAGAGCAAGCCTGTTCCTGATAAATCTGCTGTGAGAACTTGGGAAAACCCATTGAGGAAGAAGTTGAAGTGATGTAGGCTACTGAAGTGAAATTCTTCATTGCTCCATCTATAGCGCATTGTGATTGGATGTTTACACTGTAAATACAGGAGACAAACCAATGGGCCACTGGCTGCTCGCTATCCCTGCATGATAGTCTTCGGCAAAAAAAAAAAAAAAAAAAATTATGCATTTAGCAGACGCTTTTATCCAAAGCGACTTACAGTGCATTCTGGCTATCAATTTTTACCTATCATGTGTTCCCGGGGAATCGAACCTGGGAAAAAATAATAATAAACGAATAAAATAAAATAAACAAACAAAAAAAAAATACATTCTGTTTGCCCCTTAAGTGCGTTAGCCCACTACCAATCCATTTAAATTTAGTAAGTAAATGAAGACTTTGTATTTGTATAACTTTTTTTTTTTAAATCCCTAAAAATATAGCTAGTAAAAAGCATCTAAATTAGAACATCCTATTGACTTCTGTTGTTCTAAAGCGTTTTATGATTATTACAAACAAGCTAAACCCTCCCCTTTTTTTGCATTAGATTAATATCTAAAAATGCACAAATTCATAATTAATTAATCATAATTATGATAACAAACTAATCCCAACCATATAATGAAAACCAAATTGCATTATAATAACTTTTTTTTTTTTTTTTTTTTTTTTTTTGCAATTCCACATTTATAATTATCATTATCGCAAACTAACTTTACTGCTCAAACATATTTTGAATTAGAATAATACATAAATATGTTACATTTTTCTAATTATTTACAGAACAACCCTACCCCTAATCTTTTGCATCAAAAATGTGCTCAGTTTTCAACATATTTTGACTTCAAGGATGTTCCCAAAGAGAGATTTTGATTCTGATTTTAGATTCAGACAGTGCTGTACTCAAACCATAGCTAAGTTAAAGCATGCACAAACACACTGAGCACACAAGCACTTCTCTCTCTCTGTTGTCTATGTCTCTGTTTGCCTCTGTTTATCTGACAGTTTTTGATTTGCCCAGTGCCGGGTACATTTCTGCTTGCCAGCTATTTTTTTATTTTCAAAGGACCCTTTTAACTTCCACATAACCTTTGTTTCCTATCTTTCTTTCTGTCTCTGTCTAGTCTTTTAAGTTCCTGTCTCTTCTCAATTCAGTCTGCTTTTATACAGAAATACCTGAGATATAGATTAAGAGTGTGTGTCTGTGCATGTGTAGAGCAGTGTTGTCCTCTGGGAGCTTTGGAACAGTAAAGATCTGACTAAAGGTGGAAAGTATTGTAATTAATTACAAATACTTTCGTTATAGTACTTGAGTAATTTTTTTTTTACAAATTTTCTACTTTCTTGAGTATAATTAATTTGTGGTACTTTTACTTGAGTAAAACAAAACAAAAGTATTCAACAGACAGGTCTGACTCGGGTGCAAAACTAACGTTTCAGAATTTTAGTGAATTTGAGCTATGCACTGATTTTAAATCATAATTTCGTCAGCTCCTAAAATGGGTCATACCATCGATATTACCTGAGCACACAGCAGTAGTAAATAGAAAACTCGGTTGATAGATTTATTGCATGGATGGAGCAAGAACACTGTAAGTGTCTAAAATATGTACAGTCGAATGGTAAAAATCAACCTCTTTAACAGTGCAGTTAAACTAAATGTACGAAGCTAAAATAACCTCAATGTTAACAACTTTTCTGTGCACGTGCTTTGGATGTGTGTGCACATAGGTCAAGAAACAAAATAGTCTATCTATGACCGGACTATTTATTCATATCCAAAACGACATGACATATTTATTACAGTATAGAAACTATTTTGCCTTATTATGCGTTTGTATAAACTTATCCTAAAATTGTCATTAGGAAAATACAGGAAATAATTAACTACAAATGATTCGTTACCATCCAGCATTGTAGGCCTATTTGATTTCTTAGCCAGTTAAAAGACTTATGAAAAAATAAAGCCTGTCAATTAGAAAAAAGTCAAGTTTTTTTATTATCTTTTTTTAACATTTCTGTCTACCTAATTTCTGAAATGATTGCTATACCCCTACAGTATGTGCGCAGTACAGAAAACAGTGCAGGAGTCTTCTTGTGCTTGAATAGTTTAAAGTCATATTAAAATGCACACAAAGTAATCGATTAGAGGAATCGATATTTAAATTTTATAACAAGTAGACAATTCCTGACCTTAAGCATCCTATTCCAGAACTGGAATAGATTTCGGCAGGGCTTAATTTGTGCCGGAACAAGCCGGATCCAGATCCGGCACCTCCGAAATCGGATCTGGCACCTCATTTTGGCGGATCCCCCTCCTCCAGGGGTGGCGTTTCCGTATGGCACACAGATATGTGCCATGATAAATTAACCAAAATTCATATTTCTATTATAATTCGTTATTATTATTTTATTATTGTCAACAACCATCAGACATCATATTGTGTGTATTTGGTTGCTTAAACTCAACAAACTACGAAAAATAACTCGCGCGAGCTTTGGATGTGACTGCGAGGGCACATAGCCTAATAATGCAGCATGTGGAGCGCGCGAGTACCAAATGGCTTAAAATACTTAAAAGGTGTTCAAATTATACATTTTTTGTGACAATGCAACAATTACCCGATTAGTCAAGTCAAGTGACAGTTCTGTCAGCTGTCCCGATCGAAATGCAAGTGAGTCTTGTATCGCAGCTTGCTGCAGGTCGCTGAAGTGCAGAAAAGATGCGCTGATGTGAAGCGCTCCGAGAGAGTTTATGGTTTCAAATGACTGATTAAATCTTGTTTGTGTGGATTTATTTTATTATTCAAACCTACAAGCTATGTTGAATAAATGCAGGGATTTACCTCATTAAAAACTTGAAAGCTGCGAGAATTATTAAAACCACAGAAATGTAGGACCTGATTAAATATAACTATTACACAGAGATTTGAAAAATAAAATTCCACAACTTTTTCAAAACGTTTTTAGGCCTGGAAATTGTTGTTTTAAAATCGCATGGCATTTTCATGACCTTACAGACCCTTAATGCAACTGATGCACGCCTTTAAAATCACTTAAACTGGTCCAGCAATGTGATTGCGCGAATGTTCCGTTACCTCTCCCTCCTGTAATCACATGCCGGATCTGTTACCCCGCTTTGTTCCGGGACCTCGCAATTTACAAATTAAGCACTGGATTTTGGATTCCCGAATTGTGCCTGGAGTCCACCTTTGTGTTACATTGTGTAATAAGACCGATGGAAAATGAAAATTTGCGATTTTCTAGGCTGTTATGGCTAGGAACTATACTCTTATTCCGGCGTAATGACCGAGGAACTTTGCTGCCGTATCATGGGTAGAGTAGGCGCAGTGATATTACGCAGCACCTGAAAATAGTCCCCAGCCACTCTGCTATTGCAGCAACTACACAAACTAGCTTAATATTTTTGAAAGAAATCTATTATGCTTATCAAGGCTGCATTTATTCGCTACAATAAAAAACAGTAACATTTTGGAATATTATTATAAATAATATTTCACTATTAGTTTTTTGATCAAATATGCATCCTTGGTAAAATATATATCGCAAAACCAGTCTTAAGTGTAAATTTTTCGAAATTGAGATTTATACATCAGCTGAAAGCTGAATAAATAATCTTTCCATTGATGTGTGGTTTGTTAGAACAATATTTGGCCGAGATACAACTATTTGAAAATCCGGAATCTGAGGGTACAAAAAAATCTAAATATTGAGAAAATCGCCTTTGAAGTTTTCCAGATGAATTTTTAGCAATGCATATTACTAATCAAAAATAAAGTTTTTATATATTTTACATGATCTTTACTTAATATCCTAATGATTTTTGGCATAAAAGAAAAATCGATAATTTTGACCTATACAATGTTTTTTCGGCTATTGCTACAAATATACCCCAGCGACTGACTGGTTTTGTTCTCCAGCGTCACAAATACCACAGTACTGAATGATTACCAGGCATACAGCATGTGGCTTGTTAATGTCACTGATGTCATTCTACATGTGTCTTCTATTAGTACTCAACCTCTTGGAGGTTCTTAATGTCACTCACACTATCCCCGGGGTGACTAAGGTCAATGGTCGTGACCCAAAGACGGCAGCCTGGCGTTTCCGTTCCAGCAGGCCTCATCTCAAACTACCCCAGACATTTTTGGACTACCTCTTCAACACCTCACTGGGCGTCCTGGGTTTGCACCTGGTGGGCAGTCAGCGCAGAGGCTCGGAAGCTACCCTCATCTCCTTCACCTCCTCTACCTTCCTGAAGAATGGCGATCGTCCCCTGCTGGAGCTCGTCTCCAACACTAAAGCAGACTGGCTTCAGCTAGAGTTCAGGTCAGTGGACGGCCTGCGGCCTGCGGTGCTAAAGGTACCCGGCGGGAGTCCCTTTACTGGCAGAGGTTGGGTGAGGATGGCTCTGAGTGTGGAGCCCAGGCAGATTGTGCTGTATGTGGACTGCCAGAATGCCGTGGTGCTCAAACTGAAAGAAGGGGAACAAATCCTGACTCTGGACTTCCCACATGATCTGCAGGTTACCTTCTCCAGCACTGTAGAAAAAAAGTCCAGCAAGTTCATGGTGAGTTTACAGTAACAAACAAATATGCACCTGCATGCTAGTGTATCTGGACACCTATAAATCAGCAATTTTTTGACTTCTAATCAACTGATCCCAATGGGATTTTTAGTAAATGTCAAAAGTCAGTTCTCCTCAAGTTCACACGGGTGTTTAGAATAACTACTGGTAAAGTTTTTCACAATAACTACACTATAACAATTTGGCATAGGAATTACTCTTTTTGGTCATTCTGTGTCAAATCAATCAAATTTCAGGATTTTTTTTTTTACATTTGCTAATATGTTTTTCTGAAGAAAGATAAACATATATAGTGATAATATTAAAAATATAGCCAAAATATTAAATGTCATGGATGAATGTTTAGGCAATCCACTGATTTGCTGATGGGGAAAAAATTGAATTTTTCACCTCAGATTCAGAGCCAAAAAATCGGTTTACTTTAGATGTCTTTGTTGCATTATGTGCCAATGGTGACCTTTCAGAAATGGCGAAAGAACACTTTTCAAGGTTTTTTTTTTTTTTCAAAGTTTGCATGACTGTATCTCAAGACGCTTTAGATATTGGGTCTTTCTTTACAAACTTTCCTTTTGTGGCATCTTCATTTTTAAGGCCATATGTAGTTCAATTCCAGAGATATTGGAATTTCAATATGGCTCCAGGAGTAAAACGTTAATTTGCACAAATTTTCATTGGCCAAAGACCAATTGTAGGTAACTTTGAGGAATGTCTGAAGAACAAATAATGTTGAAACTAGAAATGTCTCATTTCCTTGTGTCAAAGACTCAAAGCAACTGCATTGAACAGACCTGTCTGAGTACCATAAATATTCATATTCCAAAGTTTGTGTGCCTATAACTGAAGAAGATATTAAAAATATTTAAATGATTTTATATTATAATTAACGTTTCTTCTGAAATCTTCATTTTCAAAGCCCTATATCATTCAGTCCCAAATATATGGGGCTCTCAATGAGACTCAGTGATACTTATTTTATTTAAACAATTATGTCTAAAGAATAAATCATGTTCAAATTAGAATTGTATCTTATTTTCCTCTATCAAATAATATGCTTTTGTACCCTGAGTGCTAAAAATGCACTGAAATGGTCAAATTTAGGCACATTGCCTTGCTCTCTGTAGTCTGTTCATAAAATTTTATATTTGAATCCATTTCAGGGATATTTGGAAGAAGGGATTTTATTCATTTAACAGCTTCTAAAGATACCAAGAGTTCAGATATGCAGTATTGTATCATATTTGAAACAAAGTGAACAGCTATGTGGAAATGGTGGGGAAATATCCATTTTGGGACCAGATGGTGTATTTACAGCATCTATTGAATAAGAAAAAAAAAATTAAAATTTTTTTTTTTTTCCAACGGAAGAAAAAAATCTAAAGTCATATTAAAATGCACACAAAGTAAAAAAAAATCTCATACAGGTTTAGAATAACACAATGGTCAGTAAATTGACAACATTGTCATTTTTGAGTGCACTGTGCCTTTAAAGCATTCTACAGAGGTGAATGTTCTGGTGTTGTCATTGCTCATCTGTTTTACAACGTTACTGTCATGACTTTGCAATGGGTTGCGATGGTTACAGAGTTCATTGTGTTCATGGCCACAGAACTGACTGTATGTGTTTTCTCATTGTTGCAGGGGGCTTGGCAGACGGCTGAACTCTCCACCAGGGCATATGAGAGGCGTCCATGGTTCTGTGACAATGTAACAGGCATGAAAACAATAAAAACATTTAAACAGCTGAACTACACATGCACATGAAAAACACACACAACAGAGCTGACAATATAGGCCATACAGCTTCTTCTGTTGTAAAGTTAGGATTTCAGGTTTATAAATATTTTATTCTTTTATGTTTTCTTTTTTGGCTATAGGTTAATGTCAGCTAGTGCATTTTTTGGGTGTAGTATTATTTCATAAAGGATATTTATGATTGTTTTCTGGGAACCTTAATACCATTTTTGGCCCCCAATACTCATGTTGAAATTGTTCATGATCAAATACTGATGTATGCATCTAGAAATTTGTCCAAAAAAAACATGTTTTTTTTTTTTGGCCTGGCACAATGCATTCATCTTTTATAACCTGTGTGTTTCCATGCATTTGTGTGTTTGTGGTTGTTACAGACTCCCTTCCAGACACAGTCATTCGCACCAGTCCCACCGCAAACTATAACCCAGATGTGATGCTAGATCAGGGAGACCGTGGAGATGGTATAGTGTTAGCTACAAGATACCCCATTGAATCAAACGAACGTCTTGGCCAACTGGAGATGAGCCTGCATAACATTATGACAATGCTGGACATGCTGAAGAGACAGGTACATTGGAAACGTATCACCAGTAGGCATACTGGTGGGTCTGCACTTGGATTAGAAAGTACTGTGGTACTATCAATGTTTTTTTTGGACGTGCCATGACCAAACCAGGGTTTGTATAAGGAAACTGTAAAATGATAGTCATGTGGTATACAGTATTGAATTACCATGTGAATGTCATGGTAAATGAATATAGTAATTATTTACCTTAACAGTATACATGTCAAAGTGCTGTTGTTATCATTTACTAAGACTAAAATTATTAAGTGATATAAAAGCTGAAATAAAATAATATCCAATAATACCCAATCACTCTCCCCACTAATAGTCAACAAGTTAACAAGTGACTATTGTTGCTAGCCGAAGTATAACAGCAATGGAAAGCTTAATTCCACTAGCGACTGGTGATTAAAACTCCTTCTGTAAGAATAAATGTATATTCTAGCCTTTGTGATCGAAAATATAAGTTCTGGTTCTCGATGGGCTAGAGAGCAGAGAACAGGTACCTGGGACCAAAGAATGAGACACACAAAGAGTGCAGTTCATTCTAAGCTCAACTTTATTATGCACGGTGCTGCATATATATAGCATTTGCAAAAGTGAAAGACAAAATTGTCTGGAAAATACAAGCTGAATAAGCATAACCTCATTTGTAAATAATCAGATAAACATGTTGTATGAGTAATGTTTTAGTCTAGCACATTAATATCAGACAGGTGCACATTCTCGCTAGACACGGGGTGTTCAGGGGGGTCAAAAAGAATCTCACAAAAATATAATCTATAAATATAAAAAACCTAATAAAAAAGGACAACAGTATCATATATATCAAATATATTATTGTTAGCTTAAACTAAAAATATTTTAAAAATATAAACAAATGAAATAAAGCTGAAATAAAATTAAAAATTGTAAATAAAAAATAAAATACAATATATATATATATATATATATATATATATATATATATATATATATATGATGACAAAAAGAGATGTTAAAATGTTACCTTGCCAAGGAAATAAATTTAAGTGTAAGTTTATGGGTTTAAGATTAAGTCTAAAATTACTAACTGAAATTAAACTAAACCCGAACTGAAATAAAATAAATAAACACTTTGCTGAGATATCTGTTTTTTAATTTAATACAAATGCCAAACAATTGATTTTATCACATGTTTTAACAACTCTCTGTATGTATGTAGAACACAGCCCTGCAGGCGAGAGTTGACCACCTGGAAACGTGTGAGTGTTCGAAACGGAAGTGTGTGTACGAGGGACGTGAGATGGATGAGGGGTCCCGCTGGGGTCTCCTGACAGAAACACAGTCTGTCACTGCACTCAAGGGAATGTTCAGTGCGAACGCTTCAATGGTGAGTAAT